>NC_058403.1:52459118-52772540 GCF_002201575.2 Neomonachus schauinslandi
AAGAAAGAAAGAAAGAAAGAAAGAAAGAAAGAAAGAAAGAAAGAAAGGTTCTTTTCTAAGTAAATCCCTGTGGCATTCTGTCCTATCTAAAGAAACTGAGCCTTGTAGCCCACTGCATACATATGCAGGAACTAATCTAGGGGAAAGGGGGAAATTCTGGGATGGTTTGTGAAATTATCTAAAAGGCAGTGAGATCTTTGAGATTAAAAGCACTGGTATTGTTATGATTCTCACAATAAATTAGAATTAAAACCTAGAGTCATCTTCATTATAATCATTATCACTTAGTACTTTGTATCCATGGATATTAAATACTAAAAACTCAAACAACAGCTTCAAAAGATGTAGCTCCTGTCCTGAGACAACTAACATTTTACAGATGTGCTTAGGCCCTGGGCTTGGGGGTTGGATGGGAGCCCTGAGAGAACATGACTGTGCTGGTTAATGTAAACAATAATACAATAAATGAACAGCATGATTCCCCATTGAAGGCAGTCTCACATAAAAGTTTAGTTTCTTTTAAAGACACAATAGGCATTCTTTTACCATGACATATAACAGATTCTGGACAATAGAGCCTTAGTTTCGTTTGATATATCAAAAAAGAAAGGTATAGAGGTATAGAGCCTTGAACAGTGATTCTGGATAATGTATGAAGTACTTGAGACAGTAAATCACATTTTAATGGGATTTGTAATGAAAATGCCATGGAAGGATAATAGTCTAAGGGTCTCTGTCATACTATGTAACTAACAGTAGTAATTGTCAGTGATTATTTCTAGAGTCAATGCCCTATCAAAGCATGACATGCAGAAAGAAGTGTGCAATCCTGACATTATCCTTGGTAATAGGTTGGTATCCAATACTGTGTGCCTGGCAGAGAGAAGAGCAAGTATATGAATATTTAGATAGGAAAGAGAGGAAATCATTCCATTTCTAAGACATTTTTTCCTGAATTTCTTTTCAGAAATAAATACTAGAGCTCTACTGCCTGTCCAAATACCTAGTTGCTGTCTATGGGGGAGGAGGGAGGAAACACTGCCTTGAAAATGGCCATCAGGTAAAGTCATATAAGTTAGGCTTGGCTAGAAACTTTTTTTTTTTTTTTTTTAGTTTTTCTGTTTTTAACCAAAGGAAAGTTTATTTTTCTGATGGTTTTATGGACACTGTTTTCTGCAAATATCATCTATAGCCCTGGCTTTCATTTTACATTCATTAGAAACAATTCCCACTTCATTTCACAATCGTCAAAAAATACAAAGTGTCTTTTGGATTCACTAAGTGTTCCCAGTGAACTGATAAGTTCTAAATGAGTCTCTAGTAGTATCTCATTAGGTCAGTGAAGCTATTAAATAGATGACATTTAGACTGAACCAAAGAGCCAGAGCATTACAAATCCCACTTGGATTAAAGTTTCCAAGAAAGCATTAGTTAACCCATTCCTGAGTATCATCCTTGCAGAAGAAAGCTCACAGCTGATGATTCTGTGGTGGATTACCTCCAGCCCCTGACAGGAGACTAGGCCCTCAGGGCTGTGTAACTGAGTGTGCCTGTGGAGTCTCTAGGTTACTATCCACCTTAGAATTCTTAGACCAACCCTGAAATGTTCAAAAACAGGCAAAAGATTTCAAGAGAAAAAAAGCAAACAACTCAATATTAGAGACAAGACTATTTGTTAGCTAATCCAAGTGAATTCTTATTTTACTCTTAATATCATTGAGTAAGACTAGGTATTATAGGATGGGATAGTCCTAGCAGTCATCTTGCCAGTGCATATATAAGCTGTAAACCCCAGATTTTTCATAAAGCTTAAATATTCAGCTTGGTAATTACAGTAATTGCATTGTTCACTCAAAGGAAAATTTCCATTAATTTGTCTTTCCATGTATGTTTGCCTTCCTTTTGTGCCATAGTTTTGCAGTGAGAAATCTTTGAAACAGTGCAATGCCTAAATACTGGAATTAAGAATTTAATTCTGCTCACTATTTCTCATTTTGTTATTTTCCCCATGTATTCCAGATATTCACTGTAATGCTTTTTTTTACCAGAGCCTTTTGAGAGCAAAAGGCAGACTCCCATTTCCCAGCATTTAGTCACACAGTTTGATAAATGTTAAATCATCTTCCTATTCTAAATAAACATTTGTTGTGTCCTAAATATAATTTAAAAATCCCATTTCATCTTATTATGAAGCTGACATTTTCAACATTTATTTTGTATCAACTATAAATTTTAAAATCACAATCCCATGGAGCAAATAGGACATGTATATAGTTTATTAGAATACAAAGTCAGCAGGCGTTTTCAGGAAAATCCAAAGTCCTTCCTTGTTCTAAGGTAGGAAAGCTTCAAACTGGTTGAGGAGCTCAGGATAGCTCACTAAGAACATCGAATTTGAGACAGGATTTGGAAACGGATTCGATTTCAATGCAATACTCTCTATGTATTTCATTTTTCTTATTTTGTATGATAAAAAGATTCAAACATCCTATCAAAAGATACAAAACAAGAAAGCAGGAATCACAGGTTTTATCTGGCCCTCTGTGGATATACAGCATTCATTAAAATTGTATACAGTTGATTCTATTTTTCACATAGCAGTATCACAAGATGAAGAGATCATGTTCATAATTATTGGGAAACAGGTACTACAAACGAACAAGTATTACCTTTACCTAAATATGCACTCCGTTGGCTGACTTGTTAGTTTTCAAAGAATATCCTGCTAATCTTTTATTGATTCCATTATTCCCAAAAAAAGAAATCTCTGACTAAAAGTGCACCTTACTGAAATGAGCCTGAAATAGAAAGATTTGCATGAATGGCCTCATCAAGACCTGCACACTAGCCACAGGCCAGGGGACCTCTATCACAATAATGCTGCTTCCCCTAGTTTCTGCTTTCCAATCTCACAAAACTCCAAAGTTACTGACAATAGCATTTACTGCAGCAAATTTAATATGCCCTTTAAACTCCCACAAGTCGGATGTACAGTACACGATACAAACAAAATATACACTAGACGTGTATTTACCTCATCCCAGAATGTCATATCCATTTTAAATATGATACCTCAGGGTTCCTAAGAAGACAATCAGGAATCAGAGGATGTATCACACCTTATCTTCCCCCACATCTTAGCTGAGTAATCTCAGAGAAAGCTCAATGGGGACATTTATTCAGCACAAAAATGTTCTGAGTGCCTGCTCAGAGCCAAGACCTGAAAATGCAGCATGAACCAAAGAAGCCGAAAACCCCCTCTTCCCATTTACACTCCAGTGGGGGGAGCTGACAGCAATCCACGTGCCTAGGTGAGGGTGCACAATGGGTACACATACAGCACAGCGGAAGGTACAATGAGCTGCAGAGAAAGCAACCTAAGCCAGGTAGGCAGGCAGGTGTGTTATGGCCTAGACAGGGCACAGGGCTCTCAGTAACGGGCTCCCTGTGTCCCCACACTGCAGAAAGTGAGAGAGTGGGCCTGGAACCCTGGGGAAGAGTGCTCCGGTCAGAGTGGCACACGTTACGATGTAGGCAGAAAAGCAGGGCAGCCGGGGGGCCAGGCCAAGTGAGAAGGCTGGGTGGGGGAGGTAAGAGATGGGGTCAGAATGGAAGAAACAGATGTCACCACCCACTCATATTTGTATTTTGTTCTTTTTCATGTACAGTCTCACTAGTGTTACATTCTTCCAGACTCTTTACTTCTTTCGTTGTTCTCCTTCCTGAGTACAAAGTTTAATTAATCTGCAGTGAATATGAAAAGGTCTGAACTCATTCAGTGTGAGGGCAGAATTGGTAATGAGATGGAAGGAAACCACTCATTTATTCCATCTCTGCTTAAGCTTTGGGCAATGGGCTGCTCCCTTTTCAGGAGCCCCTTTCAGATCCCTGCCTCCTAGGCCCTCCCAGACCCTCAGCTAGTCATTCAGGTTTTGCAATCCAAGAAGAATATGTTCTCCAATACATGATGGCCCTGCATCTTTGGAAACCAGCCAGACTAACTAATCCAGAAATGAAAAAAAGGCCTGTCTTGCATGGTATATACTTCAAAGAGGGGCTGGCCCAGAGCAAAATGGAGGAGGAATTCAGAGGCCTCATTAGGATGGTAACTCTGCTCTCTGAAAAGGAGCCACTAGCTACAAATCATCAGAATCCTGCTCTTTCTGCTCCCTGTCAAGGGAGAGCTCTATTCCATTACCTGCACTGGACAGTGAGCAGGAATGGTGAAGGCAACAGGGAAAACAGTCAGAAATCCACCTGCCCAAATGCCACGAATTTCTATGTAAAAGAGAGACAGGAGATTTTTAAATAAATTTTAATGTGGATAGAAATGCAAATTTTGGGGCACCTGGGTGGCTCAGTCGGTTAAGCGGTTAAGCATGTGCCTTTGGCTCAGGTCAGTCATGATCCCAGGGTCCTGGGATGGAGACTGCATCCGGGCTCCTTGCTCAGCAGGAAGCCTGCTTCTCCCTCTACCTGCCGCTCCCTCTGCTGCTGCTCTCTCTCTGTCAAATAAATAAATAAAATCTTTAAAAAAAAAGAAAAAGAAATGCAAATTTTATTTGTGTTCTATTATCAGGTTTATATTAGATGACCCATACACAGATTGGTCATATAGCTTCAAATTTGTTTATACAAATGCTTGGGTCAATAATAGAGAAAATACTACTGTAGGAAAACATTTACAAAAAATGGATTACAGATGACTAAAGACCTAAAAGATAAAAAGTGAAGCATAATAAAATATATATAAAGAGGAATAAAATAAAAAGTATTACATAATAGAGGTTAGGAGGGCTTCCTTAAATAAGATTCAAGTGCTTAAAATGGTTAAGTATTTTAAAATTAAAATTTTTAAGCATTTTAAAATTAAAATTTTTAAATTTGTAATCATAAAAGGCTCTGTTAACAAAGTTAGAAAACAAATAACAGATTAGGAGAAAATATTTGCAATGTATGTAGCAGTAGAAGGATTAGGAATCAGAATACATATGAAGAACTCCTACAAATCAGATCACTCATAAAAATGGTAAGGGGAAAGAAATATGAATAATCATGGAAATGGAAATAAAGAGATGCTCAACTTCTAGTAATTAGGGAAATATAACAAGATACAAATTTTTAGTTCTATTAACTAGCAAAATTTAGAAGGTTTCATACTATTCAGTTGTGGCAAGGCTGTGGAGAAATGGACAAAGCTTTTGAAGGATAATTTGATAGCATCTATCAAAATATAAAATATGCCTCTTCCTTTACCCAGCAATTAAATTTCCAGGTTTTTTTTTTTTTTTAATCTAAAGTGATGTTAGTACAAGGAGGACAGAGTCACATGTAAAGATGGGGGTATTAGGAGTCACATGTAAAGATGCAGTTTTGCTCCTAATGGTAATAAAATGGAAATATCCTAAATGTCCATCAATAGGAACATAGATACATAAACTATGATGGAACCCATACTCTGGATACCATACAGCAGTTTTTTAAAAATTAAGGATATCTTTTTATACCCATGGTTTTCAACTGAGAGCAATTTTGCCCACCAGGGGACATTTGGCAATGAACATCTGGGGACATTTTTGGTTGTCACCACTGGCAGAGGGGGAAGTGTTACTGGCATCTAGTGAGGAGAGTCAGAGATGCTGCTAAACATTCTACAATACATAGGACACCTTGCCTCCAAAGAATCATCATACTGTCCCAAATACCTACCGTGCCAAGGTTAAGAAACCTTGCTTAGGTAGAAAGAACTCCAAGTCACCATGTTAAGTGAAAAAAACAAGCCAAACAACAATACATATAGTATTATGCCACTCTGAAAATACAAAATATAGGGGCACCTGGGTGGCTCAGTCGTTAAGCCTCTGCCTTCGGCTCAGGTCATGATCCCAGGGTCCTGGGATCAAGCCCCACATCGGGCTCCCTGCTCGGCGGGAAGCCTGCTTCTCCCTCTCCCACTCCCCCTGCTTGTGTTCCCTCTCTCGCTGTGTCTCTGTCTGTCAAATAAATAAATAAAATCTTAAAAATATATATATATAAATTTAGAACTCTACACATATTTGTGTATAAATATTATTTATTGGGAAGAGTAGATATTAAAACAACAGTGTTTAACTTCTGGTCAGGGAGGAAACTAAATATAATATAAAGGAGGCAACAACGCTTTATGTTTTTCTGTATAGTTTGAACTTTTCTCACCAAGTACATTTTAAGGTATTATCCATGTAATTAAAAGAATAAAATTAAAAATACAGGAGCAATCTCCTACTCATTCTAAGAGCATTGAATAAAGTTCTCACTTTCTCTCCTGAGCTTTGGAATCTCTAACAAACCATTCCCTATTCTTGTGTTTTATAGTCGGAAAGTAGTGATGGTGTTAACATTTGTTTCAGTAATGGTTATGATTTAAAAGTACTTTGAATTCCCGAGAATACAGTTGCTCCTACAGGCTGAATTATATTCAGCCCAAAATTCAACTGTTGAGGTCCCAACTCCGATTCCCTCAGAACAGGTCTTTAAAGAGGCAGTTAATTTAAAATGAGACCATTAAGGTAGTACCCTCATCCCACATGGCTGGTGTTCTTATAAGAACAGAAAGAAACACCAGAGATACTGCACACAGAGGAAAAGCCCCGTGAAGACAGAGAGAGAAGGCGGCCATCTGCAAGCCAAGGAGAGAGGCCTGAGAAGAAACCAAACCTGTGGATACCTTGATCTCGGACTTTCCAGCCTCCAGAACTGTGAGAAAATCGATTTCTGTTGTTGAAGCCACCCAAGTCTATGGTATTCTGTTATGGTGGCCCTAGCAAACTAATGCTGTTGCTGTATAAGAACAGAGCAAAAATAAAATTATCTACTGGTTCCTATCCCATTCTCACTAAGAAAGTGAAAGGCAAAAAGCAAACAAAAGTTATTGAGCTGGTTTCATTTCCCAACTGAGATGAATAGAGCAAGTGAAAGCAAATCCATACTTCTAGATGGCAACAGGGCTGCATTCCTGATTGCTGCCACTATGAAGTTATTGTCAAAGATTTCTGTGACAGACCCTCCTTCCATGCCCTGTGTTCCTTCTCCTCTCCCTACCAATTACCTGCTAGCATACATACCCCGGGCTGTACATCTGCGCTCATAGACGTCACACAGTCTGATGCCACAGCATACAGTAAAAATGGGAGAACTGAGATCGGACATGAACTTGAGTCAAGATGACAGGGAACTGATCACTTCTTTTCTCCCCTTTATATTTCCCATATATGAACGGCTACTTCTTCACAGAATAAATAAGAGGAAAAGAGCAGTGGAAATCAGAGGTTACAAAGACCTACAGATCTGATTCTGGCATCAGATCGAAGGGCAAGAAATATACTCTAGATTAGTTAAAAGGGAAGCCAGGTGCCATGTGGAACCCTGGAAGGCCACCCCTCCAACCAGCCTTGCCAATGCGGGGTGACTATGGAGGAATAAAATGGCAGGCTTTGACAGAGGGAGGGCCTGACATGGTACCTCACATCCTCTGTAGCCTCAGTGTGACATGTAAGTAATCCAGAAGCTTCCTTTGTCCCAGAGGGAACAGCTGATGCTGCTGCCTAGAGAGCTCACCTGCTGGGGTAGCACAGAGAGAAAAGTGATACTGAGGAAGGGAGCCAAAGGGCCAACTATCAAGCTGGGGGTAAGTGGGAGTCATCACCAAGGGAGTCATCACCAGAGCATCAGAAATGTACAGGTGGGGGGCACCTGGGTGGCTCAGATGGTTAAGTGTCTACCTCCAGTTCAGGTCATGATCTCTGGGTCCTGGGATCGAGCCCCATGTCGGGCTCCCAGCTCAGCGGGGAGTCTGCTTCTCCCTCTCCCTCTGCCTCTCCCCCTGCTCATGCTCTCTCTCTGTATCTCTCTTGTCTCAAATGAATAAATAAAATCTTAAATAAAAAAAAAAAAGGAAATGTGCAGGTGGGGAGTGGAGAAATGCTAGGAACAGCCTAACCATTTAGAGCCCACTGCACTACTATGCTGAGAAAACAGTAGCAGACAAGTTGATGACAGAGGCAGCGAGGAAGACGTCTCTGCCCACACACAAGCAGAATGAGACACCTTCCCCCAGAGGCCTGGCTGGACCAGAGCTTCCTCCCGCCCCCAGTCCACCTCTTCCCACCCATCGCAGCAAGTAGGACTTAGTCTCCTCCTGCACCGACCTGCCTTCCTGGGAAGGAAGAGATGGACGTGGTACCACCTGAAAGGAAAGAAACAGCCCTGACAGTGAGGTTGAGCTTTGAACAGATGGAATATTTATCTTAAAAAGGCTGTTATAGCCAGAAGAGACTTAATTATCGCTAATGATCAAGTTTAAGTTTTCACCTCACTAGCAAAAGGGGGTCATGGTGCCTGATAAAATCAGTTAGAGAAAAATCTCAAAGCTTCTCTTATTCCCCTCGTGAGTTGAGCTGCATGTTTCTACTTTCCCTTCTCACGTTTTAGACAATTTTTAATAAATAAAGCATAAATGTGAAGGACCCCCTGGCAGCCGACTGAAGAGACCACTTTAGAAAATGGTGGGTGCATGCAGCACCCTGGCAGCAGGCACGTGGCCAAGGGCTACGATGCGTGTGTGAGCTGCAGGCCCACAGAGTCATCCCCCTGCACAGGCTGAGGGTGGAGGGATTCTGGCAGGGAACGAAAGAAAAGGAAAGACCTGGGCATCCACATCCCAAGAGGAGCCCCTGAACCTCAGCTTCCAGACCACCACTGACAGACATTAGTTTGTTGTCTTGGCTGCTTTATCAAGAGAAGTGCAAAGAACGTAAAAAAGAGGACACAAGAAAGGTTTCCCCTCTTCCTTATAAAAATAACTACGTATTTGCAAGGCACCCTTCAATATTCCAAGGGTTAACTGGGCATCTTGCTTGATTTGCATGCTCCTAACTTCCACTTGAATATATCATTATTGCTCTAAGTAGATGCAGATGCTTAAATTAATTTTATTGTTAATACCTCAAGGCATTTTTAGGAAAAGTGCACAAAGCTTTTAAAAATCCAATAAATTACACAGAACCCTAAATTTAAACTTTGCGTTATACCTTCAACTGAGGAAGGACATAAAGTGTTCTTAAATTTAGATCTTGCTTTTATCACCAATTCAATAAGTATTTGACTTACTAAAGTGGACAAGACACACTCTTGGTATGTTATTTATGTGCTAACAATCCCTCATTAGTTGGAAAAATAATTACATATTGACAAAATTGATAAGAAGCTTATAAACTATCTTATCAATCTGCAAATAATGATAACTTGTAGGCATATTATGTTCAGCAAACACCAATAGAAATGAAACTTTCTTTGGAACCATTCTATAAAAATGTCTATTCACCCACTCTACCCTCTAGACACAGACTCCCTGACTGCAACTGTCAGCAGAAATTTCCTCAATTCAGTTAATTATGCCCAATAACATTTGGGGGAGATTAAATAAGTATTTCATAAAGATAAACAAAAATGGAGAATGACTAAACATACACTATAAATTATAGAAGAATAATTGTATACAGCTTAAAATTCAATTTATTCACTTGTAATCCACATGAGACCAGCCCTCACTGGACTTCCTTTCTCTCCTCTCAAGTGTGCTCTGGGGTCAGGCTTGATACGTCCCATCTCCACACACAAACGTAACTCCAAATATAAATAATGTCATTTTTACTGAAGTGTCCATGTGGAAATGAAAGAAAGTGTTCTGCCCTGTAAAACATAAGAAATGCTCTTCTTTAACTTGCTTTTATATCACTCTCAGCTTCCTCTCCTATTAAAGTGCCTGGAACTCTTCTCTGCATCTGCGAACCCCTCTCAGCTCACAGAACTATCTCCCCCAAGATATCAATCTGCTTTCTTTAAACTGGACATTTTGGTTCCTCCTTAACTTCCCCAGTTTGTATCCTTACCCATCATCCACCTCAACAAAATAAAGATCCTCCTAAAGGGTGTACCCTCATTAGAACTCGAGAGAGGTATTAAAAAATAAAGACATACCAGAAATTTTAAGAGTGAATTTGAGCATTTATCACTTCCAACAGGGCAGTGCCAAACGGGAAGTGGTTCAGGGACAGAATTATACAGAGACAGAGAAAGTGCAGAAGCAAAGAAAGGAAATCATTTGATTGGCTGTAGCTTAAAGCCTAGTTAGCAGTTTGTGATTGGTTCTCCTTAGCATTTTTTGTAACTTTGAGTCATTTGCAGATTTAAATTTTGGCTTGCTGACCTAGGCCAGTAGGCATTAGAGCCAAATCAGTCCAATGGGCTCTTGTTAAATTAATTTCACAGGAGCTTTTGAATAACAAATGCTTTGTGACTGATACTAAAGCTTAAGATTCTCTCTTCCTCAAGCACACTCAACTTTGCACTCCCTCAGCTATAGAACAAGCAGCCAGGTCCTGGGCTGAGCATCCAGCTGTTCCTCCTGGGGAATCCGGGAAGCCAGAGGAAATGACACAGCACTACTCTGCTTTGGCTTCTGGTCCCTGGTATTCATCAAATTCTCTTCATCTGCAGACCCTGTCTGCATTTAATACTGATGATACCTTCCACCACAAATATCTAGTGGAATGGTCCCTTTTTTTCTATCAATGCCAATACAATTCAAAAGTAATTTTTAGTCTCTTTATTACAGATGGCAAAATTCATCATTTCAACATGGTCTCCTCCGACTGCATTTCTGTGACTTCGCTTTCTTCCCAAACACTCTGCAAAATCCTGACTGCAAGTGTTTATTACCTGAGAAAATTTCTCTCAGCTCTGCATAATCTCCTCTGTGAGCCTGTTTTGTTTTGTTTTGTTTTTTTCCTTTTTTTGCTGTATTACATCCCTTATCCACTGTAAGCCATATCAGTGGAAGGATTTTTATCACACTCTTGCTATGGTAGAATTTTCAGGTTGCATTCACACAGAAAGAAGTTCCTCTCCTTGATCGGTTAAGATCTCTGTGAAATATTCTATTTGTCCGCATGAACTAATCCCTGAAAGAATCACTAGAGGATTTCTCTTTTGCTATTTCATCCCACTTGTGGGATGCTGAGGCCAGAGTCACCAATATTCTTGGGCCGAGTCAGGGTGGGGGGGTGCCTCCCCCTAGCGGTCCACATCAGTCATCCTAAATAGCCCAAGTTGCCTCAATTTGGTACAAAGTAAATACACACAGAAGAACTGAAACCATGGAGATAAATACTGATATTTATCACTCCTAATATAAAATCAGAGAGAGCTACTAGGCTAATTATCTTCTAATTATTGCTCTAAAACTAATGGGCGTGGGCGAAAGATCCTCCAAGCTGAGTGTTTCACTAAAAACTACAGTTTCAGAAGACTTCTTATCACTTTGGAAGTTTGTTATTGACATTTATGCCAGGATTCCCAGCAGCGGTGTACCCCTGAGCTTCTTGGAACCATGTTCTTAGACACTCTTTAAAACTGACCATCCTATACTGCAGGACCCAAATAAAAACAGGCTACTCTTAAGAAGTTCATTCAAATTTTCAGTGCTTTAAGCCCTGCCCCAGAGACAGCCTCAATTAGTTGTGTTTCTGAATACCACTCCATTTCTCCAACTCCCAGCTGTTTTTCACTGCCTAGTTTTCCATTAACAACCTTCAATCATTCAACATTGAGAGCTTTTACAAAGTACTTGAAGTTTTACGTAACTGTCAGAAGCAAATGAATTTTTTTTAAGGAACATGCTTCGTAAATGCCCTTAAACTTATTTCATCTACAAACATGGCTCAATTGAAGATGTTTCAATAGATACAGAATCTCAGTTGTTCCTGCTTTGGTGACTTTAAGCTCTTGGGCCACATAGTTTTCCTCATCAAAGAGCTTGCCTGCCAAAACAGTTTGATCCTGGTTCTCCCCTCCCCTGCCCAGGATAGAATCCTTAAGTAGCAAAGGAGCATTCTATTTTCATAGCTACAAATATCTGCTTAAGCCAAATACAGGAGCATACAATGCAGAGCTGGTGGTAAAGCTGGAAAATTATGTACAGGTGAACACAGCTCTTTGTCCCAAATCCTTTTTGTCAGTGTCAGTGTCAGTTGTGACCGTGGAAGGGTCATTAAAGTGCACGGCGGCTGCTAGTCTTGATGGCAGACGTGTCAGAACAGAAGTAACATATTTTACTCATCCGCCCAGAAGTTCTTCTCTTCAGAAATCTAAAGAGAGCACCTTCATGAATAAAAATTTATTCTGAAACTTTTGTTTCTTTCCCAGGGGGCAAGCACACCTAGCCCAAAGAGGACAAAGGAATATATACCTGCAGATTTGTATTCAAGTTTCTACAGCTAAATGGAATCCTGTTGGAACCTGAAGAAATCAAGTAGTGAATATTAAAGAATATCTTCTGCTTTGTTTTGTTTTTTTTTTAAGATTTTATTTATTTATTTGACAGAGACACAGCGAGAGAGGGAACACAAGCAGGGGGAGTGGGAGAGGGAGAAGCAGGCTTCCCACTGAGCAGGGAGCCTGATGCGGGGCTCGATCCCAGGACCCCAGGATCATGACCTGAGCTGAAGGCAGATGCTTAATGACTGAGCCACCCAGGTGCCCCGCTTCTGCTTTGTTTTTATTGTTCTATGTTTTATAAGTCATTAGCATTTGATGAGTTTAGTTAATAATATACGCTAATTTTTGCACAGTCTGATCACACAAGCTTTAATGAAACTGTAAGTCAAGGCAGATATTATCAGCCTTGTAGAGCACATTGTTTCCATCTGTCTTCAGGTCATTTCAGCACAATATGGCAGGTGCAATCACAGCAAACAGTCCCGGATGGAAAAGAGAAACAGGGACGTGTTTCTCATTAATAGGAAAAATATCTTCTTTCTCCCTTCTTCAGATTACATAAAAATGTTTTATCTCTACTTTCATAGCATTTATTACTTATAAAAAACATAAAAAAGCATTTATTACTTATTTATGGAAGCAGTACCATCATATAAGATTTAGAAAATAGAGAAAATATTTTTTAAAAAAGAAAACTATCTATGATCCTGGTACTAAAATAACCAAGATCTCTGAAGCTAGACAGAGCTGGGTTGAAATCCTGACTGTCATGAGTAGATGTGTGACTTTAGGCAAACTGCGGTCTTCTCTATGTCTTAATTTTACTCATATGCAAAATGAAGTTACTAACCAATGTTTAGGTATAATTCTCAAGTGAAGAATCAAAGCCTGTTAAAACCAGTTGGCCTGCATATGCATGCACTGGCACCATAACATAATATAATGAGTCTTAGGAGAAAATGGATATCCTAGCACAAACATTTTATTGCTGCCATTTACCCAATCCCTGAAATCGTAAGTGAAGGCTGTTAGCTCAACAAGTGATACAATCTTTAACCCTTGAGATGTCAGAGTAGCTGACTGGAGAAGAGCAACAAAAGCAGAAGAATGGCAAAGGCAAATTCTAGAAACTGTGGGCTCCAATCATGCTGAGTCTTTTAGTTCTGCATTGGGGAAAATGGCTCCTCTCCAGTTCCTCAGGGAAAAATCACCGTGACTGGAACTCAAGCTCGAACAAAAAGACTACTCCATATTACTGAGGCAAAACAGTTTTTCTTATGGGAGCCTGAAGGTGTTAAGGAACAGACAACCTAAAAGCTACAGAGGGGACCAATCACTGGTAGGGATTTTGACGTCTACACATACTTGGCCAGTTTATACTTTTTTTTTTTTTTTAAAGATTTATTTATTTATTTGAGAGAGAGAGCATATGAGAGGGTGGAGGGTCAGAGGGAGAAGCAGACTCCCTGCCGAGCAGGGAGCCCGATGCGGGACTCGATCCAGTGATTCCAGGATCATGACCTGAGCCGAAGGCAGTCGCCCAACCAACTGAGCCACCCAGGCGCCCGGCCAGTTTATACTTTAAGAACCAGGCCCAACAACAGCAGTTACCGCATCTCCTCCGAAAAAAAACATTCTTAAAATCAGTTACATTCACTACATGTACATACTTAATTTCTTCCAGTACACAATTTACATGTCTCCAAATTGCTGACCTATGACTTACAACTTCTAAAATGATCTCCTGAAACTAGTCACCCAGGGAATCAGTCCTTGACTGTGGAATTTTCTAAGTTTCCCCAAATAATCTCACTGGGCTCCTGTGAAGATTAAATAGAATTATGCTCAGTGCTTTGCCTTATCCCATTCATTTGTCTATACAAACTAAAATTCTACTGTATATGCAGCTGGTTTTCTGGGTTTGTTGTTATTGTTGTTGCTGTTATGTGTTTTCTTACATTAGAAAAAATGTCCTGTGCTTTTAAAACTTCTTCAAAAATATTTTTAAATTCTACCTAATAGTCCGTCAATGGAAAGGGTCACAGTTTTTCTAACAATATACTTATTGTTGGAGACTTTGGTAGTTCCCAATTTTTTATATAAGTAATACTGCAGTGAACATTGATTTAAAGAAGTCTTTACCTACGGGGCGCCTGGGTGGCTCAGTCGTTAAGCCTCTGCCTTCGGCTCAGGTCATGATCCCAGGGTCCTGGGATTGAGCCCCGCATGGGGCTCCCTGCTCGGCAGGAAGCCTGCTTCTCCCTCTCCCACTCCCCCTGCTTGTGTTCCCTCTCTCGCTGTGTCTCTCTCTGTCAAATAAATAAATAAAATATTTTAAATTAAAAAAAAAGTCTTTATCTGCAAATTTATTGCTATATGTCTGGTTATTTTCTTTCAATTTCTACTTTAATACAATCGACTTACAAGATTTTCTAAAAACCACACAAAGCTGGGCGCCTGGGTGGCTCAGATGGTTAAGCATCTGCCTTCGGCTCAGGTCATGATCCCAGGGTCTTGGGATCAAGTCCCACATCGGGCTCCCTGCTCAGCGGGGAGCCTGCTTCTCCCTCTGCCTCTCTCTCTCTCTGTCTCTTATGAATAAATAAAAATCTTTAAAAAATAAAATAAAATAAAATAAAAAACCACACAAAGCCAAAGAAAACCAAAATGCAAAAAGATGTAATATATTCTTTGGAAAGTTGTATGACTTGTTTTCTATTCACTCAATAAATTTCCAACTGAAAAGAAAAACAACAATCTAAAAATTTAATTTCATTTTGTGGAGTAAAAATATGCTCAATTTAATAAGATTTTTGTTCAAACAAGATAATAACTTTATATGCCACTAATTTAAACCAGAACATACTTTATGCAGCAAAACACTGCAACTGCTATTTTTCTCTTGCATCATAGAAAATCAGATCTTCTGTCAAGTCATTCAGAGAAAGGGTGAGGTCAATGTAGTCATCCTCATAAGACTATGTGTTTATTTTCTTATGGCATTTGTGACATCATGCTAGTTGACAGCAGATTAAAAGCTAACCCCATAAAGTCCACAGCCACAAGCCTACGTTAGCAAGCAGGCTCCAGAAGCCATCCATAACCATGCTTCTACTTACCCAGAGGTCCTCCTGTTGATCTAGATCTAGATATAACAGAAATTTATGATCCTCTTCCAGATAGGAAGTCACAGCCCTAGACTAACAAGAAAAGGAAAGGACTAATTGGTAGGCATTACTTAGAAGAAAATGTTTTAAAATCTTGTCAGAATTTAAATTATGTATTCTTAGAATAATACTAATACCAAAGTCCATAACACAACTATGAAAATAATCATCAACCACTTATCCAGAGAGAATATTAATTTATATCACATGTAACCTAAAGAATACTAATTTAATTTAAATGCTTATGAATAGTTTTGAGAAAGAATTCTGTTAAGAAGAAGGAAAAATTGAAACTGGAAAGAGAAAAGATAATAATGCTGATGTCTTGTTTATTAGCCTGTGCTAAAATACAATTATAATAATGGACTATTGTGAATCTAAGAAAACAACTAGATATAATCTCTATATAAAACAGCTTATTTTCTTCCTAGCTGTGTGAAGACAAAGGCACCTCTAGTAACCTCAAAGAGATTTTAAATTTGGTCATAAATGAGCACTTTACAGAATTTTCTAGTCAATTACATTTGGCAATGTGCCAAAATGGAATAGCACACTCAAAAAATTATGTATTAGAATATATTAATTTTCCATTAAATATTTATTAAGAACCTACTATGTGTGCCTAACAATACGCCTGACATTAAGGCCCCAGGGAGCTTAATATATATTGTGAAAGTAAATTATTTCACCAGTATGATAATCATAAACTCGAGCATTGTAGCCTGGTAAGATAGATCTGTCTCATCAGACCAATTTTAAAGTTTTTCAGAAGACTTTAAATAAACATTCTCCAATATTTACTAAGAAAACCTATTCGGATAATGGGTTTTGACTGGTTATGTTTGGAAGATCTAATTGCAGAGCACCTTTGTCCACCAGAGAGAAAACTTACAACTATTTCAAGGTTTTTGCCACGATTAGAGTCAAGAAGAGTTTGAAAAAGACAAATATAAAACAAAAGCACAAAAAAAAAGGGCATTCTTTGTTCCATTTAAAAAAAAAAATCTGAAGTCATCTGTAATTTGGAAGGTCTGAGGTTGAGTTTGTTTGGGGAATACAAAGCAGCTTAAGCAAATGAGGACTGCTGAACCTGGTTTGTGGTAGTACATCATCCGAGCACAGTGCAGTAAACAGAAGATAAAAAAAGATGTGGTCCTTACTCTTAAAAAAGCTTTCAATCTATCAAGACACAGAAGTTTCAGAAGTTTAGAAAAAGGGGAAAAGTTGAGGAAAAGTAGCCAAAAAATGTTCATTCAACTTTAAAGGTGAAGAGATGAAAAAGAATAGGTGAGGCATGAGAGGTACTTCAAGGTGACGATGAACAAGGCAAGTGCAGGGAGGTAAGGGGGGCAATCTGATGTGATGGAGGTGTGAGGGGCTGAGGCCAGCATGCTAAATCCCACAATTAGAAAGGTGGACATAAAAAAAAAAAAAAAAGGCAGACATCATCAAGAGAGGAGGCAGAAAGAGCAGTAGAGGGCTTACAGAATGTTGCAGGGTGGATATATGTGTAAACTGGGACTTGAGGGCCCACCCTCACATATCAGCATGTGAATGAGACCCACAGTGGTGTTTTGAGGCACAATACTCAAGCTTCTACTTCTATTTAATAGTTTTTCCACAAATATTTGTTGAGCCACCTAATTTTTTATTAAATATTCTTTGGGGTTCCTGGCCCCAATTCCAACATGTCAGGGGGAGCTTTCCCCACACCCACAGTCTCAGATACCAGCAAGGTATCCATAACTTAACCTGGTTCTGATGCTAGTCACCTGGAAATAGCATCAGATTTCACAGGTGAAGGGCTCAGTCCTACGAGACTGGCCCCCACGCCCCTCCTTCAGATGGCAAACAGAAGCCAAGCTTGTTACTATAAATCAGAAGTTCCCACAACACCCTCCCTGGGTTCAACTAATTTGCTAGAATGGCTCATAGAACTCAAAGAAACATTTTACTTAGTAGATCACTGGTTTATTGTAAAAGGATGTAACTCAAGAACTAGCCAGGTATCCGAGATGCATAGAGGGAGATATGAGAAAAAGGCATGGAGCTGCAAAGCCTTCTCCAGACATGCCACTCTCCCTGAATCTCCACATGTTCACCAACCTGGAAGCTCTCCAAACCCTATCCTTTTGGATTTTCGTGGATGCTTCATTACAGTGATTAAATCACTGGCCACTGGCAATTGGCTCAACTTCCAGGCCCTCTCCCTTTCCCAGAGGTCTGGGGCTAGAACCAAAAGTTCCAATCCTCTAATCACATTGTTCATTGTCCTGGGATCCAAAAGTCACCTCATTAACATTAAAGAAACACCTCTGTCACTCTCAACATTGAGGAAATGCCAAGGGTTTTGGGAGCTGTGAGTCAGGAACTGTGGATGAAGACCAAATATATATGAGAAATATGTTTTGGTCATCTGGATGGTCACATACACATTTTCCTTATAAATCACAACATTGCAAATACTTATAGGGATAGGGTTTATAACCAAATAAACAAGTCCAATATTTTTCTTCCAGGTGGCTAGCCCCACACCATCATCCTGAAATGTCCAGGAATCCTCTAAAACATTTACAGGGATTTAAGACCAACAGTTTGCACCTCTTATCTCAGTGGACAGAGTTCAGATGTTTCCCTTGAAGCTGGCCGACGTCCCAACCCCTAGGGGAAACCTGTTGCTCCTGTCTCAGGGCCTGCACACTGTCCATATTGTCAAAATGTCAGGCTTCAGCACACAGCTGAAATCTAGACTTTCCTGTGATATCCCCATTTCATGACTCTGGCCTTAACTGCATGAATAAAACTGATGCAGGGAGAAGACTGGCCCTCCCCACCCAGGGCTGCACACAGAAAAGGGTGTCCAAACTGGACTAGAGTTTTTAGGGTCACGGGAACAAGCCTGACAGCTACATGGTGGGATTGGGACAGATTTTATGGACTGTCAATTCATAAACTCCAACTCACCTTCTGCCTCGGAACTCTGGATGAGGCACGGGGCAGTCCACTCCCCAACTGTTATCTGTACCAATCTTGTGACTTCTATTAAAAGACTTGTTGACTTCCTTGAACCCAGGACTTGTTCACAATCACCCTTGTCTATTCCAACAGCATCAATAATATTTCATCTCAGAGATAAGAGGTTGCAGAGTTTGATCTCTCAACTCTACCTCTTCAGAACAACCAAAGGGACCTGAACTCATGCAAATTTGCCTGCATTTTTCCAAATGCCCTTCAGTTGCCACATTTCAATAGCTTCATTAAAAAATGTAAATCCCACTTTACCAGATACTTGTCATAGTTAGGAAAAGACAAATATTTTGATTGGTAGCTAGAGACAGAGAGAGAAGAGAGAGAAAGAGCAGACACAGAGACTACTGAAGTCTTAGGTTGTTATTACACTGATTCTTTTCTATCACGTTAACAGTGCTTCAACAAATACAATTTAAAGTTAAATGCAACTAATTTGGTGACTATAAAAAGAGTCTACAATTGATTGGGGCAATAGCATGTTGAATAAAAACATTTATTGTTGTTTCATAAAAACTGGCATTTACCACTCAAGTGTTCCCAAATGGATGCTGAATAGATCTGACATATTTTTAAGGTAATTTACTCCTCAGGCTTAATATGTAGATGTTTTCAATTATGATAAAGCATTACAAAATATTAAGTGCTTGTTGGCTAATCTTTTCAGGACAGTGACAAATGAAATATGATGCAAGTATGTCTTCCCAAATTAGAACAAAAATAAAGGATGCAATTCAAAGAGTGAGGGAAAATTGGCATATCTTAATGTTTTAAACAGAATCCTAATACTTTCTGCTCAAAATCCAAAATTATGATAAAAACAGAAATTTAGAATGGAGTATTCAACTATCAATATAGGTGAGTATAAAAGTCTACAAATCACCAAAGATTTTACCTATTCTATGATATCTAAACATCTAAACTTAGTATTAAAGTAGGAAGTGATTTAATACTGAGAAAGGAACAGGAACGGTTAGGCTGCTTGAGCCCCTCAGGACAAACTGAATACAGCTGTGCAAGAAGTGTCTCAAATGTTTCCAGTTTCCAGGCCACTTAATATAACATTCTGGTGTATTGTTTGCTTTTTGATAGCAAACAAGATAGACTGATTGATTGAGTCACTCACAGGTATTCATTCCTTCAACAAATATTTATTGAAGGATCATCATGTCAGACACTGGGATAAAGGATTCTCTCACATCACTTAACTGAAATTCAACAAGTATTCTCATGTTATAATGAGGATTAAATGAGTTAATATTTGTATAGTGTTTAAAACAGTGTGGAGCACACAGGAAGTGCTATATCAATGTTTGTTAAATAAATTATGTTGAGGAGTCAGTTGTAATATGATCTTTGTACAAGATTTTGGCATAAGAGATAGTGGTAGGGGCCTAAAATACCAGCCAGGGAGCTGAGTGCAGGAAACACCCAAGTCAGTATGTGCCCATAAAAAACTCACCTGATGGCGAATTTCTGTGGAGAAATAAATATTTTATGAGACTGGTATAACAGATTTTACATTGCCTATAAACATTTATTTAGCATGTACTTCTGAAACACTACATACCAAGAGTCCTGTCTAACTGCTTTACATATAATAACTCATTTAATTCTCACAGTAACCCTATGATATTACTCCACTTTACAGATGTGGAAACTGAGGCACAAAGAGGCTGAGCACCTTGCCAAAGTCATACAGCTAATAAGAGGCAGAGCCTAGACTCATACTCAGGTAGTCTGGCTCCAGAGACCAGGTTCTTAAACCTCAAGTTAAAATGTGACATATATGGGCGCCTGGGTGGCTCAGTTGGTTAAGCGACTGCCTCCGGCTCAGGTCATGATCCCAGGGTCCTGGGATCGAGTCCCACATCGGGCTCCCGGCTCAGCAGGGAGCCTGCTTCTCCCTCTGACCCTCTCCTCTCTCATGCTGTTTCTCTCTCGCTCGCTCTCTAATAAATAAATAAATAAAATCTAAAAAAAAAACATTTATTTAGCATGTACTTCTGAAACACTACATACCAAGAGTCCTGTCTAACTGCTTTACATATAATAACTCATTTAATTCTAACAGTAACCCTATGATATTACTCCACTTTACAGATGTGGAAACTGAGGCACAAAGAGGCTGAGCACCTTGCCAAAGTCATACAGCTAATAAGAGGCAGAGCCTAGACTCATACGCAGGTAGTCTGGCTCCAGAGACCAGGTTCTTAAACCTCAAGTTAAAATGTGACATATATGGGCACCTGGGTGGCTCAGTTGGTTAAGTGTCTGCCTTCAGCCGAAGTCATGATCCCTGGGTCCTGGGATCGAGCCCCGTGCCCAGCTCCCTGCTTAGTGGAGAACCTGCTCCTCCCTTTCCCTCTGCCCTTCCCTCCTCCTCCGCTCATGCTTTTTCTGTCTCTCTCTCTCTCTCTCTCTCAAATGAATAAATGAAATCTTTTTTAAAAAAAAATAAATAACAAAATGTGACATATGAAGGGGCTGGCATTTATTGGGATCCTCACAGGCTCTGTCTCCCTGAGTCAGAACTGTTCTGTGTGCACTGGCTCACTTGTCATGCACTACCATAATGGAAAAAATAATAAGCACAGATGCTACTCTACAAGACGGAAAAGATTTTGAAATACCCCTTGAGGGGTGCCTGGGTGGCTCAGTCATTAAGCATCTGCCTTCAGCTCAGGTCATGGTCCTGGAGTCCCAGAATCGAGTCCAGCATTGGGCTCCCTGCTCCCCAGGGAGCCTGCTTCTTGCTCCCCAGGGAGCCTGCTTCTTGCTCTCCCTCTGCCCCTCCCTCCTGCTTGTGCTCTCTCTCTTGCTCTGTATCAAATAAATAAAATAAAATCTTTAAAAAAAAATACCCCTTGAACATACAGAAAGTCAAAAAGGAGAACTGGGGATAAATGGGAGTCTGAAGTTAAATGAGTCTTAAATTTCACAGGATCATAACTAATCACTTTTGGTATTCACATATATTTTGCAAGAAGACTTAGAACCCTTTGAGTGTTGGTGAAGAACACAGTAAGCATACCTATATCCTCCTCAATTGAACAGAGGATTATTCCAATCTCTTTGCCCTCATCCCAGCACCCCCACCCTACCTCAAATTGGTCCACCACAAATAAGGACATATAAGCAAACTACAGACCACAGGGGTAGTAAGTACCAACTACACAAAACACAACTTTTCCACACAAGAGAAATTGCAACAATTGTGGTGGAACACTTTTGAAAGTTATCTGCAACTTAGAAATCCTGCCTAAGGCAAAGGATGCAGACTTTTTTCAAATAGCCCAAGATAAAAATGAATTTTTAAATATGATAAATTTATCCCCCATCCTGAAGACCAAAGAGACACTTCGGCAACTTACCAAGAACAATTAAAGCTAGAACACTGCCAATAATTTCTCTGCCTCAGAGAGAAAGATCAAGAAAGACCCAACCCAGTACCTCCCAAGGACATGGTGCAATTTCTCAATTCTTCCTACGGTTCAGCTCTGATTAGTGAAATAAGAGTTTAAGAGTGCAGAGGCTTTCTAAAATGTTTGCAACCACAGATCCTGCCAACTGCTGCTACCCCATTAGTTGAGTACTTTTGCAAGCTTCTAAAGCGGGGATGTTAGCTCCTGGTTTGACAATAATTCAGTGAACAGAAAAACTTCAATATGCTTTCTGCCCAAAATGGTCAAAACAGACACAGAGGTTTCAGGAGCCTGATGCCTGAGCCTCCCACAACTGCTCAGACAAACCACTCTATCAATCATGATTATTTGGTGCCCCCCTCTGGCCTCTCTGCAGCAATTTTATTTAGCTCCTCTAAGAAACTGAACAAAATTTCTAAACAAAAGTCCAGAGTGGAATCACAAAAATCTGCCTGTGAGAGAAACCTCATTTTGTCTGCACTTACAATATAATTATTCCCATTCTCCAAGGCAAAGGAAAATTTGTCAGGGCTAACTGTGTGCTTTTAAATTCATAATGTACTTAAGGTGATATAATTTTGCTTTATGTATTTTTAAACATCCCTCAAGGAGCTAGAGAACTCTATCAGTTCCTCACAGTTAAGATTAGGCTACCTAGGCTCCCTTCAGAAGAGTAAGACAATTTACTTAGGAGAAACCATTCTGTAAAACAGACAGCCTTAGAACACTGGGCAGCTAAAAAAAAAAAAAAAAAAAAGAACACTGGGCAGTAGAAACCTGTATCAAATATCAGGTTAAATAATATTATTAATTAATACTTACACAATATAATTCCCATCATTTCAAGCTATTCACTAGTCTTCCCCCAAGTCCTCTGGGGTTCTTAACTAAAGAGACACTAGTTGTGTCTAGTCACAGAAAGCTTCTAGTGAGTCTCTTCTCTGTATCCAAGGACTCCTTTGCTGTGGCCACTCGTGGGAAGACCACGCTCCTTCTGCTAGGTTAACGTGGTCTGACTTCTTTTGGGGACAGCACACACATTGGTTTCCAGTTCATGCCACTGAGGAGCTGGGCAAGAGGACAGGGCCATTCATGCTCATAGTTAGAACTGAGCCAGTGCACGGGCTGGAGATAAGGGGAAGAGATCATGCCCCATGGGGTTTCCAGAACAGTGCTAAGAGTGTCAGATCCTGACAGGCAGGATGACAAGGGGAAGTAAAGCTATAAAGGAGCCAAGGAGGCTCCTTATGGGTGACAAGAAGCTTATCATGGAGGAAGGCTAGGTACATGGTTGGTTTTAGGTGTTAGCAGCAGTCCCTGACGTAGCAGGCATGAAGAAGATAGACCTAAGACACAAACAGAAGATTACCAGGAAGCCCTAATTCTTCTCTCCTTTTTATTTATTTACTTTTTAATTGAAGAATAGCTGACACACAAAGTTACATGAGTTTCAGGTGAACACCACAGTGATTCAGCAAACCTATATGTGATGCTATGCCCACCATAAATGTAGCTCCCATCTGTCACGTACAATGCCATTGCATGACCAGTGACTCTATTCCCTGTGCTGTCCCTTTCATTCCCTTGACTTATTCATTCCATTACTGGAGGCCGGTACCTCCCACTTCCCTTCACCCATTTTGCCCATCCCCTCACCCCCTTCCTCTGGCAACCATCAGTTTGTTCTCTGTATTTATGGATCTGTTTCTGCTTTTTGTTTACTTATTCATTTGTTTTCTCAGATTCCACATGTAAGTGAAATCAAATGGTGTTTGTCCCTGTCTGACTTACTTCACTTAGCATAATGCCCTCTAGGTCTGCCCATGTTGCCACAAATAGCAAGATCTCATTCTTTTTTTATGACTGAGTAATATTCCATTGTGTTTATTTATCACATCGTTTTTATCCATCTGTCTATTGATAAACACTTGGGTTGCTTCCATGTCCTGACTGTTGTGAATAATGCTGGAATAAACATAGGGGTGCATGTATTTTTTTCAAATTAGTGTTTCTGTAAATAGTAGTGGAATTACTGAATCATATGGTATTTCTATTTTTAATTTTTTGAGGAACCTCCATACTGTTTTCCACAGTGGCTGTATCAATTTACATTCCTACCAACAGTGCATGAGGACTCCTTTGTCTCCACATCCTCACCAACACTTAAATTGTCTCTTTTATTCTAGCCATTCTTGATAGGTGTAAGGTGATATCTCGTGGTTTTGATTCACATTTCCTTGATGATTAGTTATGTTGAACATTTTTCCATGTGTCTGTTGGCCATCTGTATGTCTCCCTGGAAAAATGTCAATTCAGGTCCTTTGTCGTTATTCAGATTATTTGCTTTTTTGGTGTTGAGTTGTATAAGTTCTGTATGTTTTAGATATTAGCCCCTTATCAGATACATCATTTGTGGGTATCTTCTCCCATTCAGTAGGTTGCCTTTTCATTTTCTTAATAGTTTCCTTTGCTGTGCAAAAGCTTTTTATTTTGGTGTAGTCCCAATTGTTGGCTTTTGCTTTTGTTTCCCTTGACTGAGACATATAGAAAAATGTTGCTAAAGCTGATGTCAAAGAAATTACTGTCTAAGAGGTCTCTGGGTGGCTTGGTCAGGTAAGTGTCTGACTCCTGATTTCAGCTCAGGTCTTGATTTCAGGGTTGTGAGTTCAAGCCCCGCATTGGGCTCCATGCTGGGTGTGGAGCCTACTTTAAAAAAAGAAAAAGAAATTATTGTCTATGTTTTTTTCTAGGAATTTTATGGTTTCAAGTCTCATACTCAGGTCTTTAAACCATTTTGAGTTTATTTTTGTGTGTGGTGTAAGAAAGTGGTCTAGTTTCTTTCTTTTACATATAGCTGCCAGTTTTCCCAGCACCATTTTTTGGGAAGACTGTCTTTTCCCCACTATATATGCTTGCCTCCTTTGTCATGAATTAATTGACCATGTAAGCGTCAATTTATTTCTGGGCTTTCTATTCTGTTCCATTGATCTATGTGTCTATTTTGTGCCAATATCACAGTTTTGACTACTACAGCTTTGTAGTATATCTTGAAATCTAGGATTGTAATACCTTGAGCATTGTTCTTTCTCAAGATTACTTTGGCTATTGGGGTCTTTTGTGGTTCTATACAAATTTTAGTATTATTTGTTCCAGTTATGTGAAAAATGCTGTTGGTATTTTGATTGGGATTGCATTGAATCTATACATTGCTTTGGGTAGTGTGGACATGTTAACAATATTAATTCTTCCAATCCATGAGCAGGGAATATCTACCCATTTGTTTGTGTCATCTTCAATTTCTTTCATAAATATTGTATAGTTTTCAGAGTACAGGTCTTTCACCTCTTCAGTTAACTCCTAGGTATTCTTTTTAGTGCAACTGTAAGTGAAACTGTTTTCTTAATTTCTATTTCTGCTACTTCATTACTAGTGCACAGAAACACAACTGACTTCTATGTATTAATTTTGTGTCCTGCAACTTTACTGATTTCATTTATTACTTCCAATAGTTTTTTTGGTGGAATCTTTAAAGTTTTCTCTATATGTCATCTGCAAAGACTGACAGCTTAACTTCTTCCTTACCAATCTGGGTGCCTTTTCTTTCTTTTTCCTATCTGATTGCTGTGACAAGGAACTCTAGTACTATGTTGAGTAAAAGTGATGAGAGTGGACATCCCTGGGGTGCCTGGGTGGCTCCATTGGTTGAGCATCCAACTCTTGGTTTTGGCTCAGGTCATGATCTCAGGGTTGTGGGATGGAGCCCCACCTTGGGCTCCACACTCAGCATGAAGTCTGCTTTAAATTCTCCGTCTTTCTGTCTCTCTCTGCCCCTCTCCCTGCTCATGTTCTCTCTCTCTCTCTCTTTCTCAAATAGATATAAATAAATAAATAAATAAATAAATAAATAAAATCTTAAAAAAAAAAGTCAACATATTTGTCTTATTCCTAATTCCTAATCTTGGAGGAAAAGCTCTCAGTTTTTTAGCATTAAGTATGATGTTAGCTGTAAGCTTTTCATACATGGCCTTTATTATGTTAAGGTATGTTCCCACTAAACCCATTTTCTAATTCTTCTTTTCTTGCCCTTCATTCAGAGTTCTGAAATTCAGGGACTTCCTGGATTGGAACATGCAACTGTTTCTTTCTTCTAAATGGTAAAAAATAAAACTGAAAAAATCTCTGAGGAAAAAAAGATCAATTAAATTTTAGTATTAGGATAAGGAGCAAACCATGGGCACAGCCACAGTACTTTTTCTGAAACCTATGATGCAATTAAGTTTATACTCAGTAAACATTCTCATTTGGGGAAAAAAAAAAATGGCACAAGGAAGAGTGATAAAATTAATCCAGTGAGGACTTGGCTTTAGTACTATACTAGATCCTACAGAAAACAAAAGACCAGATGGGCAGGAGGCTACATATGCACCATGTACTCACTAAACATTATGAGTATCACAGTTAAAAAGCCGAAGATGGTTCTACTAAGAATAGTTTTATTTTCCCTCAATATCATCTTTAAAGCAGTACCTGGTAAAATTATCCAAGTAGGGCGCCTGGGTGGCTCAGTTGGTTAAGTGACTGCCTTCGGCTCAGGTCATGATCCTGGAGTCCCGGGATCGAGTCCCACATCGGGCTCCCTGCTCAGCAGGGGGTCTGCTTCTCCCTCTGCCCTCTTCCCTCTCGTGCTCTCTGTCTCTCATTCTCTCTCTCAAATAAATAAATAAAATCTTAAAAAAAAATTATCCAAGTAAATGACAACTTAATAAATAGTAGTTCCCAGTGGTGAACTACTCACTACAAAAATATTTTCTTGGGCAGATGAGATTAACTGAATCAGAAATCCATTGACACTTAAGTCACACAACCAAATTCCCTATCATAGCACTTATCACATTGTGTTAGAGTTGCTTAATATCTTCATTTAATTTGTAGATGGTATAATGTTTACCTTTTTCTCCCCAATGCCCTTCACAAAGTTCAACATATAATAGGTCTTCAAATAATGTTTTCTTGGATTCAACTGAATGTCCCTTTACAGTCATTTTGCTCACTGATTTAATAAGGAATAGTACACTGCAAATACACATTCTACTCTTTCATAGCTGGGTGTTGTTTTTTATTTAATAAAGGAGGGTCTGGTCTGGGAAATACTGTGTTATTTTAGGTCAAATATTTTAGTGCCATCTCAGAAAAAAGGTAGGAATCCTGGGCCAGGTGGACAGCTCCAAGTGTCCTGTCAATGATCCTATTCTAGCACCCACAATGGGGAACAAAATTTATTATTTTACATTTGGCAAATGAAAAAGTAAAAATATAAACTGTGAATACCCATAAAAAAGGAAAAATATTATAATCCTCAATCTTAGGTTTTAACAAGGATTTCAAAAGAGTTCTCTAATACTTCCATGTCTTCTCTGAAAAATATAAGTGAATATGCAATAACAATTTCTTCCAAAGTATACATATAGAAATCAACAAACACCCTTTATTTGTGTCACAATTGAAACAGTTGGGGGGGGGGGTGCCTGGGTGTCTCAGTTAAGCATCTACCTTCGGCTCAGGTCATGATCCAGGGTCCTGGGATCGAGCCCCATATCAGGCTCCCTGGCTCAGTGGGGAGCCTGTTTCTCCCGCTCCCACTCCCCCTGCTTATGCATGTGCTATCTCTCTCTCTCTAATAAATAAAATCTTAAAAAAAAAAAAAAAAAAAGAAAGAGTTGGCTCATTTAATCAGACAATTATTTGAGTTTGTCTGTTTTCCACCTACACAGTCTAGTATGGCAGGACAGACAGGACCCCAACAGGCAGGTTGAAAAGAATGCTTTAGTTCTATCTGATTCAGTGATCCTCTTCCAACATTATGTCAATACTGAAGGGGATAATAATGAGTCAGACAGTTTCAGGTAACTCATCTCCTGCCATCCTTTCTACCCAGCAAGTAACATAACTCACCTGTCTTACGTGCAAAGAGGACACACAGCCTTGAATCATGAGTAGGTTCAAGGGCAGACAAGGCGAGGCCTCTTAGAGCAGCCCTGTCACATCCAATGGGCAAATCCGTTCCAGATGACCAACAGCCCCTCAGTGCACAGACCAAAAATTCCAATACTATTCTCCTATCTAAGACATATTGCCTATGGGAGCACAGATATTCTTAGGAATGATAACAACTATAAAATCATGTTTGATTTGATTCTATTTTCTGGCTTCCTGTCTATGATGTTTGTACCAAATCAACCATCACCTTTTGTAGGGGAAAAAGATGTCTGCAAGACTGATGATTTCCTTATCTCACTGCCCTTTCTATGTTGAAATTAATAAGAAAAGAAACCTTCAGTCATTAAAATTCTTCATGCAAGCACAGTCTCTTCCTGCTCTCCACTTCACACACTTGATCGCCTGTGAACGATTGCAAACGTGTAAGTTTCCAATCTAACTTCCTCAGAAGAGTCAATGCTACTGTCTATGGCATAGAAACTTCCCTCTCTTTAGACATTTTACACAGTTCTGAGGATGCAACAAATCTCATTTAGGAGCAGCACACCATCACCCACATATTAACTTGTCACCTTGAGTAATAAAGTTCACAAACTCCATTTCATTTTTTTCTTCACCATGTTGCCTGATAATATAAAAAGGTGTCACATCCCTTTGATTTGTAGCTTGTGTGTTTGTGAAATAGCGTCTCCACAAACAACCTGATGAAGTCAAGGAAGCTGGATGACTTTTTTTCTTTAATGCCCAGGTCTATTTCCCAGTAAATATTTATGTGCATAAACATAAAAGTGTTCAATGAGGTGCAATCTTGGTAATTGCACAAATAGGAAAAAGTCAAAGCATGATTGTTCTGAGGTGGGTAGGATTTCTAGACTCACTGCCTCTATTAAAAGCAGTGACCCCAATGACGTAGGCAGGTATGGCATTTCCAGACCTTTCAATTACTGAGTAAGATATCAAAAAATACCACATTGGTCATATATAATTGAAAAGTAGCTATCTGCTCCTCCACAGCTTTCCTTAATTTAGGTGTCTTTTGTGATGTGCAAAATATATTTATACTTGATCTACTTTAACAGCCTGTTTTCTAATGAACATATTTGTGGTTCACTCTGACAGACACTTCACTACCATTCTTTCACCAGCATTATATGGGGAGAAAAGAAGAACAATCAATCACAGATGCTGTGTGGATTTCTAGCAACCATGTTTGCAGATAAATAATGGAGACTTTGTGTGTGTGTGTGTGTGTGTGTGTGTGTTGAGATCATCAGCTGTTCTCCTCATTAGTCATCATCTTAAATCTACTTGGGAGTATCCTAGCCTCTATCAAAGATATGATAAAATCCAATACTTTTTCCCTGAAATGACCACAAACACAATTTTTTGTCTATAATTCAAAGGGCTCACAGACTTTTAATTTCACCAATCATGGATGATTTCAGGTTAAGAATCTCTGTTCTAGGGTTATACCTATGCCTGATTTGAAGCCATCGCTATGGCAGCAGTGTGGGGAATGGGTTGGAATAAGCCAAGAAAGGCTGCAGTGCAGGTGTGAAAGGTATTTGCCATTTTCATCAGAACAGTGAGCAATAAGGGTGGTTTGACCAGGGTACAGGCAATTGGAAGTAAGAAAACTAGGAAATAGAATCAACAAAACGTGAAGATTGAAAGGGTTTTCTTTTTTTATATCTAAATGGAAAAAAAAAAAATTTTAAACCTTAATCCTTGGGGCGCCTGGGTGGCTCAGTCGTTAAGCATCTGCCTTCGGCTCAGGTCATGGTCCCGGGGTCCTGGGATCGAGCCCCACATCGGGCTCCCTGCTCAGCGGGAAGCCTGCTTTTCCCTCTCCTACTCCCCCTGCTTGTGTCCCCTCTCTCGCTGTGTCTCTCTCTGTCAAATAAATAAATAAAATCTTTAAAAAAAAAAAAAAAACCTTAAGCCTTAGTCACATCTGACAGCAAATAAACAAGACAAAAATATCAAGTGGAAATTTGGTCTTTGAAAAATGTTAAGGCATGTATTGTTGTGTCTTTATTTTACATGAAACTAAGCTTCTGAAAACTAGTAAAAAGAGATTCCTGCACAGAATTTTTTTGTAGTGATTGGGTAGTTTGGCTACGTGATTTTTTCCAGAATTCCTAAAGAAGGCTCGTTTCCAGTTCATCCACAGGCTGTGTTCTGCAGAGGTGGCAATGCCAACAACACATTCTATTGCATTTATAGTGACCAGAAAGGACAAATTCAAAGAAAGTTTATATATAAAGAGGTTAGATCCACAGGCCTTTCCCAGCCACCCCTCCCAACCTGGTGGTTATCCGCACCACCACCATCCCTCCTACCACCCTCCCTAAAAGATGAGAGGCTTATTATCTGGAGAAATCAACCCTGAATGCTTCAGACATAACTAAGGTGTAGGAGGTGGGGAACATGGAACAGACAACAGGTAGAAGTGAAATTTCACAGTGAATAGTAATCCCCAGCCCCCTTCTTCTAGAATGCCACAGGCTGGGCTTAAATCCTCACCCAGGGCAATATATTAGAGGATTCCTCCATGCCCCTCCCAAAAAATCCAATAGTCCCAAAGAGAAGACACCACAAATTGGAAGGCTCCTAATGAAAAGGCTGAGTCCTCTCAGAATAAGCCATCAGCAGATAAGCCACTCCAACCCAAGGCTTTCAATCAGCTTTCTATTGCCTCACTCTTAATATTAAACAGCCAAGTAACACCAGCCTTGAGAGAATCCTCTAACAGGAAAAATAAACAGAGCAAAGTATGACTACAGAGACAACAAAGACAGTGCAGGATAGAATAAAGTGTTTTTAAAAACCTATCATTAACATTTTCTGAGAAATGAGTTTATATTAATAACAGAGTGCCATTGAAAAGGAACAATGGGAAACAAGAAGTTCTTTAAAATTAAAAATAGTAGGGGCACCTGGGTGGCTCAGTCATTAAGCGTCTACCTTTGGCTCAGGTCATGATCCCAGAGTCCTGGGATCAAGCCCCACATCGGGCTCCCTGCTCTGCGGGAAGCCTGCTTCTCCCTCTCCCTCTCCCCCTGCTTGTGTTCCTTCTCTCGTTTGTCTCTCTCTGTCCAATAAATAAATAAAATCTAAAAAAAAAAAAAATTAAATTAAAAATAGGATAGTTAAAATTTAAAACAAATCAATGAAAGGAAAAGAGAAAGATTCTGTTGTGTATTTCAGATAGTATGCCCTTTTGGGTTGTGTTTGATAACTAAGAAGTTAAATACCTACAAGATAATAAAAAATGCATACAATGGTCTCTGCCTCTCCCTCCTGCCGCAGAGCTCCTAAAACCCTAGTAATTTCTTGTGACAGAAGTACCAGGAGCATCCTTTTTTCCTAATATTTGGTCTTTGATCCCAGTTCCTGATTCGAGGTTCATAAAAGCCTTTAGTTTCCTGGGTGATGCAAATGTCTTTGGTTCTGATCAGATTCTGGATGGCTCCCAGATGGGAACTGGTCACTGGAAAAACCACACCATGACTAGAAGCTTAGAATTTTCACCCCCAACCCCTCATTCTCTAGGAGGGGAAAGAGCTGGTAATGGAGTTAATAACTGATGAGCCTATATAATGAAGCCTCCATAAAAATCCCAATAGTAAGGTGCCTGGGTGGCTCAGTCGGTTAAGCATCTGACTGTTGGTTTTGGCACAAGTCATATCTCAGGGTCATGAGATAGAGCCCTGAGCCCTGCACTGGGGTCTGCGCTTAGCGAGAAATCTGCTTATCCCTCTCCCTCCTCGTCTCCTCCTCCCGCTGCTTGCATGCACATGTGTGTATGTGTGTGTGTGTGCATGCGTGCACACTCTCTCACTCTCTAAAATAAATAAATAAAGACTTTTTAAAAAAAATTCCAATAGTATGGGGGTTCAGAGAGTTTTCCAGTTGGTGAACATGTCGATGTACCAGGAAGGTACACCCCAATTCCACAAGGACAGAAGCTCCTGTGCTTGGGACCCTCCCAGACCTAGTCTAGCAAATTAATCAAACCTGGGAAGGAGGTAATGGAAACCTCTGGTTTATAGCCTATGAGTCAGAAAGCACAGGTGACAACTTGAACTTGCACTTGGCATCTGAAGCAGGATGGAAACAGTCTTGTGGGACTGAGCCCTTAACCTGTGGGATATGATGCCATCCCTGGGTAGATAGTGTCAGAATTAAGTTGCAGGGTGCCCTGATGGTGTTGTAGAAAATTGCCTGGTGGGGGAAAACCCCACATATTTTAGGACCAGAAGTGTGGTCAGTGTGGTAGTTGTGTAAGAGTGAAGGAGAAACATAGGAGGTAAGGTAGGGGTTTTTCCTAATACCCCACTCTATCCATCTCTATCAGCTGCACATTTTATATGTTATAGGAAGAGATCCTCAGGACAGCAGATTGTATATCCATAATTTCGATCTTTAGTTCTCAGATTCATGTGCCAAATGAAATTCTTAAGAAAATATTCTGTGGTTAATTCTACACACTTACCTCCCAGCTGGATTGTAAATTTCTGGAAAACAGAAGTCAAATTTCCTTGGTTTATATCTAGTATTTCACAGTACCTAGTACATTTTTGGCCATAATTAGGTGCTCTAAGAAATCCTTTTTTGAAAATACACTGAAGTATTCCAAACATCTCCAAATCTTTGGGGACAAAAGAAACAGGGGAGAGATGTTCTAATGAGTGTTAAATATATGATGGTGGATCTACTAAAAGAATAAGAAAAATCATCACTACTTTTGAGTTAAATAATGGCAGTTAATTAGATGTGGAAAATTAACACATTTTATTTCAAAGTGAAAACAACAGAAACATTTGACTAATATAATTGGCAAAGTATTTACGATAGTCACTAGAGCACTAAGATAGATGCCATGAGTTTTTTCTAATACAGTACAAGGAATCTTTATCAGTGGCCTACCATGTGCTAAACACTGTGTTAGACATGTCTGAGATAAAGATGCAGAGATGAACAAAACAAAGTTGTCTCTCTTCAAAGAGCACAAAATGTAGCAGGACCACATTAAAGTAGACTATGGTAATCCCTACAGATAAATTTCAGCCCACAGGAAAAATTGAGTTGAAACAGGATTTTAGAAGAAGTCAATATAAGCACTCTTGAAGAACAAATCAGGAAAACTGAAGGGAAAGTAGTATTCTGAGCTACAGTGATAAACCATCCTTATTTGCCTGAGGCTGAGGGGCTACCTGGCAAAGAGGAGACTTCAGGGCTAAACCTAGGTAAATTCTGGACACACTGGAACAGTTGACTATCCTATTATAAGCAGATGGAACAACCTCATTGAAAGGTAAAAGAAAATATAGATATTTGGAGACCTAAAGAATTCCAGAGTTCCGGAGTGTACATAAAGGAGACAAGCAGAAAACAAAAACGGAGGGAGCTAATATTTCTAAGGGGCACATGTGCCACATAAACAATTTGGAGTATAATTCTAAATCAAAGGAGAACCACTGATGGGTTTTGCTGAAAGGAGTGAAATGTTCTGATTTGTCTTTGGAAGGATCATTATGAATGCCCTGTGGAAGATAAATCAGAAAACTAAGACAAGGGGGAATTGAACTGGTTAGGAAGCTGCTATATCAATTCATGAAAAAAAAAAGACAAATATGGTAACTTTACCAAAAACATAGAGATAAATCCCAGAGATATTTAGGCAATTGAAACAATAGGATTTAACACATATATGAAGCATCAATAATGACTCCCATGATTCTGGTTTAATAGCTCAACAGATGGAAGTTTCATTCATCAAGAATGGAAATAAAAAAGAAAGAACAGACTTTAAGGTGGAGACACTTGGGGAGGGGAAGATCATGAATTCTGCTTCATTTGCTGAATGAAGGAGTCCCATAGAGGGTCCTAATCAAAGCAGCAGCAGGAGAATATTTTCAGTATAGTTCTTGTGCCCATGACTGAGCTTTAATACAGAGACAAATAGAAACTCCAAGCTAGAGTGGTATCAAGGAACAAGGGAGCAAAGAGTTTTAAGAAGGAAACGATGGGTCAGTATCAAAAGCTTGCAAAGAAATCAAAATAATGAGTCTGAAATGTGTTAAAAGATCTTGGTGATTTGGAGCAAATTAGAGACCTTTTCCAGAGCAGGCTTAGCGAAGAGATGGTGACTAAAACTTTACAACAGTGAGTAAAAATACCAGAAAGCAGGGAAGGAAATTATAGGCTAATCTTTCAAGAAGCTTGGCTAAAACAATACAACATTTGGCTCCTGCTTCAAAAAAGTGACATTCTTTTGGAAATTAAGAGTCATCTAGACTCTGCCAACAAACTCAGCATTTTTAGGCATCCCCCAACCCTTGATCATATCTGTGGCTGTAAAATTCTACATCAATAAAATGTGTTTAATGACAGACCCCCCAAAATAAATCTATCAATTTTTGCATCAAATTAATATATATTATAAATCAAAGTTATGTTTAGTTGAAGCTTCAACTTTGCTAAGAAAAAAAACTAGCATTGCTTAATGGGGTATCCTAGGCAGTGGGAACTGGTTTCTACTACTGAAAACAGTCCATGAACAACTCTAGAGGCAAAAATGAATTTTCCAAGTGATTTATGCAGCTTAAGGTCCTAAAATTTTCACAGTACAATAAACTCTGCGGAGTCCTAGTCAAAAAACAAAGTACAATCTGTAAAAATGGAAACAATTGACCTTTATTTCTAGAGATGGCAGCTCCAAGTATCAAATGAGATTTTTCTCCAACCTAAGTCACCAGCATTATACTTTTGGTAAATTGTCCCCAAATCTGCCCTTATGATAATTACAGAAGTTTGAGTAGGCTCAGGTATGCTGTGATAACAAACAACCCCAAATTTTTAATGATTTAAAGAGAAAAGATTTATTTCTTATGTTACATATCCATAACAGCTTAACCAGGCGTTCTGCTCTTCTTAGCCATTCAGAAACACAGACTCACAGAACTGCCACCATTTCAAACATCACAGAGCAAAATGCCTTGCAATCAGCCAGAATAACAAATGTCATCTTTGCTCATAAATATTTAGCTAGAACTACTCACGTGGCCCGAACCTAAACATAAAAGGACCGCAGAATTAGGGAATTCAATCGTACCATGTACCCAAAAGGTGAAGAGACAGACACACACTGGGAGAATTTTGTTAATGACTACAACATATATTATACTGATTAGACTCACAATTATGTATGATATATTTTCAAGTTTTATAAGTCCTGTGTGGGGACCACCCTTTGTGTATTCTTTCTATGTCACCATACTAACATCTTACTTTATCAACTCACATGTCCTAATCAAACCAGAAACTCTCAAGAAATCCAAAGCAGAGTTTAAATATTACTCTAAATGGGGTTATTTGTACACACTAAAAGAATAATCACACGCAAGGAAACATCATGTTTTTAAAGCGTTAACAGAAAAATAAAATTATTTTCTATAAGGATAATTGGATACCATGTTGTTCGGGAGATGCAAGTTCTACATTTCACTGGCAAATGAGTACCCTTCTTTAATAAAGGGCTAATCAGGATTTATTCTTCACTTGGGAAGACAGAAAGAGAAGGGAATGTTTTCATGGGCTGCTACTGCCACAAGCCTTCTCCCTGAACAATTCCCTCTAGCTATATTTTTAATTGATTGGCTCCTTTCCAGACATCTTTACATTATGCAGTGAAGCAGAAGAAATGCAATGTTTTGACCTTGACCTTATAGTAAGAATTTCTTTACAAGTTTTTCTCCTAAGCCTGTTGCTCCCCAAAGCCAGACAAGCTTTATTTTGCTGCAATGAGATTATTTCTTCAATAAATTCAGAATTGTTAGCAGCCTACAAATTAATTATCAAATGAAACTATTAAGAGCACATTTGGAAATTGTGTTTGTATGCTCATACCAATGCTGTTTGTATAAAACATTTTTTTCCATATAATTCCTTCCAATCTCTCTTGTTCTATCATCCCATTCACCATGATTTTTGCAACAACTAAGTCCCACTGATAGCTCTATGATAACACTGGTTTCTCCTTACTAATTTATTCAGAGCCAATGACTATGAAGCAACCCTCTTCCTAAACCAAAAACCTGCCTTTTAGAACAAAGCTTCTTTTTTGTGTTTTTTTTCTTTCTAAACCAGGACACTTCTCTGAGCATCTTCAAAGAACAAGTTTCTAGAGTCAGTTTTCCCTTTTTTTTTGAACTTGTAAACTGAATCAGTTCTCCTCTTAGCTGCCCATTTGGTATTAGATGTTTGTGGTACTTGAATTCTTGTGGATTCAGGCATAGTCTAAATTTGTATAAATCCCTCAAGCTAACATTGAACAAATGATTTGACCAGGTAGCTCTCTTCTTAAGGGTAGACTTATTTTCAAATTGAAGTAAAATAGCCAAAGTTAATCCCTGACCCCAACATTAAAAAGTTAAATAGATCTGTTCCCCCTGTGCATGTATTCACATGCAGCGATGCTAATTAAGCCTAAACTTCAGGACCTCTCATTTGCCCAAGGCCCAGAGAAAATCCCTAGCATTGCTGTATTCATAATACTTACTATTTTCCTTAAAGAGGGGCCTAAAGCTGTTATAAGCTTCAGCTCCCACAAAATCTGGATCTACCCTATATGTCCTATTAAAATTAGATGCAACTCCTTCTTGGTCATCATAAGACAGATAAAAAGAAATAGTCAAAGCAAGAGTTTTTTCTCATTTTTGAAAGAATATTATGTAAAATGAACAAAATTATGGGTATGCCAATACCTGAGAATAAGGTAATCAAATTAATAAACCTAAGTATTATAAGAGTAGAATATTTTAAAGAAGTAGTTGCCATGGAAACTGGTACAACTATATATATATATATATATATATATATATATATATATGTATATATACAATTGTATATATAATAATTACACAAGCTGAATTTATTTATATTGCTGTTAGTGTAAATAGATGGCAAATTCCCTCTTTTGTCTACCTTTAATGTTGACTTTAAGGATTGCAAATATTTCTAATAATAGCAACCCACTGAAGGTTAAGGTTCAGACAGAACCAGCACTAGTCAAAGCAGCAGGAACAGCTTTAGTGAAATCACAAAGACAGAATTCCCACAATGAAACTCAATGTCTTTATGGTGGTAATCTCTAAAACAGTAGTTCATAACCTTGGGGGTCAAAAGCCTCCCTCTGAGACTTTAATGCACGTTATGGATGTTTCATCCAGAAAAATGCATATTCATATTGATGCATATAATTTCAGGGAGTTCTTGGACCTTAGTTCATATGTCCTTAGAACTTAGCTAACAAACCCTTGATTTATCATCTAGAAATTATCGTATATTATATTCCTTGGTTTCAACAGAAATGTTATCTAGTGGCCATATCAATATTTGGTTATTTATATATGAAAGATACACCTTCCCTCTAAATAATTTATTATATAACTTAACTGCAAACAAACTGACATGTGGCTATGACCCAGACTTTCAATTTAATTTATTTGTTTGCTTAACTGAAACCAAGAAGCACTTTTAACTGTAAGAAATTAGCTCTGTAACAGAAATGAACCTGAAAGAAAGAGAGCAGGGCAGGAGAGGCACAGAACATAACGGGATTCACACTGCCCAGAGATGGGATAAAGGCAATGCTGACAAGACCAGCCTGCCTCATCAAACCTCTTTGATGTGTGTGTTGAGATTCCTGTGTTGAATGAAACTTTTGAAGTCTGTATGGATGCTGGAAGTGAGAAGGGAGAAAATAAAAAGCTCGATTAACTAAACAATTTACTTCTTTTGTCAGGACTTCATCTCCCTCCTCACTGGGCTGCAACCATCTTCCTGGTCTCATCAATGAGCACTGAAATGATCCACAGCCTGGAATTCGTCTGTGCTCTATCAAGAAGCATCTAAGTGGGTTTCTCCCTATAGCTGGCAGGTCATGTCTACTACTCAGGTGTTTGCTTGGTTTCTATCCTGATGGGGTGCAAGTGCTGATGCTGCTGGGTAGAGGATGACCTTATTCTCTCACCCAGCCCTACTGTTCTCATGATTTTTTTTTTTTATTATTCCTTTCCTTGACTTATTCTACAATAATTATGCTCTCTTTGCTCCTGCCAAGTTAGTGACTTCCTTGCATTGGATTCTAACTTCACTATGTCCCCTAATCCTCAAATGCCTACTTGATTTCAGTCCACTCCCTTGTCTGACTCCCAGCGGTACCAGTATGTGGACCGACACACTCAGTCCCATTCAACACACGCAGGGGCACATGCTCACTCACCCTCATAAGCAGCCACCCCCAGGCCCTTGGTTTTATACACTCACTCACTCACATCCAGTCCTGCCATTTACAATCACTCAGCCCCGCTCATGCTTACTCATATAATCATCTACAGCAGCCCCATTCATTCACACTCCTGCTCACTGCCATAGCATCCTACTCGTACTCCTTCACACGTACAACTAGTCAGCCCACTGACTTCCATTCAGTCTTGCTCAGTCCCACTCAGCCCCCCACACTCACACTCAGGCTAGTCAGCTCACTCAGTCACACAGTCACTGGTCCCTCTCCCTCATAAACTCACCATCCTGCACACTCAGGATGGAGCCACATTCATACTCAGGGCCATTGATACTCTTCATATTCATACCCCCAGCTATACCCTGTCACAAAATGTTCCAGTTCACACCTAGTGACACCTAGTCCCACTCACACCTAGTCACATGCAGTTCCACTCACACGTAGTCCCACAAAGTCACACTCACACCTAGTCCCATGCAGTCACACTCATACCTAGTCTAACACAGTCCTACTCACACCTGGGCCCACTCTATCCTACTCACTCTGTCATTTGCTGTCACACTCACCCAACCTCATTAACAGAGCCTCTCTCCTCTGCATGCACTCACACTTGCTCACCTGCAGCACTCATGCAGACTTTCCCCATCATATGCAAGCTTTCTTTGTCCAGGCTCCACAACAATATACCATAAACTCAGTGAATTAATAACAATAAACATTTACTTCTCACAGTTCTGGAAGCTGGAAGTCCAAAATCAAGATGCCAGCAGATTGGGTGTCCGGTAAGAGTCCTCTTCCTGGTTCATAAAAGATGTCTTTTGCTGTATCCTCACATGGTAGAAAGGTGAGGGAGCTCTCTGGAGTCTCTTTTACAGGAACACTAATCCATTCATGAGAGATGAAGCATCTCCTAAAGAACGCACCATCACATCAAGGGTTAAGTTTCAACATATGAATTTCTGGGGGCAGGGGTGGGGACACAAACATTCAGTCCATAGCACAAGTTTACTCATACAGTCACACCTAGTCCCTGCACTCAGGTACAGAAATTCCCAGCCCCATTCACACATGCACTCACCCACACTCACTTGGAGTCCCATGCATGTGGGCACACATATCAAGTCACACATACACACAATACACACATACACACAATACACACATACACATACTACCAAGTCCCACTACACAAACTGACTGAGTCCTACTGACTCATACACAAACACCCAGTGCCACTCCCTCACACTGAATCCCACCTACCCCATTCCACCCTCCCTCTCTCACACTCAGTCACAGCTTCACCCACCTACCTTCCCTCTCCCCACCCTCACGGACACCCATACCCAAAGTCACTCACTCCTTCAGTGACCTGGTCAACCAAAGGGCTGCCACACTCAATAATATTTTTTCTTCCCAAAGTGTTATTTTTTCACTAAGCAATAGCAGAGAATGGCATAGTAATATGGTCTCCTCTTTTTTCTAAGGTTTTCAGTGGTATCCCTTTTTATTTAGGTGCTAAAGGAACAGGGCTACCTGTCCTAAGAGAAGAGTACTTTAAGTTCTGAATGACTTGAGAAGCTTCCTTAGAATAAAGTTGAATTCAGTTAGGAAAACCCACACTGTACTTCAAAAGAGAAAACTGAATGCGGGGAACTGGTTCACAAAGGAGCTGGAAGCACTAAAGAGCTTTCAGTGGAGAGTGAGGCAGTTCTAGAAATACCAGTTCTAGAAAGCCACTAAGACCCATAAGGAAGGGAAGATAATGGGAAGAAGTAGTGTATTAGCCAGGGTTCTACAGAGAAACAGAACCTAGGAGGGAGGGAGCGAAGGAAAAGGAAAAGAGAGAGAGATTGTAAGGAACTAGCTCACGTGACTGTTAGGGTTGGCAAGCTGGAAATTTTAGTGCTGGCTGGCAGCCTGTAAATTCAGGTACGATTTGATGTTGTAGCCTTGAGGCAGAATTGCTTCTTCTTAGAGAAATCTCAGTCTTTGCCACTCACATTATGAAGGGCAATCTGCTTTACTTCAAGTCAGTTGATGGTACATGTTAATTACATCCACAACTACCTTCACAGCCACATCTAGTGTGTGACCTAACAACTGGGCACCACAGCCTAGCCAAGCCGACATGTTAGGTTTACCCTCACAAATGGTGTTACAGGAGCTCAGGGTAGAGGTCACCTAGCAAGAGCTGTCTAGAGAGGAGACATAGCCAGTGCTGGACACTGATGCAGGGAGAAGGGAAAACCTGCAGAGGCTCCCTCCTGCTCTCCAGTCTACTCCAGTGCCTCACACTGGCCTAACCCAACTGAAACTAATTGGCAAGAGATCTGGGAAATGTCATTTGCAAGGATCAACACCCTTGGAACACAGCAAAGGAGGGAAGGGTGGGAGTGGGACTAAAAGTATCAGGAAGGACTAGCAGGGTAGGAATAGGAGTTTGAGGTCTGTGAAGTGTTTGATTTCTGAAACCAGGTGCCATTTGACCCAGGAAGGAGATGTGTACATGAATTGAAAACATTCACAGACTAAACATAAAGCAACCTCAGCCACGCTCTGCTCAGAACACTGGAACTACTGACCCTCAAAAAACCCCTGGGGCCTGGGTTACAAAAAGGCTTTTGGTGCCTGCAAACAATGGTATTCATGGGCCAACCAGACTCCAGTTCGCTCAAGCCTAAGTTGTAGGAGGACAGACATGCTTTCGAACCAAATAAGCCTCCTGTGGGGCCATCCTTGATTTCACTGGCAACTGGGTGAAATGATCCCCCAAAATTGCCATTCCCCCAGGGCCATCAGAATGCCAGGAATACAGGGGATATACAACGAAAATGGGATGAATGATTTCTTGCGGGTTTTATTTTTTATTTTTAATTTAATTTTATGTCAAGATGCTTGCTCGGGACTCTCCAGTGATTCCATTATCTTCCCAACCATCCTGGAAGGACTGGGGTATGTTCAATCTTTGGATGTCATATTTATGAATCCATGTCCTGCAGTTTTGTCTTGATGAGGTAAAGATCTCTTTTATCATTAAAAGAGAGACTTAATTATGCTGTTAATTATATAGTCACATTTATCTCCAGGTAAATAAATGTAAATGGGACATTAGAGGCTAGCCAAGGAGAATTTCTTCTTCAAACACTCCAGAAGCTATAGAAAAGAATGCAGCAGGATCTTACAGTTGATAGGGAACCCAATTTTCTATGCTATGCAGAAATCTTTTATATAGGAGATGCCTGGCTGGCTCAGTTGGAAGAGCATGCAATTCTTGATCTTGAGGTTGTGATTCAGCCCCACGTTGGGTGTAGAATTACTTAAAAATAAATAAATAAACCTTAAAAAAAGAAATCTCTTATATAGGATCTCAGAAAGTGATCATCTGTCCCTTCATAATACTCAAAATTCAATTTTTTAATCCATAAAACTCAAAAAATACTCGAGGATCTACTATCTACAGGCACTCAAAGTGCCAACATATAGGGATGAATGTGAAGAACAAGTTCCTCTTCTCATAAAGATATCATTCTAGTGATAGGAGACAAAAAGAGAAAGAGAAAGAAGCAAAAAAAGGAAAGTAATTCCAGATCATGATAAATGCTCAGAATGGGGGCTGGGACATGCTCTTGGAGAAAGTGATATGGAGACTGAAAAATGAGAAGTACTACCAAATGTCATTTAATTTAACATAAAATTAAATTAAAAATAAAAAATAAAACAACATCCAAGGCAAATGTGATAGCCCTGACATGGGAATAAGCTTGGCATGTTAAAGTGAAGGAATACCAAAAAGCCACAGAGCGAGTCTCCACTGGAGTATCAGAAAGGTGGAGGGGCACTTTTGATTGTCACATGATAGCCTGGTGGTCTTGCTGCTAGTTCATAAACAGGGGCCAAGGATGCTAAATTTCTAGCACTATTCAAAGTGGTCCTACTCCAGAAAGAACTTTCCTACCCAAAATATCAGCACCTCCTTTGAGCAACCCTGACAGACAACAGTGAGTGAAATAGATAAAGGGGAGGTCAAGGAGTTAGATTGGGGGCACATCAGAAGGGCTTTGGGGTCACAGTAAGAGTGAAGAAGTGCAACCGAAGTCATTAAATGCCCAGTAAGCAAGGAAACATTTTCAAAAGTCCTAGAAAGAGGAAGCATAACACCTTTTATGCAACATTCTATTCCATCACAGAGTCCTGATTTAGAGGATCCTCTTTATACTTAAATTGAGTCTGACTCTCTGTAATTTCCACTTAAATTTCTACTAACACAGAAGGAAGCCCCAGAAGGTTCCCTCTTGGTCTGAATCTCCACCTTCAGACTCCATTACACCCTGGTCTGGGGCCAGTTCTATAACCATTAGAGCAAATTCCACAATTCACAGGTCCATATCTCAAGTGAAAATGAAATCCATTTCTCCCATTTCTTTGTTGTTCCCACTTTATCCTTTTCCCTAGCTCTTCTTAGTAACTGGCTGTTAGGACTCAGTCCCCATGTTCTATTCCAGATGATTACTTCTACTTGGATAGAGGGCCTGCAACTTATAACTGCTAAGAGCCCTCATTCTCCTAACACTGGACCCTACTTGGTTTTTGCCAATACTTTCAGCGTTCAAATCCTGCCCATGAACCCTAAACCCATAGCAGATGTTCTATCACTTCCAACCAGACTTTCCTAATGCCCACCACATGGCTACCTGGCTGCATTTCCATGCATCATCTTGTTGCCGACATGTCTGTGTTCACACTATGCCAATCTGCTAAGATGCCCACAAGGGAAGTAGACCATTATACAAGAGCAATGACTTGGGAGTCAAACCTGGGTGTGAATCTGATGCCATAGTTGACTAACTGTGGAATTCTTTTTAATCTCTTAGAGCCTTAGTTTCCTAAAGCACTGATAATGGTGATGATGATAATGACAGGGCCTCAAAGCTGTAATAAGTAACTGAGCATGACATGGGTCTTCAAATGCAGCTATTGTTATCTTCATTTATTATCATTGCTGGGCCTTTCTTTTTTTTCTGAGGGGAGGGGGAGAGGGGCAGAGGAAGAGAGGGAGAGAGAATCTTAAGCAGGCTCCACACCAAGCGGGGAGCCTGAGGCAGGGCTGCATCTCACAACCCTGAGATCATGACCTGAGCCGAAACCAAGAGTCAGATGCTCAACTGACTGAACCACCCAAGCATTCTGGGCCTTTCTAATAAAGGCCAAAAGCTTCCACTTATCACCAGGCACATTGGATTCTTTGCCCTCACTGCCCTTTTGCCTCCCTAAACCTCTGCTCCATGCTAAAAAGTGTGCCCGTTTACTGGTTCTGGTCCCGTCATGAAAAAACTGCACTATAAGCATGACTCCAAATCAGTGTAGCTACTTGAGTTAACCAAGTCACAAAAGACTATTGAGCAGGAAGGGGTGGGTGTACACAGGAAGAGGTAGATGCAGAGAAGTATTCTTGGAATGCCAAAAAGGTAGGGCAATTGCTGAGGATAAGGCTAAATGGAGGTTTGAGACAGGAGAAAATAGCAGGGAGTGGGAAGGGAGAACAAAGGAACTCTTATCCTCAATTATCCTGACAGTTCTGGGCTTGGCCTACATTAGCAGAATCTTTGTTTAGACGTTCATTTTGCTTTGGCTGTAGAGGTCCCTCCTGGTGGGATTGCGGGGAGTTTTATAACCCATCGTCCCACTGCTCTCTCCTGTGGTTTTAACTGATTGGGGAGGAAGGGAACCAGTCAGTACAATTAGGTCCCTTCCATACAACACAGCTGCATTTCTTCATAGAGATTTACTTTTGACAAGTAATTTATGTTGCTTTCAATGACTATGGGCTGTTACTGGGGCCGGGGAAGGAAAGGATTGGAGACAAGATTGCTGGGAGTGTTCTGAGGTCGCTTGTTGTAACAGGTGGCCTGAAGAAACTGCTCACTTGAAGCGAGGCCACAGCTGCTCTCAGCTGGCTTGACTGAGGCAGAAGCCTAACTGAACCCGGACCAGGCATAACCCAGGTGCACCAAGGGAACAGCTGCCCCTATTTTAACTGGGGGAAGGAAGTGGCACGGATTTGAAAAGTAATATTTTAAGAACCAGAGTGCAGAGGGATGGCTTGATTCCACTCCTTTTTATTATTTGCCATAAAGAGTTTATTAACACATACTGAGTGAATGATGGTGTCTCTTTAGACGGTTTTCACCAACGTCGATGACCAATGCTTCTCAGACTTTAATGTGCAGAGAAATCCCTGGGGACCTGGTTAAATTTCAAATTCAGATTCAGGAGGTCTGGGATGTGCCTGAGATTCTGCATTTCTAACAAGTTCCAGGCAATGGCAGGTCTGCTGGTCCATGGATGACACTATGAGTAACAAGTCTGTCAACCACACAGCACTTCAGAATACAAGATTGCTAAGAACACTGGTAAGCTGTCAAATGTTAGAAATGGGCTATCAGTAGGAAATGAAAGTAAACTACACACTGATGAGATTTTAAAGGAAATTGAATGACTAAAGTGCTCATTAATATTAATGATCTAAAATTGCTCTTTTGACCTCTTAGACTTCTGATCATATACTGTGGGCTTAAAAGTACCCATTACAATTGTATCAGAAATGGCTTAGTGTATGAATATTTCAATTTCTGAGAAATTTAACTACAGCTTTTTTTTTTATTACTCTGACCATACAATCAAGCAGCCAAGGGACTCTTTTAAATTATTGAATTTAGCAATTTAACTATATGCGAAGTTTTAGAAAGGCTTTTCCTCCACTTTGGCAAAATGTTTAATTCTGATGCCTAAATCAGTAAAAATTCAGGGCAAATATCAGTGAGAATGCACTGCATGGAGAAACCTGGGAGCAGAGACCCATGCAAATGATTCACTGCCTGTGCCGTAGCTGACAGAGAAAGAACATCTGGCAGTATTAAGGCAAGGCTCTTTCGACCTTCTCCCTGTCTCCCAATATGAAATTGCACTACTGCTGTTCTGTAAGAGAAGGAGATGAAAGGAGAAAGCTGCGGTGAGCCAGGAGGAGGAACCTAAGAGCTGGGCCCTGCAGCCCTGGGGAGTCTGTGAGAGGAAGAAAGAAAGAGAGCAAACATTCGCCCTGCCCTCCCTTCCAGGCGAGGCAGGAGCCGCGTTAGAGAAACTGAGGGTCCAAAAGAAATACAGAGAACTGGGGACTGCCAGTGGGGAGTGTGGTGAGGGATGGGCACAAACAGGTGAAGGCGAGCGGGAAACACAGCTTTTCCAGTGATGGAGTGCGTAAGTCACTGGGGAGAAAAGGCAGAGCATAGGGAATGCAGTCAATAATAGTGTGATAGTGGGCCTGGTGACAGACCGTGGCTACACTTGTGAGCACAGCATCACATATAGAGTTGCTGAGTCACTATGCTGTACCCCTGAAACTAATTTAACATTGTGTGTCAGCTATACACAAATAAAACCTTTTTTCAAGAAAGACTGAGGATCAAGCCAAAAATCAGCATGCTTTGACCTCACTTCTGTCTGAGATAGGGAGGTGATGTAATCGGCCATCCTCAGATCAACTTGCAGGGTGGCCATTCCAGGGGAAGAGCTGAAGTGTTGTTGGTGGTCACAGAGGCCTGCACCTGACTGTCTGGGAGCCTCCTCAGCTCCTGAGAGACAGGGACAGTAGGTAGAGGTCTCCACATGCACTGTGGAGGGACCCAGAAGGCAGCTAATAATGCTGGCTGGCAAGAGAGGTCAAATGGCCCAGAGACAGGAAGCAGGAGGGAAGACCAGAGCTGAAAAATCAAATTAGTTGCCAGCAGATTGCTCGGAGGCCCACAGGGCCATCAAAGGCAAGGGGAAGCTGGGTCTTCAGGAAAATCCTTGGAGACATGATGGAGCCAGAGCAGACAGACCTCAACCTGCCCTGCGCCAACCTTAGCAGCAGGTGAGAAATTGCTGGCAGAGGAGAGGAGGCAGTACTGGGGCCTGCCCATGGCTCCTGGGGCCCCCACTGTCCTTCCCTAGCACCAGCAGGCCAGATCACATCCACCTCCATACACCTCAATATTGTTCTGGAAAGAAAACACGAGGGACTGGAACTTCATCTAATAAGACTCTAAGTTACCCTAAGAGCCTGCATAAATTATTGCATTTGAATGACTAAATTCAGGTGTTTTATTTCTACCTCCTCACTAACTAGACAGAAGGAGGTTCTTAAAGAAAATCTGATCTACAGAAAATAAAGCTATTACTCCTTTGCACAGCTCAGTGTAGTGTTCCTCTCTGGGAATTTCCTCAGCCAAAGTCACACCCTTTTTCTGGAGGGTGCCCCTGTATCCCAAAACTGGTGGGTGCAGGGGGATAAAGGCCAATCCTATTGGCCTACACCAGAAAAAATTCTGAAAGGTCTTTCCAACATCAGAGCAAGGCTGGCCAAGGGAAGCTTTGTGGTGACTGTATCACAGCCCATCTTTTCCCTCAGCTCAGTCCTGCTTCCCCACCTTCTTATAGATACCAATCCTAAGAGCCCTCCTTCACAAACATCCTGCATGGTAATCTCTGCCTCAGAGTTGGCCTCCTGGGGACCCCATCTGGTAACAAGTTACCACATTCCCTGCTCAAAACCACTCACTGACCTATTATTGTTGACACTGTGCAATCATTGTAACACAAAATTTGGTAAAAATGAGAGCTCATAACCCTCTTTGTCACTATTTTTGGACCCCCCCCCCCCCCCGGGTCATAGCCAGGGTAATCCTTTAGTCCCGGTCCTTCCTTCCTAAGGGTCTTAGTTCGGCCAACACAAACCAGAGAGGCCACTACTTACACAGTAGCTTTAGAATACTGGCCACACTGCAGTGCTGGCCAACACAGACATAGCCTTTAGCCTTCCCTTGATCCAGAACAAAAATCTGCAACTACCACAAGAAGGTTTTTTATCATTGTCTCCACACTATGTGAATAAACAATGTCTAGCTGTAGGAAATTGTCAATTCCTCTATACAAACTAAGCACCTGCTTGTATTTTGCCCTGCTGTATACAAATGGACCATTTTAGGAAATGAGTAGAACAAATACGCTCTAGAAACTGCAATACAAGCAGTGCCCAATTTGCAGATAGGCTGTGTTGCCTGAGTTGATTTGCAAATTGGCTATTTGAAACTCAGAATGCATTATCCCAAAAGCAGTGTTATAAATGATGGCCAGCTTCATGTGTTGTCCACAAAACCCTAGTAAATTCACAGCTTTACACTGCCTTTAATAATGGACCGTTGGACTGTTCTGCACAGGGAAAATACACTCCACAGGGCATAAGAGGAAAACCATGTGGCACCAGGAACATGAATGTTCTCTCACTCATAGCTGTACTCTCCTCTCTGCCCATGTTTGCTGTAATCACCAGTTTTCAAGGTGGCATTGAGGTCTGACAATGAACCCGGCCCTTTTCCTCTCTCTCTCTCCCCTCTAGAACTTGGGCACAAATATAATGTAGACTTGATGAGCTCTGGCTTTGAGTGGATGATAAGGAACATACAAAGGCTCTAAGAATGTTTCTTGATCCATAGACCACAAGGAGAATCTTCTTTAGCACAGCATTATACATTTGTAGATTGAAAGTATGAGTATTTTTGCAAAAGAGTAAATCCCAAAGGAATACCATTACTTTCTATGTATCACCCTAACAAAGAAAGGTTGAGGCCAGAAAGCCTAACCTCTGGTTTTAATGCATTCCCCAACAATACTATCTTGTCACACATATGCGAAACAATATCCTTCTAAATATTTTCACAAGGTTCCCTGGACAGGATAAGTATATCTGTAACCTAATGCAGCATTCCAAAATGTAATCCCTTAATTGACAACCTCAGTATAAGAAGCACACTTGTTAGAAATGCTACTTTGGGGGGTACCTGGGTGGATCAGTCATTAAGCGTCTGCCTCAGGTCATGATCCCACAGTCCTGGGATTGAGCTCTGCATCGGGCTCCCTGCTCCTCCCTCTCCCACTCCCCCTGCTTGTGTTCCCTCTCTCACTGTGTCTCTCTCTGTCAAATAAATAAATAAAAAATCTTAAAAAAAAAGAAAAAGAAATGCTACTTTTGGGTATCACCCCACATCTATTAAATCAGAAATTCTGGGATTGGGGCCTAGCAATCTGTGTTTTGACAAGTCTTCTAGGTTATTCTAGGTACACTAAAGTTTGAAAAACAGTGATGTAATGATTTTGGAAGAAATGATGTAAGAAAATCAAGACTCATTTCTTTTTAAAGAGAAATGGCTAGAAATACTGTCAATCTAATTATTCTACATATAACATATTACTTTTAGGAGATACCCAACACTTCAACTCAAAAATATGTTTATTCCATGTCTAATATGTAAAGGCTATACCTTGTCTGCTAAGGAATATTAAAATGTGAGATGGAGCATAAATCGAAGACTCTTCAACCTAGTAAGGTTGAAGGGAGAAAGGAAAGGTAACAAGAATTAACTAATATGAGACAGATTATTTGTAGTTTTATAGAAAATGTAAAATAAAATGTCATGGAAAAAATAAAATAATTTTAGAGGAAGAAATCAGTAAAGGTTTTGAGCTACATCAGAGTTAGGCTTTGAAAGACCGGTATATATTTTGACAACAGAAGCCATGTTGGGAGGAGGGGATGAAGGGCCCCACGGAACTGGTAAAGGATGAAGTTTCCCAGGGAAGAGGACATGAGCAAAAGCATGGTACAAAGCTACCTCCAAGGTGTATCATAAATAGGTTATGCTTGTGATTAAATAAATTTTCCTTAACTCTTGGGACAGCTGGGTGAAGACTGGAACAGCCAAAGACCACAGGCCAATTACCGTTGTCATAAGTAATTGTGTGCAGTTACCCCAGTGTGACTTACTAATGTTCTTTCTATGTGAACCATGACACCAAAGAGCTTGTTCAAGGAATCAAGATGAACACATAGAGCAGATAAGGTAAGCAGATAGGTGGGTCTTGGGTACCTTACTCAGTAGGCTGGATCTTATTTAGAAGGTAAACAGTATGTTTGGAGCCACAAAAAAAAAATTACCACACAGGGGCGCCTGGGTGGCTCAGTCGTTAAGCGTCTGCCTTAGGCTCAGGTCATGATCCCAGGGTCCTGGGATCGAGCCCCGCATCAGGCTCCCTGCTCTGCGGGAAGCCTGCTTCTCCCTCTCCCACTCCCCCTGCTTGTGTTCCCTCTCTGGCTGTCTTTCTCTCTGTCAAATAAATAAAACCTTAAAAAAAAAAATTACCACACAATATGTAGATTGATTAGATTAAAAACAGATGGAATCAGGCAAATAGGTTAAAATATTATCAAATTAGGACAAATAGGAAGTATCAATAGCCCAAACTATTGTGGAACAAAAAAGGAAAAGAAAAGGTTGCAGGATAATCAGTTCAGTTCACTAATATCTGGTCATCTATGACAGACAAGATATATATTGTTGCTTTAGAGAAAACCAAAATTGCAAAAACTACCCTTTATTTTAAATAAATTAAAATCTGTTATACAGAGGTATAAGACCACTATAAAATTATAATAAGTGATAAAATAATTCTAATAAAGAAAGCATAAATGCTATGGAATTTTGAATGGTTGCAAGGTCACATTTTTATGGAAGTATCAGGAGTTATTTCATGGATAAAGTATTGATTTAGCCATGAGCCTTCAAGGATGAAAAGTGTTAGCAAAGAGTTATAGATAGGGCATTCCAGGTATAGAAAAAATAGGTCAAAAAAATAAAGGCAGGGTGCCTGGGTGGCTCAGTCAGTTAAGCCTCTGCCTTTGGCTCAGGTCATGATCCCAGGGTCCTGGGACTGAGCCCCAAGTCGGGCTCCCAGCTCAGCGGGAGTCTGCTTCTCCCTCTCCCTCTGCCCATCCCCCTCTATAAATAAATAAATAAAATCTTTAAAAAAAATAAAGGCAAAGGTAGACAAGCTTGTACTGAGTTAATGGTGCAATATATTTGGAAAAGGTGGGAGATTAGCTCTAATGAACTCATTAGAGAAGTGCAAATCAAAACTTCAATGAGATATCACTTCACTCACAAAAACTGCTACATTAAAAAAATTACAAATGTTGGTGAGGATGCAGAGATAAATCAGAACCTTTACATACTGCTGGGATTATAAAATAGTGAAGCATCTTTGGAAAACAGTTTGTTAGTTCCTTAAAAAGTTAAACATAGACCACAGCCAACATCATCCTTAATGGGAAAAACTGAGAGCTTTTCCTCTAATGTCAGGAACAAGACAAAGATGTCCACTCTCACCACTTTTATTCAACATAGTACTGGAAGTCCTAGCCTCAGCAATCAGACAAGAAAAAGAAATAAAAGGCATCCAAACTGGTAAGGAAGACGTAAAATTTTCACTACGTGCAGATAACATGAAGCTATGTATAGAAAACCCAAAAGACCACCAAAAAATAACTAGAACTGATAAACGAATTCAGTAAAGTTGCAGAATACAAAATCAATATACAGAAATCTGTTGCATTTCTATACACTAATAGTGAAGTAGCAGAAAGAGAAATTAAGAAAATAATCCCATTTACAATTGCACCAAAAAGAATAAAATACCTAAGAATATATTTAACCAAAGTAAAAGACCTGAACTCTGAAAACTATAAAGTACTGATGAAAGAAATTGAAGACAACACAAATGGAAAGATATTCCATGCTATGGATTGGAAGAATTGATATTGCTAAAATGTTCATACTGTCAAAAGCAATCTACAGATTTAATGCAATCCTTACCAAAATACCACTGGCATTTTTCACACAACTAGAACAAATAATTCTGAATTTTGTATGGAATCACAAAAGATCCCAAATAGCCAAAGCAATCTTGAAAAAAAAAAAAAAAAAACAGGTATCACAATCCCAGATTTCAAGATACATTACAAAGCTATAGTAATCAAAACAGTATGATACTGGTACAAAAACAGACACATAGGTCAGCAAAACAGAATAGAGAGCCCAGAAATAAACCCACACTTATATGGTCAATTATTCCATGACACAAAGGAGGCAAGAATATGCAATGGCAAAAAGATAGTCTCTGCAACAAATGGTGTTGGGAAAACTGGATAGCTACATACAGGAGAATGAAAATGGACCACTTTCTCACACAATACACAAAAATAAACTCAAAGTGGATTAAGGACTTAAGTGTGAGACCTGAAACCATAAAAATCCTAGAAGAAAGCATAGGAAGTAATTTCTCTGACACTGGCCAAAGCAACATTTTTCTAGATATGTCTCCTCAGGCAAGAGAAACAAAAGCAAAAATAAACTATTGGGACTACACTAAAATGAAAAGCTTTTGTGCAGCGAAGGAAATCATTAAAGAAACAAAAAGGCAACCTACTGAATAGAAAATATTCATAAATGTATATCCAATTAGGGGTTAGTATCCAAAATATCTAAAGAACTTACACAACTCAACACTAAAAAAACCCCCAAATAATCCAGTTAAAAATGGGCAGACATAAACAGACATTTCTCCAAAGAAGACATACAGATGGCCAACAGACACATGGAAAGATGCTCAGTATCAGTAATTATCAAGAAAATGCAAATAAAAACCAAAATGAGATATCATCTCACACCTAAATGGTTAAAGAATGGCTAAAATCAAAAACACAAGAAATAACAAGTGTGGAGCAAAAGGAACCCTCATGTATTGTCAGTGAGAATGCAAACTGGTACAGCCAATGTGGAAAACAATATGGAGGTTCCTCAAAAAATAAAAAATAGAATTACTGTATGATCCAGTAATTCCACTACTGGGTATTTACCCAACAAATATAAAAACACTAATTCAAAAAATATGCACCCCTGTGTTTATTGCAGTATTATTTACAATAGCTAAATAATGGAAGCACCCCAAGTGTCCATCAATGGATAAACACATAAAGATGTGGTGTGTGTGTGTGTGTGTGTGTGTGTGTGTGTATACACACACACAATGGAATATTAGTCAGCCATAAAAAAGAATGAAATCTCACCATCTGCAACAACATGGCTGGATCTAGAGAGTATAATGCTAAGTGAAATAAGTCAGCCAGAGATACAATTTCACTCATATGTGGAATTTAAGAAACAAAGAAAAAAAGAGACAAACCAAAAAACAGACTCTTAACTATAGAGAACAAACTAGTGGTTACCAGAGGGGAGGTAGGTGGTAAGATGGGTGAAATAAGTGAAGGGGATTGAGAGTACACTGATCTTGATGAGCACTGAGAAATGTATAGAATTGTTGAATCACTATATTGTACACCTGAAACTAATAAAACTATATTAGTTGTTAACTGTACTGGAAGTAATTTTTTTAATTCTAAAAATTAAAAATAAAAATAAAAGAGCCAGTGCATAACCAAAAAAATAAAAGACCCATATGACTCATTAATTCCACCAGGTACATAAATGATAGACTTAAAACACAGATTTACCAAAAACCTATACATGAATATTCACAGCACTGAAAAGCCAAAAACTGGAAACCACCCAAATATCCATCAAATGATGAATAAATAAATAAAATATGGTATATCTATTCCACACAATGGAATATTATTAAGCTACAAGAAGAAATGAAGTATTTTACAGTCTGTAACATGACATTATGCTAAGTGAAAGAAGACAAACACAAAAGACCATATATTTTATGTTTCCATTATACGAAATATCCAGATAGGCAAAGCCATAGAGATAGAAAACAGATTCATGGTTGCCAGGGGCTTGAGGGAGGGAGAAACAGAGAATTAATACTAATGGGTATGGGATTTCTTTCTGGGGTGATGAAAATTATCTATAATTAGATAATGGTGATGGATGCACCACCTTGTGAAAATACCAAAACCCATTTAAAAAAAATGTACACTTTAGGGCACCTGGGTGGCTCAGTCAGTTAAGTGACTGCCTTCAGCTCAGGTCATGATCCCAGGGTCCTGGGATCGAACCCCACATTGGGCTCCCTGCTCCGCGAGAAGCCTGCTTCTCCCTCTCCTACTCCCCCTGCTTGTGTTCCCTTTCTCGCTGTCTCTCTCTGTCAATTAAATAAATAAAATCTTTAAAAAAATAAATTTAAAAAATTAAAAAATGTACACTTTAAATGGCAGATTTTATGATACGCAAATTATATATCAGTTTTTAATTTATTTTTTAATTAAAATTCAATTAATTAACATATAATGTATTATTTGTTTCAGGGGTACAGGTCTGTGATTCATCAGTCTTATATAATACCCAGTGCTCATTACAACACATACCCTCCATCATCTCCCCTCCTCTCCAGCAATCCTCAGTTTGTTTCCTAAGATTAAGAGTTTCTTATGGTTTGTCTTCCTCTCTGATTTCATCTTGTTTCAATTTAAAAAGAATAAAGAAGGAGGGAAGGGAGGAAGGAATGGAGAAGTGCACCACTGGATGAGGCCTATGGAGTAGGCCCCAGGCCAGATAGAACTCAACTATGATAGATCAGTTTTAACTGCTGGTAACCAAGAATTAAACCATCAACTTTTAAATTTGTTCTGAGGTTTTGAGGACCTTAATGAACTTGCCCAAGGTCACAAAACTAAGTTACCCAGTTGTGAAGTTAGGATGAATTCTGATTACAAAGCCACATACTTAACTATGGTATCTGCTGCCTTTCCTGGTCCGAGCGTAAAGCAATTCCTCACATTAGACAAGACAGTTATTGTCCAAAGAAATGGAACAGGATAGAGAAGAATATCAAAAATGGGGAGATATGAAAAAAAAAAGGGGGAGATATGTTTATGTAGAAATAAGGATGAGAAATACTCTTGGATTATAGGGTTTGTCTAAAAATAAGAGTGATCATTACCCAGCCATGGAAAAAAAAAAAAAAAAAGGATGAGATCTTGCCATTTGAGACAACATGGATGGACCTAGAGGGGATTATGCTACATGAAATGAGTCAGACAGGGAAAGACAAATGCCATATCATTTCACTTGTATGTGTAATCTTAAAAAAAATGAATAAACAAACAAAAAGCAGAATCAGACCTATAAATAAAGAGAACAAACTGATGGTTGCCAGAGAGGAAAAAGTGGGGGAATGGAAAAAATGGTGAAGGGAGTGGGAGATACAGGCTTCTACTTTTGAAATAAATCACAGGGATGAAAGACACAACACAGGAGATATAGTCTATGGTGCTGATAGTGTTGCATGGTGATAGATGTTAGCTACACTTTGTGGTGAGTATAATGTAACCTACAGAGTTGTTTAGTCACTACAGTTGTACACCTGAAATTAATGTAACGTGTGTCAACTACACTCTAAGAATAAAATAATAATAATAATAATAATAAGAGTGATCAACAAAATAAGTTTTATTTGAGAAAGTAATACATTTCATCTGAATAAATTTCATAGGTAATGAATTTTCCTTCATGACCATGTATTCCTAAGAGTGGATAGGTAGAACAAAATATTGAGTGTAGTACCCAGAAACTGAAATAAACTATGTATGGCAAAAAGGAACTTCCTGACCCTATTGCAAAGCCCACCCAGTTGACAAAAATTCTGTATACTATAATTCAGTATCCAGCCAGCTCAATCCAGATTCTGCTTTGAGACTAATAGCATCTTCAAATCTCATATGACTAGTTTGTCTATTCTAATTCTGTTATTCCTGACAGCTACAGTTATATCAAAAACATGTCAGGGCACCTGGGTGGTGCCTGGGTGGTGCATTCAACTCTTGGTTTCAACTTTGGTTATGATCTCAGGGTCATGTTGTGAGATCAAGCCCCATGTTGGGCTCCATGCTGATCATGGAGTCTGCTTAGGACTCTCTCTCCCTCTCCCTCTGCCCCTCCCTTCCACTCTCTTGGTGTCTCTCTCTCTCTCTCTCTCAAATAAATAAATAAATAAATAAATAAATCTTTAAAAAAAAAAAGTGTCCCTGATTACAAAGGAAAAAAAAAAAAAGGACAGAACATACAAATGGATAAAAACTAATCCTTCAACACTAGAAAAAAAATATGTTATCCAAGGGGACTCCATTCTCATGGGATAATAAATCCTTTCTATCATTGTATATGATGGACAGCACATAATATAATATATTGTCTATATACAACAGTATTATTTTGACATTTGGAGAAAAAATTAATCCTATTTCTTATATAATGACAATGACTAATTCCTTCTATTTAAGAGAACTAGGAAGACTTGTGGGACCAAGAAAGAAAAAACTTTGGAATAAAAATCAAAGATTAATGATATAAAATATAAAAAGAACAAAACTTATACTCAGAAAAAATAAAGGTCTAAGGATGGATAGGTCCTTTTTGGGGGGGAAATGGTACAGTGTTAACAAATAACAAAGACCACAGACCTTATTCAACTCCTAGTTTTTTTCCATTTTCACCACTGAAATGAATATTATTTTAATGATACTATCAATGCAATGAATGATACTATAGAACACTAGCAAAAAGAATAGTCTGGAATGGTTAAAGCAAGAGGGATATGCACATCATGAAATAAGAGTGTATCTAAATGATGCAAGTCCCCATATTAATATTATATTGCAATGTATAAGATACAGAATTCATATAGTTTTTAAAGATCTCAAATGATGAAATACCAGCAAATTTCTTAAATGAATATAACAGTTCCAGAAACTATGAGGTTTGACTTTGGACTTGGAGAAAACCTCAAAAGTGGCTTACTGGACTACTGAAGAAAACAAGAAAAAAGTAATAATAATCACTGGAAACAACATGAAATACAGTCTTCTCTAAAATATGTCTTTAATTTTTACCAAACCATAAATTAATACCATGATAAAAACCTTTTAGGATTTTCAAAACATCTTAACAGCCATAACACCAAATGTTGAGGAAAAATGTCATACATAGCAGGCAGGAGAAGGAAGGCAATTATTCCTATGTCAGAGGTCAGTTCCTAGATTTAAAATGTATAGTGCATACTAGACAAGATGCCATATTCTCATTTCTCTTTGCTTCTTCCCATTAAGTACAAATATAAACCCTGGAAATAATGCAAGAGGTAACCAAAAGAGAACCCTGAACATAGAAAGAGGAAGTACACTGATTATGGAACCCAGGACTAGAGAAATATAGCAGTATGGTTTCTCATGACCTTCAAATCAACAGAAGAAAACAACCCAGGCCTAGCATTTCCCAATGTCCTACCTATCAACAGAAGGTGACCCATACAGATTCATTTCTCACCCATATCAAATATGGGTGTTGTTAGGAGTCCTAACAACAATACCAGAAGAACCCAGCAATGCTGACAGAGGAGACTGATCAGAAAACCCACTGACAGTAAAAGGCTAGACAAAACACTCTCCTCTGATGAGTCTGAGGCTACCCTTCCCTACCGAGAATCACTAAACACCATCAAGGGTAATCCTACCACGTTCAGTGGCCCAGTTCAGGAAGCCTCTTAGTCCCCAGAGGCTAGAGAATCTCCTCCTTCAGGTAGCACCAACAGGGGCAAAAACAAGTGCCTGGCCTAGAAAGTGGTTGTCAATCCCATGAGCTGGACTCCCTTCTCCCAGCTAGAGGCACCAGAAGTCTGAACTGGAGACGCTCCTTGACACTTCAGGAGCACCATCAGAAACCCATGGAAACCTAGGCAGCACCAGACACTAAACAAATGAAAATAGCACCATAAAAGCTCTGAAAATTAAATATCCACCAAAATCACAACCCAAAAAGCAGGCCAGGATCTGAAAACTAAACCTTAACAAGATGACTGCATACTAAAATAAAAATTTAAATAGGACCCAGAGTCTCCTAACATAATAACCAAAATGTACAGAATACAGCAAAAGAGAAAAAAAAAATCACTTCTCATACAAAGAACCAGGAAAATCATAACTTGAATGTGGAAAAAAAAAATCAAATGACACAAACAACAAGGTAAATTAGATGCTGGAATTATCTGACAATGATTTTAAGGCAGCCATCATAATAAATACTTCAACAAACTACAATTTAAAAAAAAAAAAAGAGAGAGAGAGAGAGGAGTAACATGAAACTTAATATAAAGAACATGAAAATGTCCCCAAACAAGTGACAAAAAATACTTCAACAAGCAATTACAAATTCTCTTAAAACAAATGAAAATTTGGAAAGTCTCAGCAAATAGAATCTGTAAAATACCAATAATAATAACAACCAAATAAAACAAAACTGAGAAATGCAATAACTGGGGGTAAAAACCTGATGAATGGTTATGAATGGGTGAAGTGGTATAATGAAGATAACACAGGATAAACTCAGTGAACAGTGGAATTTACACAATCTGAATAGCAAAGAGAAAATAGAAATCCACCCTCCCAGCAGAAAAAGTGCCTCAAGGACCTGGACAAATAGCAAAATATCCAACATTCATGCCATTGGAGTCTCCGAATAGGGAAGAATGGGGCTGAAAAGGTGCCTGAAGAAATAATGACTGAAAACTTTCCAATTTGACAAGGGCATAAACCTACAGATCCAAGAAGCTGAGCAAACCCAAATATGATAAATCCAAAGAAATTCGATCTAAGATACATTATATTTAAACATCTGAAAACTAAAGACAAATAACAAATCTTAAAAGCAGCCAGAGAGAAATAACATATGTATAGGGAAAACTAATTTGAACAATAGCTGATTTCTCATATAAAATCACTGAAGTCAGAAGAAAGTGGCAAAATTTTTCCAAGTGCTGAAAGAAAATAACTGTCAACTATGGATTCTATAACCAGTGAAACTACCCTGCAGGAATAGAGAGAAAATAAAGAAATTCTCAGATGAAAGAAAACTGAAATAATTTGTTGATAGCAGACAGAACTGTAAAACATGACTAAAATAAATTCCACAAACAGAAATAAAATGATGAAAGAAAATCTTGGAGCATTGGGAAGTAAGAATGAACAAAAGAAAGAGCACAAATATAAGAACTACAGGGGCACCTGGGTGGTTTAGTCGGTTAAGCATCTGCCTTCAGCTCGGGTTATGATCCCAGGGTGCTGGGATTGAGCCCCACATCAGGCTCCCTGCTCAGGCGGGAAGCCTGCTTCTCCCTCTCCCACTACCCCTGCTTGTGTTCCTGCTCTATCTCTCTCTCTAATAAATAAATAAAATCTTTAAAAAAAATATATAAGAACTACGATAGACTATCTCTTCGTGAATTTTATAAATCATATTTGATTATTGAAACAAAAATTGTAACACTATCTGATACTCAAGACAATAACATTTAAAAGAAAGGAAGGTAAAGGGACCTAAACAGCAGTAAGATATACATTGCAACTAAAGTGATAAAATATTGGTATCACTGTGATAATAAACATATGTACATTGTAATACACACAGGAACCCCTAAGAAATCTATACAAAGAGATGTGTTAAAAAACACTAAAAATAAATCAAAATAGAATCCTAAGAAATGTTCAAGTAACACAAAGGAAGGTAAAAAGAAACATAAAAATGAGAAACAAAGGAAACAAACAGAAAACAATGAAATGACAGACATGTCCTAAAATATTAATAGTTACCTAAAATATAAATAGTGTAAAATCAATTAAAAGGCATAGCTAGAAAAATATGATGCAACTATATGCTGTTTATAAGAAACTTACCTCAAATTCAACATAGGTGGGTTGAAAATAAAAGGGTGGAAAATGATATAGCATGCAAAATTAATTTTTTTTAAAAATCAGAAGTGGCTATATCAATATCTGATAAAATATACTTCAGAAAAAGGAAAATTAACAAGGAATTACTAAGGATAAAGAAGGATAATAGATCATGATAAAAAGATGAGTCTACTGGGAGGAAATAATAATCCTAAATGTGTATGTATCAAACAAGTTTCAAAATACATGAAGCAAAAACCAACAGAGATTAAAAAAAAAAAAGTAGACAAATGATAGGGATGTCAACATCCCACACTCAGCAGTTGAAAGAACTACTAGACAGAAAATCAGCAATGATATAAAATATCTGAACAACACAGTAATTCAAAAGGATCCAATTTACATATATAGAGCCTTCCATCCAACAACATAGAATACACTTTTTTTCCAAGTGCCCATGGAACATTCACTGAGATAAACCAATCCTAGGTCACAAAACAAACCTCAGCAAGTTTAAAAGAATTAAAATCATACAGAGTATGTTCTCTGACCACAATGGAATCAAAACAGAAATTGATAACAGCAAGTCAACATAAAATCTCTAAGTCCATGAAAATTAAATGACACATCTCAATAATCCATAAGCCAAAGAGGAAGTATCAAAGAAAATTTAAAATACAAAGAACTGAATGAAAATGAGGATACAATGTATTAAAATATGTAGAATACAGCTAAATATTGCTGACAGGAAATTTTATTTTTTTAAAGATTTATGTATTTATTTTAGAGAGGGGGAGGGGCAACTGGAGAGGCAGAGAGAGTCTCACACAGATTCTGCACTGAGCATAGAGCTGGACATGGGGCTCAATCTCACAACCCTGAGATAATGACCTGAGCTGAAACCAAGAGTTTGACACTTAACCAACTGTGATACCCAGGCAATCCTGAAAGGAAATTTTATAGCACTAAATGCTTACAGAAGAAAAGAGAAAAAGTCTCAAATTAAAAACCAAAGTTGTTACTTCAAGAAACTAAAAAAAAAGATCAAAATAAGCCCAGCTCAAGCAAAAGAGAGATAATAAAGATAAGAGCAGAAATAATGAAATTGGAAACAAGAAAACAATAAAGATCAATGAAACAAAAAGATGCTTGTTCAAAAAACTTTATAAAATTGGCAAACCTCTAGCAAGACTGACAAAGATAAAAAAGAGAGAAGACACAAATACACAAATCCAATATAAAGAATAAAACAAAGGATATCAAAACAGATCCTGATAAACCATTTAAAAATAATAAAGGAATGCTATAAACAACCTTATGTTCATATATTCAACAATTCAGATGAAATGTACCAATTCACTGAACACCACAAACTACCAAATTTCAATTAAGTAAATAATCTGAATAGTTATATAACGAATTCATAACTTAAAACTTCCAAAAAAGAAATCTCCAAGCCAAATGTTTAAACTCCACCAAATGTTGGGGCGCCTGGGTGGCTCAGTTGGTTAAACTCCACCAAATGTTTAAAGAAAATTTGCATAATCTCTTCCAGAAAATAAAAGAGGAAACACTTCTAAGCTCAATTTACAAGGCCAGTATTACCTGAATATCAAAGTCAGGCAAGGATAAAACAAAAAGCAAAACTGCAGACCAATATTTCTCACGAATTTAGAAGCAAAAATCCTCGAAAATATTAACAAATCAAATTGAGCAATGTATAAAATGGATTAAACACCACAACCATCTATAATTTATTTCAGGTATAAAAGGCTTTTCAACATTTGAAAATCGATGTAACCCACCACAGTAACAACTAAAGAAGAAAAAAATTCTTAGCAAGTTAGGAATGGGGAGAAGTACCTTAGCCTATAGCTAACAACATACTTAATAGTAAAATACTGAATGCTTTCCTCCTAAAATTAAGAACAAGATATCCACTCTCACTTCTCTTATTCAACATAGTTCTAGACCCTGCAATAAGGCAAGAAAAAGGAATAGAAGGCATACATTGTGGAAAGTAAAAAATAAACTTTATTTTCAGATAACATGATTTTTTGTGTAGAAAATCCCAAGAAATCTACAAAAACACCTGTAGAACTAAGAAATGAGTTCAGCAAAAGTGGAGTATACAAGATCAACACACCAAAATCAACAGCACTTCTATATACTAACAATGAATATGCAGAAACTAAATTAAAAACGGTACCTTTTACAATTGCTCCAAAGAAACTGAAATACTCAGGTAATAATCTTACCAAAACACGTACAAGATCTGTATGCTTAAAACTACAAAATGCTGATGAAAGAAATCAAAGATCTAAATAAACAGAGAGACAGATCATGTTCATGAATTGGAAAATTCAACATAGTAAAGATGTCAATTCTCCCTATATTGATTTATAGGTTTAAAACAATTCCTATCAAAATCTCACTAAGGTGTTTTACATACATAGACAAGCTTACTTTAATTTTTTTTGGAAAGACACAGATTCTAGGATAAACCAATTTTGAATAGAAGAATAAAGTGGGAAGAGTCACTCTGTCAATATTATATATATCTACATTATCAAGACAGTGCAGGGTTAGTGAAGCAACAGACAACAGATCAATGGAACAGAATAGAGAATCCACAAATAGACCCACATAAATACACATTTATTTTTGACTAGGGTGCAAAAGCAACTCAATGGAGGAAGAAAAGTCTTTTCAACAAATGGTCCTGGAATAACAGAACATCCATGGTGGGGAAAATAACTGAATCTCAACCTAAGTCACATACTTTACCCAAAATTAACTAAAATGTATCGTGAACTTAAAATGAAAAACTTTTAGAAGAAAATTGGAGAAAATCATCTGGATCTAGAGCTAGGCAAAGGGTTCTTAGACTGGACACCAAAAGCACAACTCATAAAAGGAAAAACTGATAAAATGAACTCCATCAAAATTAAAAACTTCTGCTCTGCAAAGACCCTGTTAAGACTTTGAAAAGACAAGCCATAGACAGAAAATTTACCAAACCAACAAAGGACTAATAGCTAAAATATATATATAAATTCTCAAAACAAAAACCGTAACAAACAATCCACTAAGAAAATGAGCAAAATACATAGACGTTTCACTGAAAAAGACATACAGATGGAAAATGACATATAAAAAATGTTAAAATCTTTAACCATTAAAGAAATGCAATTTAAAACTATAGTGATGTAGTACAAACCTATCAGAATGGTTAAAATTAATAGACAGACAGATAGATAGATAGATAGATAGATAGATAGATAGATAGATAGATATCTCACAACACCAAATGCAAGGATGTGGAGAAACTAGATCACTCATATATTGCTAGTATGAAACTCTGAAAAACAATTTGATCATTTTTTCAAATACTAAATATGCAATTACCACACAACAGCAAATGCATTCTTGGTCATTTATCTCAGAGAAAAATCCATGTTCCCACAAAAAACCTGTACATAATTATTCATGTTTATAATAGCCTAAAACTGAAAATAACCCAGATATCCTTCAACAGATTAAATATAGTATACCACACCATATAATACTCTCAGCAATAAAAAGAACAAACTCTTGATACACACAATAATTTGGAATTGTATCCACATAATTTTACTTAGTGAAAAAAGCCAGTCCTCAAAAGTCTACATACTGTATGATTCCATTTATATAAAATTCATGAAATGACAAAAATTATAGAAATGGAGAACAGATGAGTGGTTGCCAGAGGTTAAGGATGGGGTTGGGGAAGGTAGCAGGAGGAAAGGGGATGTGTCTACATAAGGGCAACACAAGAGATCTTTCAGGTGACAGAAATGTCCAGTATCTTGACTGTGACAGTGGATATACACACATGATAAAATTGCATAGAACTTGATGCACAAATGCAAAGGTTTACAAATCAAACTGGGGACATCTGAACAAGAAATAGCATCAATATAAACATCCTGGTTATGGCAATATACTATAGTTTTGCAAGATGTTACTGTTGGAAAAATGAGTAAAAAGCATGTGGGATCTTACTACTTACTACAATGCCTACTTTAGAAAAAAATGTAAGCTGTTACTGTTTTTAACCAACATGTGCAATTTGGGCAACAACAATTTAAAACAACTGTGATATCAGGAGAAGATCTTAATGAGGGTGCTTTACAAGACCTCTGGAAATCATGTCAATATTTTGGGACTGAAGAAATTGCAAATATTTACCATGGACTATGGAAGACTGACTGTAAAGGGAACAAATCAGTCATTAAAAGTGTCGAAATAATAGAAGTTGCATACTCTACTAATTCTTACGGCATTTTAAGGCTACTGCAAGAGAGGTTTTACTTTGATATAAAAATAAAACTGTAACCATTCAAGTTGTCTCTTAACCGAAAAGTTGATCTCAAAATGTTTGCAATAAACACACAGATTCATTAGGTAGGACTTAAATCAGGGCTTTCTTGCTGCAAACTCCAGGGAACACATTTACGATCCTGGCCCAATGCCCAACTTTCAGAGATGCCAAGAGGGGATTCATGTTTGCAGTCAGAACCTAAAACTTTAAAGGTCATTTCCCATCACAATTCTGTGATTCTGCATGGTGGAAATCAGAAAACCTTGGCAAAGCTACAGTTAAACCTAACATTAAAAAGTAAGAGAAGAGTGCATGGGGTTAGGAATAAAACTTCTGATGAAAAGAGCCATCTTTTAGAGTGAAATATCAATGAGTTTCTAAATATTATAGTTCAACTGAGCATCAAATATTCAAGTTATGTAGTTATGGGGACCAAAAGAGATTGATTAAAATGTTAGCCTCTTGAAAAGTAACCAAATACTGGAGGAACAATAAATAAATATGAGCCACTTAGCTCATAAGGAAATTGTCGTGATCAATTAGTGAGTGACCACATAGCCTTTCATGATCTTATAATAAAAGTAGCTATAGAGGGCGCCTGGGTGGCTCAGATGGTTAAGCGTCTGCCTTCGGCTCAGGTCATGATCCCAGGGTCCTGGGATCGAGTCCCGCGTCGGGCTCCCAGCTCAGCGGGGAGTCTGCCTCTCCCTTTGACCCTCTCCCCTCTCATGCTGTTTCTCTCTCACTCGCTCTCTAAAAAATAAATAAAATCTTTAAAAAAAAAAAAGTAGCTATAGAAGCATAAATCACCATTATGATCAAGCCTTAAAGCCCAAAATATCTCATCACACTGTCTAATGGGCATATTTATTAGCTGCCTACAGGAACTGATAAGATTCTTGAATGTTTTAGTCATGTTTCAGCACCCAGGCCGGCATAATCATGTCACAACAATTCACCACAATTAAGTAAATGGGAATTCTCTCACTTTAAAAGCCGGTCTATTAGTAGCTCTTAATATTTATTACACAAGTTTATGTATTACTAGATCCTAGAACTAATAAAGATGGTTTTAATGCTTCCAACTAATATTTTCAATATTCACTAAGGTAATCGATTTGTCCAATTTTAAACAGCATAGCTCCATAAATGAGATATTTGGCATGGAACCTGATTTAAAATGCATTCTTTTCTCAAGTGATTGAATAGTTGTAATGAAAATTTATAATTTGTAGTATATTATAGACGGAAGTGAATTGAATTTCTCTATCAAAATTATGCATGGTTCAAAATCTTTTGTGCTCTAACACACAGAAACTGGCAGACAAATGCAATTACATTAGATATGCTGTCATCCAGAACATCTGAAGAATGCTGTTTATCCAATCTCATCAATTTGAACTTACTTTACTACCATAGCTGAGTACAAATACCAGGGCATGACCACCACATTAATACCATGAGGCTATCCCAAATGCCATTTCTGGAAATCAATGGAGAGAATTTTATTGGGTCCAGGCTATTTCACTTGAAGGCAATTGTCAAAATCAATCTGTGTCTAACTTAGATTTCTAACTTAATTTGTAAGTTGATTTATACCTACAATGCTTGCAGATTAGACAGCTAATTAAGAAGCATTGATTTATTCTCAGAAAATGGACCTTTCAAATAAATTGCATTATTACTTTTCACAAAAATTAACACACAATATTTCCAAAACATATAAATTATTCATAGAAGTAATACAGGAGAGCCCCCTTTATGTTAAAAGCCATTTCAGTGATGGTATTGCTTATGACAATTTTGTAGCATTTAGAAAATCTTTGACTCATCAGAATATACAGGTTGTAAATTTATGTAAAAGATTTCACTATTGAATGTAGGGTTCACTGTTGAATGTAGGGTTCAGTTTATATAAAGATATCATGCTACTTTAGCTCTGAAATGATCTCTAATATAAATTCAATGAATTGTTTGTTAAAAGACAAACATACGGCTCATTTCACCTACCAAGACTGTTTAGGTATAGTCATAAACCTGCATGTTATAAACTGAACTTCTTTGAACTAAAGACCTTCACGTGTTCTGCCCCAGAGTATGGAAATCAACTTCTGTTCTCAATTTAAAAAAAATAAAAACTGGGACCCCTGGCCAGGGAACCTAAGGAATAAGAAAATTTGAAAGGGCCTCAGATCATGGGTTTTTTAACAACTTCAACCTACCACTGTACTTTTGAAATGAATACAAATTTTATAATTAGCTGCAAATTAATTTTGTTTTTATCCCCCAAAAGATAGCATTAGAATTAACTGAATTTTTTTTATTACAGTAAAAGTAGCCCTCTACATGAGGCTGAAATTATAAACAATGAATAACTATATCTTTTTTAAAATATTATTTTGGGGGCACCTGGGTGGCTCAGTTGGTTAAGCATCTGACTCTTAATTTCAGCTCGGGTCATGATCTCAGGATCGTGAAGCTGAGCCCCGGCTGTGCTGGACGTGGAGCCCACTTGAGATTCTCTCTCTCCCTCCGCCCCTCCCCAACTCGTGTGCGTTCTCTCTCTTAAAAAAAAATACGACTTTGAAGTCTCCCAACTTGGTCAAGTGATCTCTGTCCTATCCCAACCATAAATATTCACAGCAGCAGATTAGAGGATAGGGGCAGGCATCCTTCCAGCCTTGTGCCTGTTAACTGTCTGCATTATACTCACACCACATATCATTTGTGACATTTATTTCATCCCCTTAGCAACCCCCTCCTATGGCGTCAGTTTCTTCACTAGAACCAGAACCCAGAGTGCTTCATCACACCCACCTCCTGCAATTATCCTCACTGCCACAGCTCCTTTTCCCTTACTTGCTCTATTCATTTATCCACCCAAACTCTAGCACTCCTAAAATAAATCAAACACTGTCTCCAAATTAAGGCAGACCCTAAGCACTACTGCTATACAACTCCGGTTAATTCCCAACAGCATCTATTACAAATGTCTCTTCGAGACCCCATCTCACTATAACCCACTCTGCTCTCAACAGAAAGCCTTGTCTGCTACTGCACACGGACAGTGAAGCTAAGGAACAGGGGACTCTCTCAGCTTTCTGCCCATCTCACCTCCTTTCTATCCATCTCGGGGTAAAGTAGGCCTTCCCAACTTTCCATTCTACTGCTCAAGATTAATTGCACTGCACCCGCTCTTGAGCTGGCCCCTTCCTAACTGGTGAATTCTCTACTGCCCCAGTTATTCTGTCCTGTATATTCCCTCCATTTCCTAACTGCCTCCATATAGTCAAGTAGAAGGGCCCTGTGTCAATCCTCTTCTACCTACCATACATCGCCTCCTTCTCTTGACAACCGTATTTCTTGGAAGAACAGTTACATCACTTACCATTTGCTATACCACATCCTCATTTCCAATTATTTTATTTATTTTCAATTCACTCAAGCCATTTTTAGCCCCTAATTCCACAGAATGTATTTGGCAAGAGTAAAAATGACTAATCCCATCATCAAATACCATGAATTCTTTTTTTTTTTAATGATTTTATTTATTTGAGAGAGAAAGCATGAGCGGTGGGAGGAGCATAGAGAGAGGGAGAAGCAGACTCCCTGCTGAGCAGCGAGCCCGATGCGCGCGTTGCGGGACTCTATCTCAGGACCCCAGGATCATGACCCGAGCTGAAGGCAGACGTTTAACTGACTGGGCCACCAAGGTGCCCCACCATGAATTCTTTTCATTGTACATCTTACTTGTCCTCTCTACGAGTATTAACACTGTAGAAGACTGCCTTCAATTCTTCCTTGAACTTGCAAACACTACCTTCTCTTAGTTCTCCCCCTTTGGCAATTCCTTCTCCATCTCTTCTCTGGGCTGCTTTTATTTTCCTCAGCCCCTAGGTGCAAAGGTCCATCATTGGTTTTCTTCTAATCCTATTAAATAATACAATTAGTTAATGCCTTCATTTACCATACATGTAGCTCCCAGATTTATTTTCTTACCAAAAATCTACTGAACACCTTCTATGCATAGGCTTTCTGCTGGGTTCTGGGGTTAGATCATATGTCATCACCTGGCTCTTTCAATGGCAACTCAATCCAACATCACAAAAATAATATTTTGTCCTAAAATCTGCTTACTTTTAGACTTCTTTTCATGTATATTGATACTACCCAGTCATCCTGGCAAAAAACATAATTGTACTAGTTCCTTCTGTCTCACACCAAGAAATCGCTCACCAGTCAATTTAACTGCCTTTATATTTGTTACCTGTCATTTCTTCATCACTCCTGCAGTATCATGTTATTTCCTACATTGTTCCTAAAATTTGCTCTGCACCTCTATTTTACAACCTTCTAATCCATCCTCCACAGGATTATTTTGCAAAAACATTAATGTAATATATGGCTTGCTGATCACATTCTTTATGAAGACCTCAGGAAAACATCCAAACCCCTTGGCATGGTATAGAAAACCTTTCATTGCTAGTGCTATGAAGTGACAGCTACACCTTACCAGTGCTTACTATGTGACAGACATTGTGCTAAGCACTAAAAACATATTATATTACTTATTATCAATAATCTGCTAGGAAGAAGATGGAACTGTCATGATGGTTAATTTTGTGTAAACTTGACTGGGCTACAAGATGCCCAGATACCTGACTAAACATCATTTCTGGGTCTGTCTGTGAGGGTGCTTCTGGAAGAGAGGAGCGTGTAAATTGGTAGACTGAGTAAAACGGATTACCCTCTCCAATGTGGGAGGCCATCATCCAATCTGTTAAGGGTCTGAATAGAACAAAAAGACAGAGTAAGGCAAGCTCTCCCTCTCTGCCTGACTGCTGAGCTGGGACACTGGTCAGACTGGGACTTCCGCCATCAGCACTCCTGGTTCTCAGGCCTTTGGACTCAGACTGGAACTACACCCCCAGCTTTCCTGGGTCTCCAGCTTGCCAATGGCAGATCATGAGACTTCTCAGCCTCCACAATCATGTCAGTCAATTCCTCATAATTCTGTCTATTTATCCATCCATCTATCTATCTATCTATCTATCCACCTATCTATCTATCTTATATCCTAATGGTTTTGTATCTCTGGAAAACCATAACACAATTGTTATCCTCATTTTAAAGATGATGAAATTTAAAACAATCAGAGAAATCAACTGCTTGAAGTCACACAGTGACTAAGTGACAGAGATAAGAGTTACCCTACTGATTGTTTCCCAGGATGATGCTCTTAACTACAGAGCTATACTACCTCCCTCGCTGCTCCAGATCCACTCTGTTCTAGTACTCTCCATTTTGGCCATGACAACTTTTTTAGAAGCCCCCAACATGCTTGTCCAGGTCTTCATCTGGAGTGCCTTTTCTTACTTGTATCCTTTGAGAAAACACCACCTCATCTTGAATATGCACCACAAATACCATGCCTTTTGTGGTTTGTAAATCTGCTCTGAAAGCAATTCCCAAACACTGATTGCTAAAATGCCATTAACAAAGACAGATTTTGGTATAATTCCATAGTTTCTCGAGGTATGTGATATTAGGGAATGGTTCTTACTTGGTACAAATAGGAAAAGGATATTTTTTTAAATGAGCCTCATTGATTTATACTTACATATCATAAAGTAGGTAATAATTTGGCCAACAACCCTGGAGATGATAATAGGACAGGTAAATAGCCTTCCAAAATCAACACATTTACATTTATACATTTACCAGAGTAAGAGTGAACCAACCTTTTCAAGTGAAAGAACACTGACTTTGGAGACAGACCCACCGGGATTTTAAACTCTTTCTACCACTTACCATCTATGTATCCTAGAATATGATACTTAAACCTCTGAACCTCAGTTTCTCTATTTTTAAAATAGAAGTAAAATAACTAGATCATAGGGCTTTTGCCAGGATAAAATGAGAAAATGCTTATAAAGATCCACACGTGGCTGCAGGGAACACATAAATGTTAGTTACCTTCCAATCACTATTTATCCCTTTCCCTTCAGTGCTGCTACTCAAAAACAGAATCAGCTATATTACAGACTCTTTAATAAGACCTCATCAGACCAACTGAAATATCTGTCACATCCATTACTTTACCCTTATAAATGTGGACCACCACATTTAGGGACTGGAGATAGTAGGAAACTAAAGGGATCATTTGAATAAACATGGCAGATCCCTTATGAAAAGCTGCCAGAGTTAAATATCACCACTGATTAACTCATGCTCAATTTATATCTGCATTGCTACAGAGGAAAAACCTCCTGCTCAACAGCAGCATTTAAGTTAACCCAGTCACCCTTTCAGCAAGAAGCAACAGACGGGACTTGAAAAACACCGGTGAGTAATATTTAAGCCATTCATAAACAGCTCCTCTGCACAGAGTCCAGGGTGGGGATGGGGGAGCACCACACAAGCAAAGCTAAAAGAGCTGTCCGCTATGAACTTAGGGTATGTAGTTAAGAAACTAAGCGAGCACATGAGCTTGAGCATGAGAGAGAGAGAGAAACAGAGAGACAGAGAAACCAGTCTCCTAGTTTTGCCTCTGAACTTGAAAGCAATCCGGGTGGTAACAACTGGGAGGACTTCTGGCAGGAGTGGTGGAATTTTCAGGAGCTCGGAAACACCAAATTGAGACCAGTATGACTGTGGCAGCTGCAAGCCCCACACAATTAGAATGTTGGCAAGTAGAGCAGAAAACAGAGCCAGGAATAATACTGAGTAGCAGCAGAGTCTCTAAACCTGACCATTCCTCCACATGTTTTAAACATATGTTTAGCCCAGCAGGGGTCATGGTGACAGCTGAAAAGCCCCTTCAGAAGCTGTCAGAGATGGCATTTGTGAAAGCCTCTTAGTGCCTTAATGTGCCAATAAGGGTGTTTTCCTCTAGTGTTAGCAAGAAATAAGCCTGAGAAAATGCAGCATGCGGGCCCAGGGGGTGAGTGAACCGTCACTGAGAGGCCAGGATATCTCCCTTAGGCCAGGCCACCAATCCAACTCCTGCAGCCACTAGAGACCATCACCTCATCATGACACTGTCCAACTTCCCCACAAGACCTACGAAATACCCAAATGTCACTGAAACGGCTCGGCTTTCAGGTCTCTGAACAAACCACCACACCCGTTGTCTCATATAGTGTATCTCAAAAAAGAGTATTTAGAGTGGGTAATTTGCTATTTCGAAACTGAATGATCAAAAAAAATCAATTCCTGGGGTGCACCTGGGTGGTGCAGTCGGTTAAGCATCTGACTTTTGGTTTTCGGCTCAGGACGTGATCTCAGGGTCATGAGATTAAGCCCATCAGGCTCTGCCCTCAGCACGGAGTCTGCTTAAGATTCTCTCTCCCTCTCCCTCTGCCCCCTCCCCTAAAATAAATAAACAAATCTTAAAAAAAATGTTTTTTAAATCGATTCCTGTTATTGTCACATAGAGCAGGAAAGCCACTGGAGTAGCTGCATTGAGAGTTTACAATTACCCATGCCTCTTCAAGGTCACAGAATGATCATTTTCCTTATTTGGTCCCTTCTTTTGCTTAACTATTTTACAAAATAATAATACACCATAGCTCTGGCTTTGCAAATATATTTTTAAATTTAAGCTTTTTTAAAACACTTGATTAGAAAAAATAAATTGAAATAACTTTTAAAAACAAAGTAAAAAAATAGAAGTAATCATCATTTCATGTAACCATTTGATATTAAATGAATGCTTCAAAAAATTCATGGCTACAAACAACACCAAGTCACTACTCCCATTTCTTTTTTTTTTAAGATTTTATTTATTTGCAAGAGAGAGAATGAGAGACAGAGAGCATGAGAGGGAGGAGGGTCAGAGGGAGAAGCAGACTCCCTGCTGAGCAGGGAGCCCGATGCGGGACTCGATCCCAGGACTCCAGCATCATGACCTGAGCCGAAGGCAGTCACTTAACCAACTGAGCCACCCAGGCACCCTCACTACTCCCATTTCTGAATGAAAGACCAAGGGCCACATTTCAACAAATTAGAATAGATTAGTTTTGCAAAGACAGATTTAAGGATCCCAAACTCTATCTTGTTGGTATCATAATGAAAATTCACAGTTATTATACAAACGTCTGGAAACCTGCGTCTCTTGCCCCCTCCTCCCCCCAGGTCATTCTTTCATTCACTGTTGCAAGGCTGCCACCCAAAATTTAGTCTCTAAAGCCAAAAACAGGACAATTTATCTTAAAAACCTAGTCAAGTGTTGGAGAGATTCTGAAAAACCGGAAGAAAGTTCCCCCTGGTGATATAAACTTGACAATAAAGTCAAACCCACTGAAGGAAGTTAAATTCTCATAGTCGGGACGTAAAAAGTTTCCTACAGCCCAGGACTACAGCTCTGTAACAGCATCACAAGAATAAAAGGCAAAGCATTCAAGTATTTGCCTTGAAATAAACCTGCAAATTTGAAGATGAATGCCCCAAGAGCCAAGATACTCAAATGTACATCTATTTCACTGGAGTTTTTTAAAGAGGGGGGGTTTACAGTAGAAATCATTTATTGGGTTACTAAATGGCATAATTTATCAAACACATTTCCAATTATTTACTAAATACACTTCTTTCAAATATCAAAAAGTGCTCTTATTCCTCACATTCTAAAATTTGATAACTAAACATCATCCTTTTCTAAACCTATGATCAATTTATTTTTCCATTTTAACATTTCTTCTCTAAGTCTTTCAATACCAAAAAGATGGTATATCCTAGTGCTTAAAGCTATCCTATCTGGTTTCCAGTCCCAACTCTGCCTCGGACTAAGTGGAGTCCTTGAGCAGGTGATTCTACTTCTCCTACATCAATCTCCTACATCCCCTCACCTTTAAAATAGGGTAGTAATAACAAAAGCTCATCGTGTTGTTGTGAGAGTTTTAAACAGATGCATTTACCACTTATTATGCACTATTATTATTATGAATTATTATGAATCATATTATTATGAATATTTATCGCTTTCATTTGTTCTTAAATAGGCAGCATTTTCTGGGGAATCAATCCCTTCTACTTACCTACTTTTACATGTTATTACCATAGTTTAAACTGGCTAGATCTCAAAAAATTTTAGATACAACCTATCATTGAAGGCCAAATGTAACAGACAACAAAGTCCAACAAACAGAACCTATACTAGCCAGACAACAGACAGGCGGGAGGAAAAAAACGAGCTAGAGATAGTTGATTGGTTAGAGAGAAGAACCATACAAGTCTGAATAGAACTATTTGCAGGCAAGAAATCTTCATCTTCTGATATTGTTCCAAATAAACAATGGAAGTTTTTTTTTTTCCTTTTAAGGATCCAAGAACAGCTTAGAAAAATGTCACATTTCATCATATTACAGTACTGGTTACTAAGCAAAATATTTTCTAATATTGACAAGATAACAGTAGAAGTTACCAAGCAAGCTCTTTCCTCAAAGCTACAAAATTTTTCTCTTTTCACCAATCTTATGATTCATAAATGTTTCAATTATATTGGAGAGATTTTTTTTTTTCTCTTGGGTTTCATCTCCTATAGAGAGTGGTACAATATTTTCTCCATGACTTGTCATCATGATGGTAATAGCAGCCACTGGAAATTCTGCCCACAAATATTCATGAACATAACACCCTACATACCACCAAAGACCCCAAATCGTCAAAGCAATCCTGAAAAAGAGAATAAAGTTGAAGGTATCATAATCCCAGACTTCAATATATACTACAAAAGTTGTAATAATCAAAACAGTATGGTACTGGCAAAAAAGCAGACGCATAGATCAGCAGAACAGAGTCCAGAAATAAATCCACACTTTTATGGTGAATTAATCTATGAAAGAGGAGGCAAGAATATACAATGGGTAAGACAGTCTCTTCAACAAATGGTGTCGGGAAAACTGGACAACTACATGCAAAAGAATGAAACTGGACTACTTTCTCACACCATACACAGAAATAAACTCAAGATGTATTAAAGACCTAAATGTGAGACCTGAAACCATAAAATTCCTAGAAGAAAACATAGGCAGTAACTTCTTTGACATTGGCCAGAGAAAAATTTTTCTAGATATGTCTCCTCAGGCAAGGGAAACAAAAGTAAAATTAAACTATTGAGACTACACCAGAATAAAAAGCTTTTGCACAGTGAAGGAAACCATTCAGCAAAACAAAAAGGCCACCTACTCAATGGAAGAAAATATTTGTAAATTATATATCCAATAGGGGGTTAATATCTAAAATACATGAAGAATTATAACCAACACACACACAAAAAACAAATAATCTGATCAAAAAGTGGGCAGAGGTCCTGAATAGCCATTTTTCCAAAGAAGATATACATATGGCCAACAGACACATGGAAAGATGATCAACATCAGTGATCATCAAGGAAATGCAAATTAAAACCAAAATGAGATATCACTTCACACCTGTCAGAATGGCTAAAATCAAAACACAAGAAATAACAAGTGTTGGCAAGAACGTGGAGAAAAAAGAACCCTTGTGCACTGTTGGTGGGAATGCAAACTGGTGCAGCCACTATGGAAAACAGTATGGAAGTTCCTCATAAAATTAAAAACAGAAATACCATATGATTCAGTAATTCCACTACTGGGTATTTACTCAAAGAATATGAAAACACTAATTCGAAAAGATATATGCACCCCTATGTTTACTACAGCATTATTTACAATAGCCAAATTATGGGAGCAGTCCAAGTGTCCATCAAAAGATGAATGGACAAAGAAAATGTGGTGTACATATTCTACAATGCAATATTATTCAGCCATAGAAAAGAATGAAATCTTGCCATTTGCAACAACGTGGATGGACCTAAAGGGTATAATGCTAAGTAAAATAAGTCAGAGAAAGACAAATACCACATGATTTCACTCATGTGGAATTTAAGAAACAAAACAAAATAAAGGAGACAAACCAAAAAACAGACTCTTAAATACAGAGAACTGGTGATTGCCAGAGGGGAGGTGGGTGGGGGATGGGTGAAACAGGTGAAGGGGATTAAGAGTACACTCACCATGATGAGCACTAAGTAATGTATAGAATTGTTGAATCATTATATTGTACACCTGAAACTAATATAACCATGTATGTTAATTATACTTGGATTTATAAATAATTAACACCCAACATATGCACACCCTTCACATTTGTTAAAGGACTGTCCTTATGTCATCTCATGTAATCTTTACAACAACCAAACAGAAAAAGAAGGAAGTCTATTTTTCCAGTACATGAAGAAACTGAAGCCCAGATAAATGGTTTGTCTCAGTTCTGATGCAATTCTTTCCCACCACTGACGCTGGGCCTTACATCCAGGCTGCACCCAGGACCAACACACATACTGCCCTGCTGTTAACGTGGACCCGTGTACTCTATCTCCCTATCTCATCTTGGTGACAAAGTTTTCTGGCTTAGGGCTTATTAAATTCTAACCCAGCTCCAGCGTTTCCAAGTAAGATTGCCAAGGATTATTTAACCTCAATCTTTCTACCAGCTTGTGGTTTATCATATGCATGTCATCTGCCCCAGTGAATTAGATTAGAAATCAAAATAACAGTAACAATATTAATAATAGCAACCACAAGGCAGCACTATGACAGACCTTTCATCTACAATATATTTCATCCTCACGACAACGCTGCAAGGTAAGTTATTATAAAATACCAGTTCCTTTAGGATAATACCAAATTCCAAAGATGATCTCATTTATATCAATAAACAAAAAACCTCTTTCTTGGCTTGTCTATCATCAAATAAATACCATCCACTCTAAGTGAACATCTAATAGAGAACAGCACGCTAGAGATCCCTCTCCTCTTAGATCCATTTTCCTCTTCTCTTATTTACCTCCAGGGGGCAGTACAGTTCCGATGATAGGCTCTGGAGTCAGAATCCCCGGGGCTGAAATCCCTGCTCTGTCAGTTTCAGTTACACAAACTAGGACAAGTTAGTTATCCTGAGCCTTAGTTTCTCAGGCATAAAATGAAGAAACGAATAGAACCTACTTCATACGATTGTTATGAGGATGAAATGAGAAAATGACCAGTATATAACAAGGATTCCATCAATACTTGTTTGCTGTTATTATTCTACGTTATCATTATTTTAGCCTTTCCTGTGTATCATCACTAAACATAATTTATTCACCTAATATATTTTAAGCACCTAATATCTGTTAGACACCGTAGGTGATAAGGCTAAAAACACGACCCAATCCCTCATCTCTGTAAGTTCACAGACCAGCCTGAGAAAACACACTTATAAACAGAATGCAGTAAGACCGATATACTAAGTACTGCAAAGATACAAGAAGGGTGGATGTCTTCACCTCCAACAGGGTAAGTAAACGGCACGGAGTGGGAAGCCTCTTGCTTGTCCATTGTTGGACAATGAATAGATAGATAAAATTGAGTTGAAAATGCCCACCTCCCAGTCTCCTGACACACACCCCTCATCGCCCCCACTTCAGGCACCATCCCTAGCTGCTTGGACAAACACACATGACATGAGCTTAGCCAATTAGGTTTTCCTGACTGGCCCTTTGATTCTTGAGAGAGAGGGGTCAAGTTGAATAGCCAGAAAATATTCCTGGTCCCCACAGCAGAGGGCAGTGGCCAGTGGTGTGGTGGTGAGTAACCAGGGGCATCAATGCTAATGGCAACACGAATAAAGACTGATTCTAAGCAGGCTGTGCCAGTGGAGTGATCCCAGCTGTGTCCTCAGCTGCTTAGCTTCCCTTGGTCCCCAGTCTCTTCATAAATCAGATCTCCAGACCTCTGGCCAATTGTGAGAAACCCAATATCCTTTCAACAATTATTTCTCTGCCTATGTTGGACCGAGGTTCTCTGTTACTTGAAACCAAGAACCCCAACTGGTACCTTGGGTTATCAAGTAAAACTTTCCAGCCTTATTGGAACTGTGGCTTTGACTTTCCAAGTGGCCTCTAATTACCACTTTCTTCTATGTTAACTAAGATATTATTTTGTTGCCTTTTGCAGCCTAAACAGACATTATCGTGGAACTTTATCTTGGCAAAATGTATATCAAGGAAAGTATTGTCTGAATTTTCATTTATCAAAAGAACCAACTGTTCCTACTTGCCACAAAAAATTCTTCCATGACTCATCCCTCCACACAAGATTCTTAATCTTTTCATTTTATGATAAGCAATGAAGGTGAAAGCAAAAGATACACAGAAGAGTAATGTAAGCAAATGAAGAAATAAGAAATCATTTATTGGTTTCTCGTAGGAGTCAACAACCCACTCCTATCTTCGTTTTCCTCCTAATATTAGGTTGATCAAATTGGCATATTTTTTAAAAGGCAAACAGCAGTTAGGCACCCGAAGTGGAAGCTTCAGTCACAGACACATCTTAGCCTGTGGACTGCCGCCGCCACTGGAAATGAAGAGATGAAAAATGTTGATTTGAAAATGCCCACCCCTCTGGGAGGCCCCCAACGACCACCAGGTTGGTCTTGGTATAAAGAGAAAGATCCTGGTACCGTGAACTACTGGGGGGAAAAAAAGAGAGAGTGAGAGAGATTAGTTTTGCTTCCCTATTTGGAGTGTAGGGTATAGAGGCAACAAGACCCAGAGAGAACATTTAATAAGACCTTTTCATCACTTTCATATCCCCAAGCTTCTTCCTCCCCCCACGCCTTATCACTTCCCAGCTGTCTCCAGATTTTATTTTGTATCCACTTCAGCTATGAGGTCAGAGTTAAGCCTTCAGGAATGTGTCTCTCTATAGGCAGAAACCTGATTCCCTCTGAAAAACTCTTAGTAGACCTTGGGAAAACTGCAGTTGCTATCACATGTACAAAGAGAGCTTTTGCAGTCATTGGACTTTAAATGTTCTGTTTGTTGGACTGCCAAAAGGTTACTGCTCCCTGGAGAACTGAGCCAGTTCCTCTAAACCCCTCCCACTGACTCATATGTTTGTCTGGCTGCAGCTGCTAAAAAAGATGGGAATTTAAAAGCTGCTACACAAGTGCAAAAGCAATAACCAAAACCGTGGCAATATCCTCAGGTCTCGAATAGAAAATATCCTTCCTGAGAAAAGCAAGGGTAGGGGAAGGAACATTAGAAAGAAAACAGTGGAATACAGAATGGATAAAGATGAAAAGAAACAGGAAGGAAATCACAAGTTCTCAGGGCTGGAAACTATTTTGCTCTGTGACCTTGCTAAAGGCAGTCTCATGGATTTATTTTCTTCCCCCTGCGGTTAAATTTTCTTTGACCTAGATTTATGCGGTGGTTGATATTGATAACTTATCAGTATCACAATGTTAAAATCATATTCTTCATCAATGCTTAATAATGCTTATTATTTCATTATCACTTCCATCCTAACAATACCCCAGTGAGTTAGGACGTAAAATATTTCCTACACAAAATAAAAATTTCTTAACTCTCATATCCTTGTACACAAATAAAAAAAAACTCGTAAGCCAGCACCATCATATTCCAGGACGCTGACTCCATCTCTGCAGCTTCTGCCACCCCCACCCCCTTCCATACTCCCTAGTGTTCTCAAGTTTTCCCATCTCTCTCATCAAACAGGAAAGTGATCTAATAAGCATTGATCTAAGGTGTGAAGGAGAAAGTGCTGTCATTCTCGGCCATTCTTCCACCTTCAAAAAGAGACAAAGGGAAAGAATAATGTTCACCGCACAGAAGTTGCCAATAACAGGACTTTTATTCCTGAGTGTAAAAGTTAATAGGAGACAAGAAGCCTTCCCTGAAACCCTTCAAACCATGCTGTTGAGATATATTAAAGGTACAGTTCTCTAAAATCCCAAAACCTTCTCCACTGATGCCTACCATGTCACAGATCCTCACCAATCCATTTAATTCAAAAACAGTTGTAACACTGCAAAATAAAGCCCATGCCCACTAATTAGAAATGTCATCTTTAGTGTTTGTTATGAAACACTCTGCTTTACCAGAATCTGTCTCTTCCATAGCCTTTCTTCATCTGTTATCAAAAACAGGGGTGTTCTGTCTTACGGCTGATTAGCCTAACAGATCACTTCAGAATTTCACTACCTATATCTCACTTTTTTGTGGTTGCAATCCCATCACCAACCACCTAATCTGTAGTTTTGCCTGAAGGTCTCTGGTAATAGATATATAATCCATGGACAACTCCCCTTATTTTTTTTTTTTTTAAGATCTTGATTAGGTGGGTCTTGTCAAATGCTCCATGGATTCATTTTCTGCCAGCTTCAGTATATTTCCACAAAGATCTGAAACTATTTATAAACTGCTTCACTTCCTGGAAAGTTTTTGCTACTCCAAGGAAACTTCTAAAGTTTTAGAGCATCACTTTGGAACTGGTCACTTTGGCACTGATCCCATTTTTTTCATTCTGGGGGAAACTGTTTCAAAAACTCATTATTTAAATAATCCTAACTAAATTGCTTATTTTATTTTGTGAAATTGTACCTCCCCCGCAAAACTATAAACTCTTAGAAGGCAAGAAATATGCCTGCCATTTGTTTGTTCAGTTTCTCTTTATAATCACTCCTCCCAGTGCCTACCTCAACTCCCATGCACACAGTGGGGGTACAATGGCATTGTGGTAATGAGTGCTGAATTAGGTAATTCAATATTTAATGCTGTTTTCAGGGGTCAACATTTCTGTCTCTACAGACAAATGAATACGGAGATGTTAAAATAGCTTGAGCTTTGCAATACAAACTGACACTTGTCTCCTAGCTAAGAAATGTAAAAATGTAGAGCTGGGGAAGGAATTATATCATTTGCTATCTAGAACACAGGCTAGTATCTCTGGCTTGTCAGTGAATAGTTATACATCTCAAGGAGCTCGGTATTCTTGCCCTTGAAATCACCAGTGAATGTGTACAAAAAAACCTTGCGTTTTCATTTTTTTTTTCAGATGCATTATGGCATCAGATGTTTCTTTAGGTGTATCTTATTTTTACTTTAGGCCATTACTTCCCACAGTAGTGTTTGTAATATATGCACGCTAGAATAAGTTAAAAGCTGTTATTGCTTATTAGCTATCATTTTTGGTGTACATTTAAACTTTTTTAGTTTCAGTATTTATTTCATATAATTTTATCCTTGTTAGAGCAACCCATGCATCAGCACTGAATATAGTTTTGCCTGCAAAACTGTAGCTTCTTTTTTATTGCCATTAAAATACAAATGAATCGGGCACCTGGGTGGCTCGGATGGTTAAGTGTCTGCCTTCAGCTCAGGTCATGATCCCAGGGTCCTGGGATCAAGCTCTGCATCGGGCTCCCTGCTCAGCAGGGAGCCTGCTTCTCCCTCTCCCTCTACTGTTTCCCCTGCTCGAGCTCTCTCACTCTGTCAAATAAATAAAATCTTTAAAAAAATAAAATACAAATAAATCATTAGCCTTAGTGGATATTAAACAAGTTAGATCAGTTTTTACCAAATTATAATAGTTACTTTCAACAGTTAAAAGGGGTTTGGAAGACTCTATGACTTAGGTTGGATCCTAATTTTGAAGAGTAACATTTAGGACGTGCTTTGGCTCTCTTGGGCAACATTAGCTGTAAATATATATTCATATATAAATATGTATACTTTTATATGTATACACACATCAATATTTATGTTCAATATCTTTTAGATAAGCTCGTATAAAGAGTGTCTTTCTTGCTTGTGTCCCAATCAGATCCAATTCCTTTTAATTTAAAAACAATATAGGAGCGCCTGGCTGGCTTATTCAGTGGAGTGTGTGACTCTTGGTCTCAGGGTTTTGAGTTCAAGCCCCATGTTGGGCATGGGGCCTACTTTAAAAAAACAAAACATAAAAACAATGGAAAGCAAATTGCTTAGGGAAACAAAAAACATCTGTTGATCACTTACTACATACCAATATCCTCTGTGATTCTCTCCTAACAACCATGCCAGATAGCTATTATTCGTATTTTATAAATGAAGATACTGTTATTTTCTCTAGCTCTTATGGCTAGCAAACAAAAGAGCAAAAACTGCCTGATTGCTAAGCCAGTACTCTTTGCACTACACCAGATTCCTAGAGGACCCAACTGAGAATCACACCCAAGGCAGCTGTTTGTACAAAACTCTCTGACTCTACAGAGTGTTTGCAGATATTTATTTGTGAGATAGTTTCTTAGAATAAAACTCATCTTTCCCATAAATATAATATTAATGTTTCTGTCACCAGCTAGTTTACAGAGCCTGTTTTACATAAAATGTGTTTAAATAACTTACCCTTTAGGATTTTTTTTTGGTTTGTTTAAGATTTATTTATTTGAGAGAGAGATAGAGAGAGAAAGCGCAGTGGGGAGGGGCAAAAGGAGAGGGGAAGAGAGTCTCAAACAGACTCTGAGCACCGAGCCAGACATGGGGCTCAATCTCACAACCCTGAGACTGCAACCTAAGCCGAAACCAAGAGTCAAACGCTTAACCGACTGTGCCAGCCAGGCGCCCCTAGGATTTTTTTTTTATTTTTTTTAAAGATTTTATTTATTTATTTGAGAGAGAGAGAATGAGAGCAAGCACATGAGAGGGGGGAGGGTCAGAGGGAGAAGCAGACTCCCTGCCGAGCAGGGAGCCCGATGCAGGACTCGATCCCGGGACTCCAGGATCATGACCTGAGCCGAAGGCAGTCGCTTAACCAACTGAGCCACCCAGGCGCCCTAGGATTTTTTTTTTTAAAGAAGAAAACAATAGTATTGCTAATGTACATAACTACTTCAATCTAAGTGTCTTATCATGTGGTCATATAAACCTCGTGAAATACTGCTTCTCAATATACAATCTGATAAAAACGTGACAACAGGTCCAAAATGGAGTCGTTTATGGTAAGCCCCACATCACCAAACGGAGACTTAATTAATTTCAGCTCCCAGAAATGGAATCTTAAGTCAGACAATCATAAATTGCCTGATCAGCACTACTTAAGGAATCTGTCTGATATGCCCCGCATTCTCCTAAAGGAAAGTAATATTACAATAACCAACCTGCCTTTTGCGTCATAAAACTTTCTTGTTCCCACCCTTTCTGCCTATAAAAGTCTTTCACTTTGTACAGCTCCTCAGAGCTCCTTTCTATTTACTAGACTGGATGCTACCTAATTCATAAATTGCTGAATAAAGCCAATAAGATCTTTAAAATGTAGTCAGTTGAATTTTGTTTTTTAACACATCATAGGAGATGAAGATTAGAAGGAGCCCTACAAATAGGCTGACCAACTCTCAGTCTGCCCAGCACTTTGAGGTTTCCTAGGACAAGGGACTTTCAGTTTTAAAGTTGGGAGTAAGGGGTTCCTGGGAAAGTCCCAGGCAGACGGAACAAGTTGGTTACTCTGCATGTCATCTCACCCAACCCCCCATTTCGCAGGCAAAGAAACCAAGGCCCAGAGCACAAATCAGATCAAGCAGTTAGTGACCCATGACTTTTTCTCTTATTTATATGGATTCATTCAACCTCCAGACATACTGTGATTTCTCCAATTTAATCACTGGTTTAATCATTTATCACGTACACTACCCATTAGGATCTGTGTAGAACCAAATCTCTGTTCCCTTTGTATTTTCAGCAGTGGTCCAATTCCTGACTCAGTGTGTGCAACTTGATATATGCTTGCTGGCTGCTAGTGAAGAATGAAACTGTGTGGTCTGGGGGAACCAAGATCTTTATTCAAGTTTTATTGGACCAGAAAGACAATAAAACATTACAGATAAAAAGCTGGGAGCTGCACGAAGCAACAGCTTCAAGAATTTTTCCTTTATGTCCTATATATTATATAATAAACATGTATTACTTTTAATGAAAAACAAGCATTTTTAAAAGTATACTTATCAGTGCTTCGTATTCCCCGATGAACCAGAGTACCACTGATCCAGCAGGCGAAGGATAAATATCATAGGATAAATTACTACCTCAGATGTCCTGCTTGCCAGGTTTCTTGCCAAGAGAGCAACAACAGAGAACCTTCTTATCCTCTCTTATTGTGCCTCACCTGTTGTCCTCAAAGATTATTTGTGGAGACAAAAAGGGCAACCAGTGAATAGATTCTGATCTGTTTTCTTACTATATCAATAAACATTCCCTATTCCTGTTCATATTAAAATCTGAACTGGCAGTAGAACATGCTTAAAAATTGATGTAGCGTTTGAGATATGAGATTTCAAAGAAGGGAGTTTTTCTCCAGCTGTTCTGCATCTCCACATCTGCCAAAATGCTTATGGTTTGACTTTGTGCATTCCGAGTTACATTCCTCACTCTTAAAAAGATGAGAACCATGTGCCAGAACTCATTAAGAAATTACCCAGTAAACACTCTGGCTCCCAAGTGGCTTTCTGACACCAAATAAGTTTCTTTGATCAGTAGAATGGTATATTACATTCACTATAAACCTTTAAGGGGGACTCACTGCCAAAAAATTCCAACAGAGATGAAAATACCAGAATTTTGAAGTTGACCCACACTGCTTCTTTATTCCACAGCACACAGTAATTCAAAGAGTTTAATTCATTAATATTTAACTTTGCAAGTGTTCTACACCCACTTAGAAACATCCTCTTTCATTTTTTTTCCTCCTTAAAACTTACCGAGTATCACTGTCCTATAACTTGAAACCGTACCCTGGGATTACTTTATTACGGGTGCAAAAGTAGATTTCCAGGGATCAGTAGGCTGCTGGTTGTTCTTTAACGTGTGCAACAACTCACAAGTGGTGGCACATGTGTAGATTTCCCACTCCCAACCCGCTCTCATTTCCAAAGGTTAAAATGAGCAGTGCGTGTATACTGGGAGAGAAGAACACCCATCACCAAAGGGCAGTCTGGACTGAACATTTGATAGGGAGAAAGGCTAACTCTTTCTTGAGGAAAGACTATAAAGGATTTTCTCCACAGATGGGAGATACTTTTCGCATCAGTTTATAGGGTCACTTTCTTCTGCTCTATTGGCTACATTTTTTTTTTGAGTTACTGAGCAGAGCAAACTCTCAAACCATGATGCTTTTTATGACAGCCTGGATGAGCTCAATACCAAATATAATTCTCACAGCAGCATTCATACTTGTGGGTAGAAAACACAGAAACAAACTCTAATCCAGTGGCACGCATATTAGAATCACTTGGAGAGGCTGGCCAAATTACTCAAGCTCACTCCCACCTCCAAGACACTCTGAAAGGTACTCCTCTTCACCCACTCGCACGCCCATTAAAAACCATTGCTGTTGTAGCCACAGCCTACCTACCACGGATCCCACAATCAGCTGTCATCAGGAGGCCTCTAACCTACCACTCCAATAACAGATAGCAACATCTGAAATGTACACAGCCTGTGATCCAGCAAGTCCCCTTGTAGGAATTTACCCTACTGACACTTGCACAAGAAGGCAAAAATGGGCAAACAGAAATACGAAATTTACCAGCTTGTAGAAAATAATAAGAAAAACTAGATAATGAACTAATTAAATAAATTGTGGTACCAACGCATTGGAATTCTTCTACTCAGCATTAAAAAGGAAGAAGTAAATCTATATTCATTTACATGAGAAAAATAACTCAGTTTTTCAAAGATTTTGACTGTCTCTGAACAGGCTTTTAGCCATCATTATTACATAGGAGCAGCACTGAGAAAACGGGTTTGGGGGCTCAGCCTCTACAGCACATTCACAAGAACACTGAAAAGGTCCTGTCACATCAAAGCCACAAGACTTGCAGGAGAATTTCCTGGCCTGCATGGCATAAGCACACTGGGATGATGTACATTTGCTATAACTGTGCCAGGACCCCCTTGACCTCCTCCCACAAAGTGGCCCGGCAAGGCACAGAGCTGCGCAGACCGGTTGCCTCCAGCAGTGAGCAGCCTCTTCATTCACTCTGACTGTCGCACCAATATCTGTAGTTCCTTGTGTGCTGAGGGGAACAGGTTTGAGAAGTTGTGAATTTCAGGAACTGCAGAAGTTACCAGGATCCTGTGTCACTGTTTGTTGTCAAAGGCTCATTTTTTCTAAAGGAAAGAGAACAAAATACTGACTGTAACTAGAGCATCCTATGCAAAAGAATGAAGATAACTAGGGTTATCTGAAACCTTCCCTCATCTTCTACCTGAAAGTCTTTGAAATGCTAAATGAAAGAAGCCAGACACAAAAGATCATATAATACATGATTCCATTTATGTGAAATGTCCAGAACATATCTATAGAAACAGAAAGTAGACTGGTGGTTGCCTGGGGCTGGGGGATAGGAACAGACTGACTGCAAATGGGCATGAGGAATCTTTCGGGAATGATGAAAATGTTCTTAAATTGGATTGAGTGATGGCTGTACAACGCCGTAAATTTACTAAAAATCACTGGGATAGTCAAAATGGGTAAATTTCTGGATGTGTAAATTATATTTCAATAAAGCTCTTAATAAACACTTTGAAGTAATATTAAACAATTTATAATTTTAGCCATATTATTTAGATGTCTATACAACAGAAATATATCTAAGTTATAAAAAGCAAATTGCATATACTGATCTCTTTTTTTCATTTAAAAAAGCTATAATTTAAAGAATCAAAAAATGTATTTAATCTTGAGTATGCACAGAAAATAACTAGAAGGAAATACAAGGAATGTTGTTTTTAGAAGGTGAGACTGGAGTTTCCTTGCAGGGAATTTTTTACTTCTTACTTCATGCATTTTTGCACCATTAAATATTTTTATAGGCAAATATTCCCTTTATTTAAAAATATATAAATTATCTTCAATGTCTACGTTTTTCTTTTGCTCTCAAAAAAGCTTGTTATCGAGGGTCTCAGAATATAAGTATTTTTTTTTTAAGATTTCATTTATTTATTTAGGAGAGACAGAGCACAAGCATGTGGGAGACGCAGGGGGAGAGGAAGAAGTGCCCGATGGGGGCTCAATCCCAGGACCCTGGAAATCATGACCTGAGCCAAAGGCAGACGCTTAACCTATTGAGCCACCCAGGTGCCCCGTAAAATAAGTATTTATAATTAAATATTTCAATTTCAGAATAAAAAAGTAAAGTATTTACTGATTCTGGAAAATGTGATTAAATACACACTATCTCTTGACAAGTGCACTACAGTGACATTTTACAGAGTGGACTATGTGTTCTACTGACGGTATGGAGATAATTTTAGGTCAGAGGTTGGTAAACTTTTTCTTAAAGAGCCAAATGATAAATACATTAGTCTCTGTGTGCCATTCTGTCTCTCTTTCAACCACTTTGTATGTCAAAAGCAGCCACAGACAATTCATAAATGAACAGATGAAAAGAACAGATTATAATGATCTCTGTATTAGGTGGGAGAATAGATATTTGTTTAATTTTAACATGTGCCTGAATATGTATTAGAAAAATATAATGAGCCCATGAAGCCCATGCATTCTTAAGTATTATAACTTAAGATGAGGCTAATTTTATGTAAGTTTTTTTTTTGTTGTTGTTGTTGTTGTTGTTTTAAAGATTTTATTTATTTATTTGACAGAGAGAGAGATAGCGAGAGCAGAAACACAAGCAGGGGGAGTAGGAGAGGGAGAAGCAGGCTTCCCGCCGAGCAGGGAGCCCGATGTGGGACTCGATCCCAGGACCCTGGGATCATGACCCGAGCCGAAGGCAGATGCTTAACGACTGAGCCACCCAGGCGCCCCCTTTATGTAAGTTTTTAAAAGACTGGAGATTTAAAGAAAAATATTAAATAAATAATAGAACAGAAGATACCTGGGTATGACAGAAATCATGAAAAAAAAAAAAAGAAATCATGAAAGATATCTGCAAATGACAAATAGCATTTGAGTATAAATAACAATAAACAGTGGAATGAAGAAAATCTCTCCAGACTAGGTAATTCTTATTAGAACCCAATGTAAGGCAAAGCTCCTGAAAGAAATATCAAAATGTAGACCAAAAATCCCCAAGAAGTAGTGATCCTTAATATTTACTGGATCATAAGTTACAAACCTATTACCCAGGGGAAAAACTGCATTAACACTGTGCTTTCTGAAACACTTCCAAATTCAGAGACTTTGACATGGTGAAAGAAAAGAAAACATATACAACAGCATCATTCCAAGATTTTTTCCAAGCACTCCAGTGCACATGATCTGTGGTCAGAGCTTCACTCAGCAAATCAAACAGGCAGACCAAGAATGCAGTGTCCTCTGAGAAACAGTGCCCTCCTCACATACCAATTGTGATGACACAGGAAACTGTGTATTGTCAAAATAAAGTAATGTTGTTGCAGACTACTGCCCCCATTCAATTCTACGTGCCACAATCCAGGTCAGAAAAAGAACAAAGTTTTAAACCTTTTGATTCTTCCTGCACTTTGCTAAACACAGCCATAATTTACAAACTGATACCTTAACCATGGATAGGGTGTTTTCTACTTCAGAAAATCTGAATTGAGAAAGGGCAGAGAAGGATAGATGGTGGGGAGAAAAAGGAGCTAATACTTTTAAGCATCTATGTGCTAGGTACTCTACATACACCGTTCCATGAAATGCTTACAACAAATCCATGAGATAGATCTAATTCTCTTCATCTTAAGAAAAGGAAATGGAACCATTTGTCTAGATTTATCTCCCTTGTCTCCTCAAGATAAAGTTTTCACATCAGTAATACTGAAGAGCAAATATTGATCTGTAAATATATTACTTTTACATAAGCTTTTGTTCATGCTGCTAGAATGTTCTTTCCATATCTATATTCAACTAAATTGTACTTGGCTTTGAGACTCAGCTTAACCATGACTTTCCCTGAGAGGCCTTCCCTAATGCCCTCCCCCATTCATGATTCTCCCTCGCCGTGGTATTACTTCCATGGGGCATCATCACTGCACATAGTCCCACGTACACTACTGAAATTGCTGATTTAGTTGCCAATCTCCCCTTGTAGATTAAAATCTCTGAAAGTTCCGAGATCACTTCAATTTGACTTCTCTCCTCAAAGCTTTACTACTATGTCTAGCACAAAGTAAGAACTCTGTAATCTATTAAATGAATGAATAAACAAACTGCATTCCCAATGTCTAACATGTAAGTGGTAGAACCAGGATTTGAACCTCGTCTCTCTTTCCAATATACCATCACGTGAGTACCAAAAAAAAAAAAAAATCAATTAATTATTTACTAGTTGCTCTTTAGAATATCTACCAGTGACTCAATTGCTCCAAATTGCCTTGGAAGTCCTTCAGGAAGTACCATAAACCGGCTTTTAAGGGACCAAAGAAAATGTTCTAAAATGTCTTAAATTCAAAGAAAATTAAAATTCTGTCATATAAAAAGCTGGGGTTTTCTCAGAATTAAATTGCCAAAGGACTAGGAAGCAGTGGTGTGGTACTCAAAAATAAAACCATCAAAGTCAAATAAGTGTATCCTTGTTAAGTCCCTCTGGCCTCATAGCAGGCCAAAAGTATTTCTGTCATTCCATTTTTAACAAACCCTCAGGAAGGTCCAAGGTGGAGGCTGGCTCATATCAAATTGCCTCTGAGATTTCCCTAGAGTAGTCCATAATCCTGAGCACCCAGGAATCTATATATACCCCAACACCCCTGGCTGACTAGGAAACAAGCTGAGCTCCCCTTTAATACCAAGTTGCTTGTTCCTGCTTCTCTTGAGTTTTTTCAGATAGTTTTGTGACATGGAATGTGGGGAGGCCTGAAGGCCTTTGCCAGAGTGAATCTCCATCCTGCAGGGGCATAAATCCCCCAGCGCTGCTGGCCCTACCACCATACCGAGGCCTGTGGTTCCAAATAAATTTTAGGACCTGACATTGGGCAACAAGAAGCTACTGGAAGGTTAAAAACAAAATAGCGATCAGACTGATTTTTGAAATCTTCTAACTGTATCATTATTGTTATTATCATTATCATTACTATTATCATTAGCATTATTACCTCTATAATAATGTGTTCTCATGCACATTCTCCCCAGAATGGAAGAGAGAAGGCACAACTACAGCTGGTATACCATGAAACAACCTTGAGGAGGCATGTAAAAATGTATCTAAAAGTTGAAACAGTATCTATCATGCCTGTCCTGAAGGGAAAATGATTGGCAACTGTTGCTTTAGACTACTATATTCTACTGCATTGACAAGATTAAAAGTATTTGTTGCATGCCTACTGTGTGCAAAGCATTGTGCCAGATGCTCCTGCATCTCTCTATATAGAGAACCGTAGAGTTTTGTTGACTTCTCAGGCAAAATCTCTAGGGAAATTTTGGGGGGATCATCACCATTGTTTAATACTCTTAAGCTTTTCTGCTTCAGTTTTTTTAAGACACAGCACACTCATAAATACTTAAATAGAAAGAATCTTCTGCTATTTTTTCCAGTGACCAAAATATTAGTATCTGCTTTCTACGGCATTGTCTTTTAAGTATCAAGTTATTAAAGAAATTCAATTATTGATAAGAAGTTTGTTTGGAGAGCACATATCGAGAAATAAAAGAGAACTGGTTAATTTAAAGGGTATCGTATGAAAGTTTGAACCATACCTGCTCCCAAGCTATCCTCAGACCAAATACGCTCATGCCTTCAAGTCACAGGATCTCTTCTTTGAATAAAGATGTCAACTGCTTACACTCAAACACCCTTCATGAAAAGTGACACAAATACCATTATACCATGTAATGGAAGTTGCAGTACAATGAAATACATTAGAGTTTCCATTTACATTCCCACTGTGCCTCCTTAAGGATATACCCTCTTCAACTCCATTGGACTTAGGCATTGCTCAACTCTGTAACAGCAACACAGTTAGAAACCAACTCCTACAATGGCCACAGATGCAGTTAATTCATTTAATAAGCAGTTACTGAGCATATGTGCAGGATATTGTCCTAGGTGCTAGGAATTCAAGCAAAGATGTTGTTGTGGAGACAAGCAGGTAACAGATAAACACAATCAGTATGGCATGTGTTATGATAGAAGAAGTGCACCTAATCAGGTTTTCCTGGTCACCAGTATAAGGTAACCAGTTGAAAAATCATGCTAAGCTCATCCATACTGAGCTAAAAGGAAAAATTAGCTCAGTGGGATGCTCCAGTCAATGAGCAATCTTTTTCTGACTTCGACCCATGGACAGTTCCTATGGGAGATACCATGAACAGTATATACCCTCTTCACCCAACGACCTATAATCTAATTAAGGCAATAAATACACATTTAAAATGATGCTTCAGCAACAGAAAACTTGGGATCAAGCCCTAGACTTGCCACTTACTAATTACGTGATTTGGGACAAGTTGGGTAGCATCTCAAAGCCTCAAGTTTATCATACGTATGATGGATAACAGTATATACTTCATATGATTGCAATAAAGGTGCAATGAAATAGTGCAACCAAAGCACTCAGTCTAAGCCTCAGAACTCAGAAACCATTAGCTATTACAAAAACATCATTAACATGATTAATCTTACAGTGAGTGCTCAAATATTCAAAAGAACAAGCAGTCGTTTTCAAATGCGGTTGTTTAAAAAAGATTTAGCAGAAACACTGAGATTTGAGCTCCAACTTTAAGGGAGCACAAAAAAAGATGATCCACGATGGAGCAAACCATAGTAGGGAAAGTCAAGATGATGACAATTTCTCCAGCAGGTAATGAGAAAACAATTTGAGCACAGCTTGTGTAAGGAAGTGAAAGAAGGGGGAACCTGAAAGGCAAGCGAGTGCCAGATGACAAGAGGCCTTCACTGCCGGACAAACAAGTTTGAGCTTTGTCCTGTACATGATGGCAACTAAAAGGTTCTGTCAAGTAAAGTAAAATGACCAAAGCAGTGCTTTCTAAGAAAAAGTGAAAAGGTGTGGGCGGGGTGGGGGGCGGGTAGACAAACCCCTTAGAATGGACTGTGCTAGTCCTGTTGCTTGGCAATAAGGACATACCTTGCAGCGGTGTCAGTGGAGAAAGCTGGAGACTGGAAGCATTTTGAAGGAGTAAAAAAAAAAAAAAAAAAAAAAAAAAAATTTACTGAATGCCATGTATTCGTCACGGTCCTGCTCTAAAAAAGGTTGTCAGGTCACATTTTTCTAAGAAGTAGTTAAGTCTCTAAACTTAAGTTGTGAAATTGCAGAGACATATTGATTCTTCCAGGTATTTTAATGACTGAGAAGGGTACCTTGCTCACTATAAGCATTAAATCAGTGTGGGTGCTCATAGTAACGGGATCTGTATTTGTCACACCCATGCTGCTAGCAGCACTATTCACAACAGCCAAAAGGTGGACACAACCCAAATGTCCACCAATGACTGGATAAATAAAATGTGATATCCACATACAATGGATTATTATTCAGCCTTAAAAATGATTGAAATTCTGACACATGCTACAATATGGATGAACCTTGAAGACATTAAACTAAGTGAAAAAAGCCAGAGACAAAAGGACAAATACACTCTGATTTCACTTATATGACATACCACAAGTAGTCAAACACACAGAGACAGAAAGTAGAATGGTGGTCACCAGGGGCTGGGGGAAGGGAGAATGGGGAGTTATTGCTTCATGGGTACAGAGTTTCAGTTTGGGATAATGAAAAAAAAAGTTCTAGAGATAGACAGTGGTGATGAATGTACAACAATGTGAATGTACTCAATGCCACCTGAGTGTACACTTAAAATGGTCAAAATGGTTAGTTTTAGGTTTGATGTGTTTTACCAAAATAAGAAAACATAATAGTGGGAATCTGATGCCCTGAGAAGCAGCATTTTCACTCAAAACAAGATGAAGGTAAGGCCTGCTAAGGCCTTTAGCCTAGCTGCCCAACCAAAAGAAATCACCCCTCTCCCCAGGTCAGACACCATTAGCTAGGTTGTCCAACTGGAAAAATAAAAAGGAAATATGCCAACCACCACCTACATCAGAATGATAATGGTAGCCCAATGGTGCATGCCTCTCTGCTTTTCACCTGCCCTGGTCTGACCCTAAAGGGAAAAAAAAAAAGGGGAAGTCATTTTACCTATCAAAGCAACCCCTCATCTTGGTTCCTTTAAAAGAAAGGAAGCGGAGAACCTGGGTGGCTCAGTCGTTAAGCGTCTGCCTTCGGCTCAGGTCATGGTCCCAGAGTCCTGGGATCGAGCCCCACATCAGGCTCCCTACTCAGCCGGGAAGCCTGCTTCTCCCTCTCCCACTCTCCCTGCTTGTGTTCCTGCTCTCACTGTGTCTCTCTCTGTCAAATAATTAAACAAAATCTTTAAAAATAATAAAAAGAAAAAAAAAGAATGGAAGCTTGAAGAAGGAAGAGTAACTTGCTGAGATGTCTCTGTGCCCTTAATGCCACAGCCATGACAAATGCTCTACAGACAATTTCACTGAGCTTTGAGGGACTAGAATTACTTAGTATACTTCTACATTAAAATTTCCCAAGTGATACAAATGTAGTGATCTGAAGGGGCACCTGAACCCCAATGTGTATAGCAGCAACATCCACAATAGCCAAACTATGAAAAGAGCCCAGATGTCCATCAACAGATGCATGGATAAAGAAGATGGGGCATATATATACAATGGAATATCATGCAGTCATCAAAAAAATGAAATCTTGCTATTTGCAATGACATGGATTGAACTAGAGGGTATTATGCTAAGTGAAATAAGTCAATCAGAGAAAGACAAGTATCATATGACCTCACTGATATGAGGAATTTAAGAAACAAGGCAGAGGATTATAGGGGAAGAGAGGAAAAAATGAAACAAGACAAAACCAGAGAGGGAGACAAACCATAAGAGACTCTTAATCATAGGAAACAAACTGAGGGTTGCTGAGGGGACAGGGGTGGAGGGATGGGGTAACTGGGTGATGGACATTAAGGAGGGCATGTGATATAATGAGCACTGGATATTATATAAGACTGATGAATCACAGACCTGTACCTCTAAAACCAATAATACATTATATGTTAATTAAGAGAATTTAAATTTAAAAAATAATCAAATTAAAAATAATAATAATAATAAAATTTCCCACATGGATACTGTTTTTAGCACTATGCAAGATGGAATGCAAATACAGGAAAAGTATAAGATACGGTCCTTGCCTTTTAAGATCATATAACCTACTTGAAGGGACAAGAATCATACAGTGATATAATAATGAACATTATGAAACAGAATGTAATTAGGTGCTAAATTGTGTAGTACAGATTATAAGTACTCTAGGAGGTCATAAAAATGTCTAACACCCTGTAGAAATGAATAATGGGTCAAGAAATCTTTACTCACTGCCCACTTGTAGAAGCAAGCAGAGAAACCTATAAAATGGAATGAAGGCTTTTAAAATTTCTATTATATTTTAATTTTATGTGTAATATACCTCTTCTACCAAACAGTCCTTTTCTTAATTTTTTTTCCAAATTTGCTTTTTTTTTTTCAGCCTGTTTACAAGTAATTAGAAAATGCCTCAAAGGAAAATAAATGTGCCAACTGCCATTTGAAAGAATGTGTAAATTACCGTGAAACAGTGGTACTCAATGAAAAATTAGTAAAATCAGGCTTCATAAAAATAAACCTTTTATTCAAAGCTTGATTTGTTCAAAGCCAAGAAGAAATAGCTATATGGACTCCCCTCCTTCCCACATGAGGGCTAATGAGATCCAAGGACAATTTTATTCACTTAGCTTCAGAAATCAGACCATCTGCTTTAAAATGGGAATTTCACATCCCTCTGCATGACATAGATCTAACAGACAGGGATTTTGTTTCTATAACGACTCAAACTGTGAGTGTGTATATCTTTTTGTTCTGGCCAACCTCACACATTAAAAGTTGTATGACCAGGTAGCGTAAGCAGTGAACTGAAGAAGCGAGGCATTAAATTCTATTTCCTAGGCTGCCAGTGACTATAATCTCTCCTCACTTTCTTCATCCCTTCTCCCTGAGTACCAATCAAACATATTCTACTCTATCAGAACTGAGTAAATATAGAGCTATCTGATATTTCTCACTCAACTATTAACACCACGTTAATACTGGCAAGCCCTGGGGGTAGTTGGAGTAATATACTGCTGCAGAACGATACTTTGTGGCTGAAAACAACCATTTTGTTTCACTCACGATTCTGTAGATCAGAAATTTAGGAGGGCTCAGCTTGGTGGTTCATGTCACCCAGCTGGTGCCAGCTTAGCTGAGGCCAGAGGATCAATATTCAAGATGGTTTTCTCACTTAAATGCCTTGTAAAGCTGTGGTTCTTCATGCTCACTAGTGTGCCCAAGTGCATGCACCTGAGTGCTGTCTCCCTCTCTCTCTAGCTCTCTCTCACCATATGGTGTATCATCCTCCAGGAAGGGTGACAGCTAGGGTAAGGCAAGAAAAGGTTCCTTGGCCACAGCATTTAAAGAGGCACTCATTCCCAAGTGCACCCTCTGTACTTGTTCAACACCAGGAGTGAATACCTCCTTAAAAGGAAAGCTCCCAAAGTGCAAACTTTATAAACTTTTCTTCACATTATTCCTGGAACACCAAAACATCCTTTTCTAATCAATATCACAGCTTCTAAACTCCATCTTCAGTTCAGTATACTGAAGCATATCGCTCGCTAGCAGACCTTCCTGCAATAACTATTTTATTAGTACCCTTGCTTAAAGTTTCCAATGGTCCCACTGGCTTATAAATAAAACCCATACTCTTCTACCTATCATTAAAGTGTTTCATGATTTGGTGCCATCTCACTTGCTGTTGGTTGAATTGTATCCCCCAAAAAGACACGTTCAAATCCTACCCCTCATACCTGTAAATGTGACCTTATTTGGAAGTAGGGCCATTACAGATGTAGTAAAGTTAAGATGAGGTCTGGATTAGGTTACTTTAATCCAATGACTGCTGTCTTTATACGAAAAAGGGAAGAGAGATCTGGACAAAGAGACACAGAGGAGACACAAGAAAGAAGGCCATATGAAGATACAGAAAGAGACTGAGTGATGCATCTACAAGCCAAAGAATGCCAAAGACTACCATGAGCCACCAAAGCTAGGAAGCCAGAAGGATTCTTCCCTGGAGCCTTCAGAGAGAACATGACTCTGCCAAAACTTGATTTCAGACTTCTGGCCCCTTGACTATGACACAAAAAAATTTCTGCTGTTTTAAGCTACAAAGTTTGTGTTAACTTGTTATGGTAGCCCTAGGAAATTAACATACAACCCATTCAATTCTACCCCCAGTGCTTCCTAACGTGCCCCCTTTATTTAGGCAGAGGTCTATTCCCTGTCCCTATCTGCCAATTAATTACCTATGTCTTTGTCCTTAACCTCGATTAAAAGGACAAAGCAAAGCAGTGCACACACCTATAAATTGTATATAAATTGTATAATTGGCATCTTCTGGTACTCTGCCAGGCAGGGCTACTGGTCCCAAACCCTGAGTCAGAGCACACCTGGTATAAAGACAGTTGCACACATGGGTTAACTTAAAAAAAATGTTGAGAGGATATTAATTTTTTTTCATAAAAAAAAAAACATGTTTAAGTGAGAGACTAATTTATAAAAGAGATCATGCAAAGCTATAGAAGTCCTTCCTTGGCTACTTACCTCTTAGCTGTCAGAAAACGCATGAATTACAGTGATTTTAATCACCTGGACCAAAAATGACTTACAAGTGGTAATTCAATAATCTGGAACTTAAGCAAGGTTGCCCTCATTATAGTTCCCATTTCAATTGTTGGAAACAGTGTATTAAAAGCTCCTCAAGGAATAGGGAGGTCATTTATCCTTTTTCAAAAATGATCTTATATGATAATACAAGTAAAATAAATACAATTCTTTTTAATACGGTAGGGACAGGACATCTTATGGTACACACTGATTGCTCAGTTACGAATATAAATCATGCCAGAGATTGGAGGGACAGTACCTGGAATGGAGAAAGTGATCGCCCTGCTGTATCCTGTTTAGTCAGTTACACCTGGAGCCCTGAATACCCGTGGTGGGTACCACACCTTTGAGGGAAGTAGACAACCTGGAAGGTATTCAGGTGAGTGAGCAAGATAGAAAAAAGGCTTGAGCAAAAGCAGCAGAATACAGTGAGGCCTAGCTTGAAGAGAGAGAGAGAGAGAGAGTGTGTGTGTGTGTGTGTGTGTGTGTAGTAAAAAATCAAACTTAATTTTTGTGCCCCGAAGTGTAAAGCTAATGTCAATAAATGAAAGTTATTAAGAGGACAAATTTTGAATTGTCAAAAGACCAATTCCTAAAAATCAATTTAGTAATTGTGAATAGTCCCTGGAAATGTTCGTGCAAAGATATGTAACTTCTCCACAACAGTATCTTACTTATCTTCACAGCCCTAGCACATACCACAATTACTCCCATGTATTAAGTGACTAACACACATTTGATAAATGAAGAGAAATTTAAATGGTCCCATCTAAACCTAGGATTCCAATATTTTAGGATTCTAAAGAAGCTCAACCATGAGTCAGTGACTAGTGGGTCACATAGTCACAAATTTCCTTATGTTGGATATGAATCCCTCAGGAAAGTAAAGAAGGATCCCAAACACCTGTTAGGAACATTTTAGGTAGTATCATGCAGTAATTAAGCGTAAAATGTGAAACACTTAACAAATTCAAAGATTCAAATACAATTATTTACATATACACTTACCCTCTTATTCAAAACAAAAGTGCGCTGCAATTTATCAAATCATTCGCACAGACATTACCATCAGTGCTTTCAAAGGTATTCAAAAACATTTATTGAATATTAATTGTGTGCCAGGCATGTCTAGTACTTTCAAACAATTTAGCGAGGTAAGTATTAATATCTTCACTTGAAGGCCAAGGGAGTTATGTAAGTTGTCCAAGTTCAGGCTGCTGCTAGCCCATATACAGCATTTGAGCAAATTTTTTAAAAAACAAGGTACCTCTTTCTCAAGACATTTTACTTCCATTTGTTAGAAACTGTGTCATAACATATGAATTTTACTAGAGCAAGAAACTTTACTGTCCCCTGCCATAAAACTGCCACAATATTCAAATTGATAATATCTATTATATAAATAGTACACACTTTAGATAGGTTTCTTTGTGCAGTGCACAATCTACTCAATAGTAAATGACAATTCTGTATGAGCTCTGATAATGAAGCACCAGGAATATTACTCCAAAGTATTCCCATTAACTCTCAACCTAAATGAAAATGATCAAGAACTGACATGAATTAAATGACCCTCTAGCTGCATAGGACTACTGTCTCCTTTCAGCACTGTTTCATACTCAAAGCACTCATAAGATATATTTATGTGGATGTAAACCCACTTGAATACATAGAAAGCAAACTAATGCTGAATGGATAAGAAGAATTTCTCAGAGAGCCCACCATCAGCATCTTCCAGATATGAACTGCTTCTCCAAAGCCTGTTTTTACCTAAAAGGCAAACTGGAAAATATTATTGAGATCAGTATAAAATAGGGATGCCTGGGTTCAGTCAGTTAAGCGTCTGCTTTCGGCTCAGGTCATGATCCCAGGGTCCTGGGATGAGTCCGGCATTGGGCTCCTTGCTCAGTAGGGAGCCTGCTTCTCCCTTGGCCTGCTGCTCCCCCTGCTTGTGCTCACTCACTCTTTCTCTCTCTGACAAATAAATAAAACCTTCTAAAAATACATATTTTTAAAAATTAGTATAAAATAACTGCTCTCACGTCAACACACACTCAGTCCAAACCTGCAGGTCTTAATTATTACAAAAACAACTTGAATCAGATTTCACTAAGATGTCAAAGTGCCTCAGACCAATATTCAGGCAAGTTCTGGAATGAAGATATTTAGATAACAAAAGTTCTTATGAAAAGATTTTGTCTTTTCCTAGGGGAAGATATCTCACAGTGTGAAATGGCCTGAACACCCAATGAAAATAAAAATTCCTCAGAAAAAGCAGTGTGTGTTTATGTGGTGTTTTATTTATCCAAACCACCCTTTTTGGGTCTCTATTAGGTTTTGTGCTACATACTGAGAACACAGTGATGATCAAATTCAGACCATGTTCTGCCCTCATTCCAGCAGACAAAATTAATGTAAAAAAAGGAGTGTGATATGTGCTACCATAGAAATCTAGAAAAACTGTGATAGGCCCACTTGTTCTGTTCTCCATACATGATTTCTTAGAATTTAGGTAAATAAAGCTTACAAAAATATAAGTAAGCGTTAACATTCACTTAAAAACACTAATCACTACCATCATACCTGGCAAACAGTAAATAAGTAATAGATGTGGAATGAATAAATAAATGGACTTTCCAGCTTACAAATTAGAGTAGGCAATAAGCAAACATCCACATCAATTATAAGTGTTCATGAACACAAAATATTTTTAAATAGCCAGAAGCCTAAGGCAATTTGAATTGAGAAAAGAGGCCATTTAAATACAAACCTCATACTGACCAGCTTAAAACATACATAAATTATTTGTGATGTCTCTTAGGGCTATTTAAATTATTATTTTCAGCACCTCAGTAGCACATTTATTTTTATTTGCAAAGTCATGTGGACTTTTTTTTTTCCTAAATCCCAACCAGATCTATCAATCTGGCTTTGGCAAGAGTAATCAATTATGAGGAGCTCTAATAATTTCCATTGTTTTCAGCCATCCAGAAAATATCTGGGTTTAAATGCGAAAGAGAAGCAGAGGCTCTCTCGGTGTCCAGAGGGAATCTATTTTCACGAATTCCAACTTCAGGTGGATAATGTGAGATCAAGGTTTGTAGCTTCGACAATTTTAACCACCGTTTACTAACCAAGCCTCTCCAGAGATATTTTACCGAAATAGAAACAAAACGCTACATACGGTACTCACTTTTTCTTCTAATTCTGTGCTTTAAACTTTTTTTTTTTTTTTAACTTCATCTCACATTCTATTATACATGACCCGAGGATCGAAGGCGGTCTGTGCCGGTCTGTCTCCTGAGCGCCTGCCCGGCACCTTACGCCATCAAGCAATTCTAAAATGCTCTGTGGTGACTGCACTAGACAGTAAGCCATTTCACACAGGAAACTCAGAAGTTGGCACTTTTTTAAACATACTCGTAGGCGATGTCTGACGAGAAGAATCTCAAAACTCTAGAATTCAAAGAGGCCTTTACACTGTTTAAAATACGGTTATTGTCAACAATTTTTTTTTAAGTCTGTGAGCTTCTTCCATCCTAATTCCCACCACCACTTACCAGAAAACAGTTCCAAAGTTTCTACAAGGAATCTATGGAACTTTAGAAGAGGAAGAAAGGAGGCTGTAACCATGGCTCAGACTCACGCGCCGCCCAGAGGGTCGCGGCGCGCCTGCGCCCCTGGCCTTTGCCGCTTCCGGTCCTCTCTCGCCCCTGCGGCACCCTGGTCGGCGCTTGCGCAGAGGACACGGCCCAGGGGCCTGAGTGGGCACCTGCAGGACCCTAGTTGTTTAAGGCCCCGGGAAAATAATGGACGCTTCACCGTCGCCATTGCTGGAAAGAGCCATTTGTGTTTGGGCTTTGTTCTTTTCTTAAGCTCCCAGTTAGGCTTCATAAAGCCCGTGTGGACTTTTATTCCTGAATTTTGGCCCAACTCCTCAGGCTTAACCTACTGGCCTCAAAAATATTGGGCAGTTCCATTGCCTGTCTACCTTCTTGTAGCTATAGTAATCGGTTATGTACTCTTAATTAGAATAAACATGAGTACTTCTTCACTCAGTTCTGTTCATACAATCACAGATAACTATGCTAAAAATCAACAATTAAAGAGATACCAGAGAGAGGCCACCCCAGCATCAAGAGATAGTCCTATTAGTCATTTGTGTAGTGGAAAAATTATGCACCAAAATGAATAGTACATAGCCTAACACCAAGCATGTATTGTAAGTTTTTGACATAATAATTTTAACTGTAATTATTTTGACCATGTCCCTTAATACCGTATTGAAATGTGTGCGTGTGTATGTATATAACTTCTCTTAGATTAAGTCCCATTCATATTATAAACGTTCTCAAATATTAGTCATTAACAGACAGAATAAATAAAATACTGTATTACGATTGGTAAATATATGTAACTACCCCATAGCACACTTGCAAATAAAATCCATTTCTTAGTAACTCAATGAAATTTTGGAACCATTTATGCCTACAGTTTTGTTTTATATTGGTACTCAATACAGTTTATGGAGAACAATTAAATAGGAGCAGACAATTTGAATTGCACAATTAAGGTGCCAAAAAGCAGATTCCAAAATACTATAAATTTTGTATACTGAAAGACTGATAAGTTAGTTCTTGATTCAGAAAGAGAAATAAGTAAGTTTTGATTTCTTTTTGAAAAATAGACATTATGTTTGCTCTCTGGGACTGATGAATATATACAGGTTTCTAGACTATCTTTAGTAGGTGTGTGTATGCAGATTTGATAAGGTACTGCACAGGCAAAAATGTTAAAAATCCATATATATTAGCAACATAAGAAAATCATAAAAAGAGGTGCAGATCTTTCTGCCCATGGGTCCTCTCCCTCGGCTGTAATAAAAGCACATTTTAGGGCACCTAGATGGCCCAGTCGATTAAGCCTTCGTCTCTTGGTTTCGGCGCAGGTCATGATTCTGGGTGGTGGGATACAGCCCCACACAGGGCTCTGCGTTCAGCATGGAGTCCGCTGAAGTTTCTCTCTCCCTCTCCCTCTGCCCCTCCCACTGTGCTCTGGCTTGCAGTCTCTCTCTATCTAAAATAAATAAATAAATTTTTTAAAAAAGAAAAAAGCACCATAAAAATTTTTTTTTATAAATCACTAAAAGAGAGGTTTCCTCAGGTACTTATACGGTCGAATTTTTGTGCTCTTCTAGCTTTTTTCATTAAAAAAGTTTCCCATTACCCCTACAAGTTTGGATACAAATAAATATTCCTAATACTTCCTTCCAGGCCTATATAAATTTCCCCCAACTTCACTCTTCTCCTCTACTGAAATCAAATGTACATCTGGTTTACGCAGACGCAGCATAGTGCTAGGCAACTAGTAAGTAAGTACTCACTTTCATTCAACAGATATTTATTGTAAATATATGTCAACATTGTATTAAGTGCTGGAGTACTAGGGAGTACAAAAATACATAAAAAATAGCCAGCATTCCTGATTTGTAATTTAAACAAATAAAATGAATACAAAAACAAATAAAATTGAACAATAAAGAGAAGGAATGGAATTGAATGGAATAAAATGCTAAAATGAAAAGGAATAGGAAAATTATTTTTCTATTCTTGGCTCCTCCTTACATAATTATCATACCTATATTACTATAAAAAGCTTAAGGACATAATCTATCCTATTTTTTTGCAGTATCTTTAACACCTGCCATAGTGGAGAATATAAATTTAAGTGAGTAAATAAATAAATAGTAAGATGTTACACAAGAGAAACAGAAAATGCTATGAGCACTAAAACCAACACTGTGAATATGACTACCTCAAGCACTAAAGAATCACCTTATTAATTGTTATTGAAATAAATCATGTAAATGTTTTCTCAAATTCTTATTTTTTGAAATCCATCATTTATGCCTTTGAAGTGGGGACTGAAGTTTTAGAAGTGACATTCTTATTGATCTTTACAGTAAAAACTAAATCTTTCAAGAGTAGTTCAGGCTGGATTTCTCAGTTTATCCTAACAGGATGTAATTTTGTATGTAAGTATGCATGTAGTTTCTAAATATTAAAATATTCTTTTTAATCATATTCCTCATGGAGAAATTGTCTGAACAAAAAACAAACGCTGAAGCACGGCCCCAAGCTTCTAAACTGTTTTTACTGAGTGAGAGGAGACCCTGACACCTTATTACCCAATCCTGCTGGAAACTCTGGCCTGCAGGAATTAGCAGCCCATGGGAGCTACAGGTCTGAAACCTGGAACAGGTTTGAAACCTGGAACAGGGTGCCAGAAGTCTGAAACCTGGAACCTGTTACATAAAGCCCCATGCTCAAACATGCACATCTGACTTCCACCCAGGAGATAGCCCTGATCTCTTTAGAAATTGTCAAGTAAGCCAAGAAATCAACTCCAAGGATTATGTGCTCTGCTTTGCTTCAGGGGCCCCAGTTTACATCCCAATGGTTCTGAGAAGTTTCCATGACCAAACCTAAGAACAAGAGGCAGAGACCTGAAGGCACACAAGTGACCCATGCTGGCTACTCTGTGGACACAGGCCAGTTCTTACGCCACTCTGAGGAATGCAAACGGTACGTTCAGGATTGAACTGCTTTATCTTTCTTGTACGTAAATTATTCATTACCCCCTCCTTTTGCACATTTTGTCCTCCATTTTCTCTGTGATGGCCCTGCTTTCATTTTTCCAGTTCTTATCTAAACTACCTCAATTGCCTTGGGCTCTGCTCCCCTCAGAAACTTAAATAGGATACCAGATTTGTTAGCTAAAAAACTGAGTCAAGATGGACCATGAGAGACTATGGACTCCCGGGAAACAATCTGAGGGTTTCAGAGGGGAGGGGAGTGGGGGGATGGGTTAGGCCGGTGATGGGTATTAAGGAGGGCACGTATTGCATGGAGCACTGGGTGTTATACGCAAACAATGAATCATGGAACACTGCATCAAAAACTAATGATGTACTGTATGGTGACTAACATAATATAAAAAAAAAAGAACTTAGTCAAAAATTTATTTTCAACAAATCAAGGAGCAGGGAAAAAGAAGCTGCTTTGTGATGTCGTTGATACTCAGCTTTTCAGAAAGCTATTGCTTAAATTATTGTTTTAAATCTTTGAACTATGTGTCTTAACTTTTTCCGATGGCACGCTAACATTGCACAAAACATGGAAAGTTACGGGAACTCATTTCTGTAAGTCAGTGCCCCCACATGAACAGCAGGGGTCAGTAGCATACCAAGAATTGTGGAACCGGTCCCAGGCTCTCGGAAACACTGCTGAATTGCTGCCCTGGGTCTGTGTACAACCCCACGATGATCTCAGCTCTCAGATGAAGTCTTTTGTTTTGTGTCTTTACAATGCACTGTTCAGTCTTCTATATGAGTTGTGACTTATTCAGACAGCATTTCATTGTGACAGTTTAACTTAAGAGAAAGAAAGGTGAAAGAGAAAGAAAAAAAGGAAAGAGGAAGGAGAAAATTAAAATGCGGCCAACTGAAACACATAGACAAGGAAGAAGTGATCTTGTGTATACTTCAAGTTTGTCCCTTCTCCGTTCCCATCCACTTAAAGCCTGAAGACTGTTTTTTTGGATTGCAGACCACTGTAATTCCCCACTTCCCTCACTCCATACCACACACCCAATTTCATTCTACCACCTCTGCCATACAATTTTCTGTTAAAACAACAGAGGTCTTTATAAAAAGAAAAAAAAAAAAACTGTTTTAAGCCAAATACTTGACTTTTGAAAAGAATTCAAAAAACTCCTATGTCATGTTCTGGCCTTTAGTCAAGTTTCCCAGTATAGAATTTTAATGTTGTTATGCTTTCTGAACATTTTTAGTCAAGATACACTTCATTGATACGTTTTGATAAAAATTCTTCCCCTGTAAACTCACACCTTCAGATAAATAGTAAAAAGCTATAGTTGTGAAGCGATATCTGATGTGTTTTGGGGTAGAATGAAAAACGGAAACTAAAATATTAGAGATTTTTTTAAGATTTTATTTATTTATTTGAAAGAGAGAGCGCAGGAGCAGGGGGAGGGGGAGAAGGAGAGGCAGAGGGAGAAGCAGACTCCCCACTGAAGAAAAGAGCCCTACGTGGGGCTTGATCCCAGGAACCCAGGATCATGACCTAAGCCAAAGGCAGACATTTATCCAACTGAGACACCCGGGCACCCCATAAAATATTAGAGATATTAAAATTATATTCAAGGATCATTCCCATTGCACTGGGCAGGTGTTTAGTAATCCAGTCCTCAAAGTCAGCAGGGATGAAACTATTTTCATGCATAAATTGAGTTGTACCCCAAAATATAATTCCCACAAGCCTGGCTTCCTCTTCTACCTAGGCTGGAATACCCAGAGTTATTAATGTATTCCTATAGAGGTATTGAGTTCTAACTGTGGAGTGGCAGCAGTAATATTATTTTAACATCTAGCACCAAAATTCCTCTTGAAGGGGTTGTCTTGTTACCTCCCTGACTGGCAGGGCCCTATCTGATCCTCTTTGATTTGTCCCCTCTGGCCTATCTCCTACTGTCCTCCTGCATATCCCACTCTAGCCTCACCAGCCTCTTTGCTGTTCTTGGAAAACATACCAGGTAGTCCTATGCCTGGGAGTCTTTGCTCCACCTGTTCTCTCTCATCAGGATAAAGCTTACCTCCCTTATCCAAGTGACTCATTCCTTCACCAACTCAAGAGTTTGTGCGAAAGTCACCTTCTCAGTGAGGCCTTCCCTGAACACCTATTTAAAATGGAATATTGCCCTCACCCCTCCTCCTTTATTTTCCTCAAGAGCACTTAGCATCATCAAATATGCTATATATCACATATATAAATAGAATATGAGATGAGATAGCTGAGACCAAACACACCAACCAGTAGAAGGCTTGCCCCTGCTATCACAAGAACAAAGTAAGTTGGTTGATTCCAAAGCAAAACCCAACTCTACACTTCACGTAAAAGACAAAGACATGCCTAAAACAAAATAATTCAAGAAATGCTAATGAAGAAAGGACGGGCAAAGGTATACCAAGAAAATGCAAATAAAAAGAAAGAATTGCAATTTTGAAATCCAAATAACTAGAGTTCAGTCCAAAAACCATGACTGAAACAAAGAGCACCTGATAATGCTAAAGGCTACAATTCACAGTCAAAATAAAATATTTTTGAAAGATATGCAGCAAATAATACAGTAGCTTCTTTCATATAGTAGAAACTACAAGAGATTCAAAGAGAATAGAAATATATAAATAATTGCAAACTTTAGTATACTTCTCTTAGTCCAAGACAAGAAAAAATCATTTACAATAATTGACTCTTTACATATAGACACATGTATACCTAAAATAATTACATAAAGAAAAATACAAATAATATTCTGCATCAACAATATAAGTAAAAATTCAATTTACCCAAAGGATACAAAAATACAGATTCAAAGGGGTACATGCCCCCCAGTGTTTATAGCAGCATTATCAACAATAGCCAAACTGTGGAGAGAACCCAGACATCCATTGACTGATGAATAGATGAAGAAGATGTGGCATGTGTATGTATATATATATAGTGAAATATTACTCAGCCATCAAAAAAGTTTAAGATCTTTTTTTTATTTATTTGACAAAAAGAGTGAGAGAGCACAAGCAGGGGGAGCGGCAGAGGGAGAGAGAGAGGCAGACTCCCTTGCTGAGCAGGGAGCTGGATGAGGGGCTCAGTCCCAGGATCCTGGGATCATGACCTGAGCTGAAGGCAGACATCCAACCCACTGAGCCACTCAGGCACCCCAAGAGTTAAAGTGTATTGTGCTAAAGTGAAATAAGTCAGTAAGAAAAAGACAAACACCATATGATCTCACTCATATGTGGAATTTAAGAAAGCAGATGAACATATGGGAAGGGTAAAAAGAAAAAAAAAGATACCATAACAATAGAGAACAAACTGAGAGTTGATGGAGGGAGGTGGGTGGGGGTTGGGCTAGATGGGTAATGGGTATTAAAGAGGGCACTTATGATGAGCCCTGGGTGTTGTATGTAAGTGATGAATCACTGAATTCTACTCCAGAAACCAACATTGCACTGTATGTTCACTAACTAAAATTTAAATTAAAAAAAAATCCATCACTATCAAAACATTAAGAAAGACTTCCCACCTTGAAATTTTAAATTTTTCTATTAAACTTAGCCTGGCTCAAAGGGAAATACCAACTGATACTGAGAATTTCTAGAAAAAAAATTATGAAGGGGCGCCTGGATGGCTCAGTCGGTTGGACGTCTACCTTTGGCTCAGGTCGTGATCTCAGGGTCCTGGGATCGAGCCCCAAGTCCTGCTCCCTGCTCAGCAGGGAGTCTGCTTCTCCCTCTCCCTCTGCCCCTCCACCTGCTTGTGCTCTCTCTCCTCTTTTTATCTCTCTCTCAAATAAATAAATAAAATCTTTTAAAAAAATAATGAAAACATAGCATCAGAGTCTACAAGATAATGCTGACTGTTTATAATAAAATTCATAGATCTAAATATTTATATCAATAAAAATGAGAAATAAATGAGTGAGACATCACACTCGAAAAGTTAGAAATATTTAAGTCTTGTTTTTGTCTTTTTTTTTTCCAATTTAGATTTAATTTTCTTTTTAATTAAACAACCTAGATTAGATTAGAAAACAACCTGAAAAAACTAAACCTAATTGCATTAAACTACATGTAGCACTTTTAATTAGCTATAATATTGATACTGTTATTTTGAAACTATATATTATAAGAAAAAGTAAGTAATTTTGTTAATATTATTAGGTACCATGTGTTTCAGCAGAAAAGTGATGCAATATAAAATCAAATACGTTAAGTAAAAAATTCTATAATGTTTCATTAGAACTGGAATATCAGCACAAATTTATGATTTATTTTTATCTTTCTTTGAAAAACCTTAAATTTGGGGCGCCTGGGTGGCTCAGTTGTTAAGCATCTGCCTTTGGCTCAGGTCATGATCCCAGGGTCCTGGGATCGAGCCCCGCATCGGGCTCCCTGCTCCGCAGGAAGCCTGCTTCTCCCTCTCCCACTCCCCCTGCTTGTGTTCCCTCTCTTCGCTCTGTCTCTCTCTGTCAAATAAATAAATAAAATCTTTAAAAAAAAAAAAAGAAAAACCTTATATTTTCTAGATCTTGCATTGTAAAGTGTGAAAAGTAACAGCAAGCTGTTTAGCCATGAACATCCTTAAGTGCATGGATTGTGGTCACCAAATACATTTTGCACTGAAAGCAGTGAGGACGCCTTTGAGAAACGGCTGATTTTGGTCTAGAGCAGTAAATGCTCCAATATGACACTGGGACTCTTACAGAATCAGAAAGCAAGGAAGCTATCAAGACATTTGTGGTTGTCAAATGAACACAGGAGCCAAAGATGGGCAATTTGAGCTTTAAAATGAATAATCACAGCAATTACATAAAAATGAAAATAGAGTTTCCAGTAGAATCAATGGAAAACTCCTAGAAGCAACAGAACTTTCAAAATGGTAGCAAGATGTAAAATGATACATAAAAATCAATATCTTCATATACTTCAGCAATAAGCAGTTATAGGGAAAAATAGAAGAGCTGACCCCATATACATTAGCAACATCAAAAAAAAGAAAAATACTGTAGGAATAAATTTAACAAGAAATGGGCAAACCCTCTATGAGGAAAACTTAGAGCCTTCCTAAAACACACAAAGCTGGGATGTGAATAAAAGAAAAAGTAGAACCGCACTCTTCAATAGAATTATGCAAAATCATAAACTAATACCAATTTTTAAAAGTATTTTCATGGATGTAGATTCTATATTTAATATGGAAAAATAAATAAACGAGAATATCCAAAAAAGAGGGGGGGAAAAAAACAGGCCTGGCCCTACCAGATATTGGAATATATTATACAGTTTCTGCAATTAAAACAGTATATTAGCACAGGAGTAGACAATCAGATCAATGGGAAAAATAGAAAATATAGATACAGACTCAAGTACAATGTGGAAATTTATGTGTGTGGTACCTCAAATCACTGGGAGAAAAGCGTACTTTCTAAAATTAAATCTTGTTTAAAAAGCTAAATGCTACTTTGAAAATAAATAAAATTGGATATAATATCACCTAGGTGGAATTCCAGCAAAAAATTAAAAAAAAAAATTGTTTCAACTTGGATCGTACAATGAAGAACCAATCTGCGTATCCAAATTGAAGGAGAGTCTGGTAAACCACTGGCCTGAACTTTTCAAAAATGCCAATGCCAAAAAAAATAAATAAATAAACAAAAAAGGCTGGGGTCGTGTTCTCAATTTAGGGCTCTCACGAAACTTGATAACTAATTGCGATCTGTGATCCTTGTTAAATCCTGGATTTATGTTTTACAAACAACAGAGTAATTAAGGTTTTAGCGGGGGGACAATCGAGGAAATAAGAATATGAACTACATAGTCAATTACAATAATGTAATAACGTTTAGCGGATTTGGACTCTATGCCTTAAGAGTTTATGATACATTGTCTGGAGACACTGTATTGTAATCTTATAGGACAGTAGTCCTCAGTAGGAGTGATTTTGCTGCTCTCTCCCCTACACTCATTTGGCAGGGTATAGAAACATTTCTGGTTGTCACAGCTGGGGGAAGGGAGGGCTGCTGCGGGCATCTAGCGTGTAGAGGCCAAGGATGCCACTAAACATTGTACGAAGAGCAAGACTGCTCCTCCCCCCAACCCCAACACACACAAAAATCATCTTGCCTAAAATGTCAATAGCGCTGAGGTTGAGAAACCTTGGTGCGGGAGAATTCCTTATTCTTAGGGGATGGCTAGATACTAGGCTGAAATAAATGAAATTGTCCTTTGAGCAGGTGAAAACACTGGTAACATCTAAGGGTGAAGGGTTATGATGTCTATAGCTAACTCTCAAATTTCTGTTCAGCAGAAACCACGGTACGTGTCCTTCCGCCCTGACTTCCTGTCTCCCTCGGGGACCCGGGAGGGTCGCCCCCCACTGCTAGTGTGGAGCTGACTGGCGGAGCCTGCGCGGTGAGAGGAGCCTGCCCGCGGCCACTGCGCAGGCGCCGGGCAGCTCGCCGGACTCCCGCTGTGTTTCTCCAAAAGTTACAGTCCCTCGGGTGGATCACCGTCCAGCGCAGCTGCACACAGCAGAGAAGGGAAAAGAAAACTCCCCGGGGGCTCCGTTGGCTTCTCTGGGAGTGACAAAGATGCTTTCCCACTAGAAGCCCGGAAGCCTCCTCCTTTGCAATCGGATAAGGGCTGCAATGAGCACGACTCATTCTTTTGAAGCCCCCTGCTAGGAAGAGCCACTTGTGTTTGGGCCCGCGGTGCCTGGCCATCCCCTTCCAGGCTGGATCTGCAGAGGTGAGTTTTTTATACTCTCTTTAGTGCATTCCCCTTCCCGTATCTGACGAGCCTGGGCAGTACTACATCTCCTGACACCACTGACTGAAAGTGCCCCGGGCAGGCGCATTCCATACCCAGCGCCTCACCAGCAAGCGCTAATCTAGGTGACGTTTAAAATACCTTAAAATTCTTTAGCCTTGAGTCCCTTAATCAAGGAGTTGGCACACTTTTCCTGTGAAGAGCCAGATAGCAGATATTTTAGGATTTGCAGACCAGGAACGGTCTCTGTCTCGTATTTGTCTCTGTTTCAACAACCTCTTAAAAATGTAAAAACAAAAAACAAACAAAAAAACCTAGCTGCTGGCTTGACAAAAACATGCACATTATAATGATTAGATTGATCACTCACTTTACCCAGCACGAGGCTAGAGCTTCTTTCTGGCCTGCACCCTGTCCCAGATCCCACCAGTTTTGCAGTAAGGACTTAGGTTCCACAAGGGCTGTAACCCACCGAGTTTACTTGACTTCACCTGCCCAGATTTGTTCTCCATCCTTTGGGTGCCTCCACCTGAATCTGCTCCTCCTCCCTGCCAGATGCCCTCTGGTGAGTTCCTGGCAGTCAGCAAGACTACCAAGAAAACCCCAGACCAGGAGCCAAGCCCTTCTCTACTCTAAAATGTCAACTGATTCCTCTCTAGGAGCAAAAGCCAAAGTTCCTACATCGTGAATAAATTAGAATAAAGGTAATACAGGAGTATGTCAGGCAATTGTGTTTTTATAGCATTTTTTCTAGTGATAAATGTAATATATGTCCACTATGGTAATTGGGAAAATACTGAAAAAAATATATAGAAGAAAATAAAAATCCTCCACATCCCAACCGACAAAAAAAGGAGAAAAAACAAATACTAAATGTTTATGTATTCTTTAGGCCCTTTTTCCAATACGTATCCATAGGACGAATTACTGAACAACTGGATTTTTAAAAATATTTCTTAAGAAACTTTTGTTAAAGTCCAAAATACAGAAAAGTGTGCAAACTCTAAATATACAGTTCAGTAAACTTTCGAAGACTAAAGCAGATATGCCCTTGCAACCACCATCCAAATCAAGAAATAGACCATTCCTAGGCCCCTTCATCCCCCTGCCCTGTGAGGGGCAACTTCTCCCCCAAATAAAATCACTGCCTTATCCTCAAATACACAGATTAGTTTTGTAAGTTCTTGAATTTCAATGAAATGAATTATCCATTAAGTTTTCTATAATATTTGGTTCTTTCCCTTTGTATTATAATTGAGATTCATCCATGTCATTATTGCTTTTAACAGGTCTCTTTTTTTTTTCTTACTTTATTTTATGCGGTTTGGCATTCCATTATATGAATATAATACATTTTATTGTTTATACTATTATTTTTTAAGTAACAGATTTATTGAGATATAATTCTTATAAAATTCATCTATTTAAAGTATGCAATTAAATAGTTTTTTTAGTACAATCACAGACTGATCATCATCACAATTTTAGAACATTTTCATCACCTCAAAACAATTCTGTACTCTTCAGCTATCACCTTGTAGCCATGCCCCACCATCCTCTCCAGCCCGAAGTAACCACGAATCTACTTTCTGTCTTTATAGGTTTGCCTATTGTGGACATTTCATGAAAATGGGATTGTATACTGTGGAGTCTTTTGTGACTGGTCCTGGATTTTCATGTTATTTCCAGGTTTGGGGCTATTACAAATAATACTACTGGGAACATTTTTATACATATCTGTATGTTATATGTATTTATAGATAGATTTGTATCACACAGATACATATTTCTATTGGGATATATACCTAAGAGTGGAATAGCTCAGACATAGGTTTATGCTTATGGTTAGTTATAGTTGATAGTGCCAAACTCTTTTTTAAGTTTACACACCAACCGGCAGTGTATAATGAGTTTTCATGGCTTCACACCTCACCAACATTTGGTGGTTGTGTGGTTTCAGCTTATACTTCTCTGATGACTAATGAAAAAGAACATCTTTCCATGTGATTATTAGCCATTTGAATATCCTCTTTTAGTAAAGCACCTTACGAGTCTTCTTTTCTATTGGGTTTTTGTCTTTTTCTATTTGACTTGTTTATTCTAATGTGAGTCCATTTTCATTTATCAATGCTGCCCAAAAACACCTTTCCCTAATCTGTGGCTTGCATTTTAATTATCTCATTGTTAAATGTTAATAAATGTAAATTTTTTATTTTTACATAAGTCTAATTTATCAGTCTTCCTTTATGGTTCATGTCTTTGCTATCCTGCTTAAGAAATCATTGCCTACAAGGACATCTAAAAACTCGTATGTTACATATAGGAATTTACATCTATGTTACAAGTTACATCTAAAAACATACTGTTTTTTCATTGAACAGTTAGATCTAACCATGTAGAATTGATTTCGAAGTATGGTATGAAGTAAGGGTTAATTTTATTTATTTATTTTTTCAATTTTTTAATATAGTTACACTACTGACCAAGGTCCAAAGGACCTTCCTTTTCCCACTGCTCTGCAGCACTGTCCTTGTCATAAATCAGTAGAAAGACAAATCAGTGAAGATGTTGGAATTAGTAGGCAAGGACTTTAAAATAACCATGACAAATGCATCAAAGAATCTTATTAAAGAGAAGATAAAATAGATGAAGAGATAGGAAATTTCAAGAGAGATACAGATAATATTTTTTTAAAAAAATGGAAATCCTAGAACTAAAAAATACAATATCTGAAATTATTTGATAGGTTTATCAGTGCATTGGACACAACAATGAAAGGATCATTCAGCTGGAAACAGGTCACTTCAAATCATCCAAATTTAAACATACTGAGAAAAAAAAAGTTTTAAAATAAACAAGCATCAGTGACTGATGGAATAGTAGCAAGTGATCTAACATACATGAAATTGAACTCCTAAAAGCAAGGAAAGAGAGTATGGGGCAGAAGAATATTTGAAAAAATATTAGCAAAAGATTTCTGAATTTATTCAAACCTATTTATCCTAGGATGTTTACTTGTTTTCAGTGGAGCGTTAATCCCAATATCCTAGCTTGCTATGAATGGAATTTAGAAGTTAACATAAATCTACATGAATAAGCAGGACATTTTAAAGTCACACAAAACATGGAAAAATACCTTACTGATTGGAACTTTCCTGAGCATTACTGTACTTCTATAAATGTTGCCTACTTACTAAAGGCCAGTAGCACCACCCCAATCATAGTAACATCAAAATGTCCTCAGTTTTTCAAAACATCCTTTGGTGCATAACATAGCCTACGTACAGTGAGGACCCCTGTCTCAGGTGACCTTCCACTGTCTCCTTTGTCCACACCCTTTTGAACCTTATCTTCTAATGCTCACATCCGTCTAACCACACTGGCCCCTTTCCATCTCACAGCTTTCCCCAAATGCTCCTCCCCCAGATATCCATATGACTGATTCTTTTCTCCTTGTATTTCCTCAACAAGACCTGTAGATTGAACAAGACGAAACAAAAACCTTTCACATTCTTTCCTTCCTAGTTTATTTTTATCTATAGCCTTTATTTGAAATGCTGTGTATTTCAATTATTTAATCTGCTTATTGTCAGGGCGCCTGGGTGGCTCATTTGGTCAAGCATCTGCCTTCGGCTCAGGTCATGATCCCACTGGGATCAGAGTCCCGCATCGGGCTCCTTGCTCAGCAGAGAGCCTGCTTCTCCCTCTCCCTGCTGTTCCCCTTGCTTGTTCTCTCTCTAACATTATCATTGTTAACATTTTTCTCAGGGCTGACATGTAGGCAACCTTAACTTATTCCTAATAACTCCCTATATCTTTCAGGGTCAATTCCGTCAGTTTTCATGAATAAGTAGGCCTGGTAGTACTCCAGTAATTTACATTTTTAAGGTATGTTTGAGTTTCTTAGCAAAAAGAATTACAGCAGTCAAAGCTCCAGCTTTTTAACTAAGGAGAATAAGAAATATGATATGACTGTTTCCAAAGCAACAAAAAGCTTTACCTGATTAAGTAGACTGAGGATTCCTCCTTACTAGATTGAAGTATCCAACCAAATTGCTGAGGGCCCCCTCACAAAGAAAAACTGCTTAGAGCTATTGTCACAAAAAAAAAAAAAAAAATTTGCCTATTCAATTATAAGCTGATTTGAACCCAACTTTTTTTCTTTACTCATTCAGGCTTCAGGATGGATGATGAAATTTCAAATAGGAAAGAGATGTAAAATCATCAAAATTACTATAAACTGTGCTGCCAACTGAATGCGTGTTGCTTGTAGCATATGCAGAGTAAAGGACAATTTTATTCCTGCATTATACAATCCCCCAACAACCTGCTAACCTATTGTCTTAATCCAGGTGATTCTTGATTCTTTGTCTCAGAGCCTGAGACAAAGATACGCACATTCTATTTGGGAATGTGATCCCAGGGAACAGGAATGAAAGAGAGAGGGGTGAACAGGGGTAAAATGGAAAGAAAATCCAAGCAAAACACGTAGTGTTATGGGGTAGTCCACCACTGTTAATGGGAACTTAGTGCAGGCAGATCCTTCTCGGGATTCTTATTCAACTTTGGTTCAGAACCGCCCACCACCCCTGGGGGATGAAAGGGAGAAGCATTTATCTCTCAGCAGCCATCTCCTCCTTGCTGAGGGCTGCTCCCATGGGTGTTAACTTCTCCATCGCTATCAGTTGCAAAGACCGAAGAGCCTTCCGGGTACCAGAGCATCACACAGTTGCCGCACCAGAGAAGTCTGGGGACAGGAAGCTGGGTTCTTGGTGCATACCTGAAGTGAGGCACTGGCAGTACAGAACAGGGCAAAACCTGCTCCAGCTGTTCACCAGAGCTGTGGCTGGAATTTGAGGTTATAGAAATGTGGGGGAGTGCACAAGAGGCATCTTATGAGCCTATAGAAGGTGCTCTTAGCCTCACCTAAATCTGTATCCTTCTTTCTATAATCAAATTTCAGTGTCCAGCACCTGGGTGGCTCAGTCAGTTAAGCATCTGCCTTCAGCTCAGGTCATGATCCCAGGGTCCTGGGATCAAGCCCCCCATCAAGCTCCGCGCTCAGCATGGAATCTGCTTGTCCCTCTCCCTCTCCTCCCCCTGGCTCGCATGTGTGTGCACTCTCTCTCCCAAATAAATAAAATCTTTAAAAAAAAAGTTTCAATGTCCAGAACAAGGTTGGCAAAAGGGTTAAATCAGGAAGGTTAAATGTATTAGAAGATGTATGTTAATAATAGTCCTAACCGGGAGTGATGTTGATTAGAAATTGACATTAGAACTTGGAAGATTCAAAAATGATTCTACTTGAAAAATTGGACCATTGGATAGAGATATTAGACATTGTCTAAACTCATGTAATTTCAAAAATAATCATGAATTGTTTGGGGGGAAATGGAGAAATAAAATTAACAATTTATTGTGTCTCTATGAGCTTTATAAATGAACATCATTAACTTTTCCTGAAATATTGTTTTCTACTGTCACATAGCACCAGTGATACAGAGCTTATAACCAATTAAAGGAGAATTGGTAGAAATACAGGAAGGAAAACTATTGGGATGAGTTCCATCACATAGAGGGTTGTCATTAATATTGGTTGGAATTGGGGGGAAACTTCATGCTTTAACTTATGGCTCCTCTATGAGGCTCTGTCTTACCAGAAATGGTTTTCTCTCTGCCTACACCTTGTGGCATTATTATCATCCTCTCTTTTTGGTCTGGAATGGCCACAAATAGGATAAAACTTTTGAGTTATTTAATTCAATATATGTTGAGCTCCTACTATTTCCTGTGTATTGGCACCATACATATCAATAAGACATAAAATATTACATCCAAAAATTTCAGAATACATATTCTTTTAAGGTTTACCCAGAACATTCACCAAAACTGACCATATGATGGATCGCAAATCAAATCTCAACCAATTTCCAAAGGTTGAAATCATATAGCGTATGAATTAAACCAGAAATCACTTATGTAAAAATAAAAAAATTCCAAGTGCTTATAATTCAAGGAATATACCCCTCATGACCCACAAGTCAAACTATAAATCACAGTGGAATTTAGAAAATATTTTTAAATGAGTGATAATGAAAGTACAATATATCAGAACTTGTAGGATGCTGTGAAAACAAATGCTTATAGGAAATTTATAGCTCTAAATACATGTATTAGAAATCTTACAAAATGATTGGCTGTCAGTGTTTCAAGAAGCCAGGAAAAAAACAAAACAAAATTGTGAAATAGTTTTTCAGACATTGGACAACTGGCAGGAAAGGACGGATCACTGTAGAGGAGGAGTAAGGTAACCCTACAGTTGCCCTGCTTTTCTGAGTTTCAGCACTCTGGATCATGTTGCAGTCTTGCTGAGTAAAGGAAGCAAAGACTGGACTTGAGTGAAACTGAGAGGTCTTGAATTTTCAGGGCACAGTACCAGCGAGGAGGAAGTTTTGCAGAGAAAGAAACTTCAGAAATCCGCACACAGATCCCTTTGTGTTCATTTATAAACACTAAGCTTAATTCCCAAAACCAGCATGAGATTGGGAAACATTTAATTTCCATCCAGCCTAGTCCTCCCTGGGAACTCCAGACATTCACTAGGATCCCAAGAAGGTTATACCTTATGTAAGTAGGCCTAAACTAGCCTGAAAGTAAAATCTACCCTAGACTTGCCCCCCTAAAATGGCTTATAAACAAGCCTTAGTAGTATGGAGCTGATTCATAAGTATCTACCTGCCAAAACAAAGTCCAAATGTGTTAGTTCAGGTTCTCTAAGAAGCACATGCAAAGACAGGATTAGATTCACAAGAGATTTATTTGGGGAAATGGCTGTGACCGTAAAATAGAAAGGAAGGCAGAGAAGGCAGAGGAAAGGGGGAAGGAAGGAGGGTTGAGTAGTAAGAGTCTCAGACTGCAACACAACTCCAAGAAAGTCAGTTGCCTAACAAAGAGGAAAGAAGACGGAGGCAGCTCATGAAGGGGCACATACCTATTGTATTGTCAAAGAGGGGCTTTTGTGCCCTCTTCCACCACAGGGGAAGTCCATACCTCTTTTTTTTTTTTTTTTTTAAGATTTTATTTATTTATTTGACAGAGAGAGAGATAGCAAGAGCAGGAACACAAGTACGGGGAGTGGGAGAGGGAGAATCAGGCTTCCTGTTGAGCAGGGAGGCCGATATGTGGCTCGATCCCAGGTCCCCAGGATCATGACCTGAGCTGAAGGCAGACACTTAATGACTGAGCCACCCAGGCGCCCCCTAGCTCTTCAAAGAGTACTATGGAGGCCCATATGACTGCATCGGTAAATTCTTCCAAATATTTCAGAAGAAAAAAATACCAACCTTATGCAATTTTTCTACTAAATAGGAAAACACAAATCCTTCCTAACTTGTTTTATGAGAGAGACACGCATAACTTTGATTCCAAAACGTGACATTACAAAAAAGGGATATTATAGATTGAGACAACATAAAAGACAGGATTATCAAATCGGACTCAAAGGCTCACAGGAATGAGATTTTATCCATTATAAAGTTTTGCTAATAATCTCAATATAAGGAATCAAGAAGACAGGGAAAGCAGAAAGAAGTCTTAAACAGTGTCTACAGTTTTCCAGATCCTTCCTTCTGGCATTGGATGAGCTATTTGGCTAAACTGGAAAGATACGTTCTCTAAGTGAATTCACTTCACACAGCATGGAGCATTTGAGGTCATGAAACTTCTCTATTTTACACCCAGATAATTATGTAACTTACATGACATTTTCCTGGGGGTCACACCCCATAAATTTGTAGATTTTGGTTTTGTTTACCATACTCAATCCTGAATCAAGGGCTTCCTGCTGAAACACTTTATATAAGGACTCACCTCCTAATAATTAATACTACTTTATTTACATGAACTCTGTTATCAATATGTTTACAAGCAGATTAGCCTGGGTTATCTGGGTTATCTTCCTTCTTTCTTTCCAGGAAACACCCCCCAATATGTTTCCAGGTGGTAAATTAATTGGAGGTTAGCTACTTAACTCTCTCCTACTCAAAAGCCAATAAATCTAACAAACATAGATGCTAAAGTACTAAATAAAATGTTATCAAATAGAATCTGAAATATGTAAAGAGGCTAATACATCATGACATTGGTTTAACATTTGAAAATTAATTAATGTAATTCATCGTGTAACAGGATAAAAGAAAAAAAACATGATAATCTCAATAGATGCAGAATAAGCAATTGACAAATCACCACTCATTAGCACTATAAATTATCAGCAAACTAGAAATAGAAGAGTATTTTCCTAACCTGATAAGGATATCTACTAAAAACTTACTGCTAACATAATAGCTTAATGGTAAAACATGGAATCTTTCCCCTTAATAGTGGAATTAAGGCAAGGATGTTCACTTGCATCACCTCTATTCAGCATTGCACTTGATGTCCTAGCCAGGACAGTGAAGGAGAAAGAGGGAGAGAAAGTAAGCAGGAACATATATTGCAAAATAAATAAAATAGTTAACCATGTGATTGTGTAGGTAGAAATCTGAAATCATCTATAAATAAGCTATTCAAATAACTGAATTTAGCAAGGTCAGAATATCATAATACTGGGTCACTATCAAAATAAACTGCTTACACATCCTGGTAGTGGATCAATTGGAGAAATTAAAATATTCAAAATTTACAATAGTATTGAAGACATCAAATACCTAGAAGTAAACAAATTGTAATATTTACGATTTCTACAGGGTAAATTATAAAATACTGCAAGAGAGGGGCACCTGGCTGGCTCAGTCGGTTAAGCATGTGACTCGATCTTAGGGTCGTGAGTTCCAGCCCCACATTGGGCATACAGCTTACTTAAAAAAAATATTGCTGAGAGAAATTAAAGAAGATTTAAATAAATTGAAGTATAAATAATGTTAATAGAAGGAAGACTCAGTATTTTAAAAATCAATATTTTTAATTTGCTCCAAATTTATCTATAGCTTCAATGTAATACCAATAAAAATCCTAGTGGGTTTTTTTTTTTTTCGAGAGAATTAATGAACTGACATGTATATGGAAATAGAAAGGACCAAGAACAACCAATAGTATTAAAGAAAGAACAAGCTGGAAGTCTTAACACTACCAGATATCAATACCCATCACACAGCTATAGAAATTAAGACAGATAGTGTTTGCACAAATATACACTAATAGACTAATAGAATAGAGGATAAAACTATGGGTATTTTTCTCTAGAGCAAACACTTTGTTCCTACAGCAGCACCTATCCCACCCAAGCTCATCTCCCCACTCAAACTAGACAGTAAGTTTCACACCTTGAGGAAGAGAGGCCATAAAACAAACATGCAAAAGAAAGGTTAGTTATTGGCTTCTGAGTTTCCAAAGACCAAAATCATGTCATAAAATTTAGGGTTAGAGGGATATTTGTCTAGCTAATCTCTTCCATGCCCTACCCTCTCCAAACTCACTCAAAGGAAGGAAAAAAAAAAAAAGCACTAAGTGAGAAGAAAATAAATCACGGTTGGAGAGAAAGCAAATGAGTTAACGGCTGGTGAGGGTTTCTGAAGAGAGCTTCAATATTCTAAACTAGAGCATAAAAGAATCCCCAGAAAAAATTTATCTGATCTAAGAATGAAGAGATCAGTGCTCTACCTCCTGTCTGGTTATCTTGAGCAAGTTCCATAGTTATGACATTGTGGCATTGGAAACTGGAGTAGAAATATCTGCATTGAGCCATTAGGCAGATGGATCCTGAACTATTTCACAGACATTATGGGGTCACAGGATCAAGCCAATGTTGTTCTTGATGTGATTGAAAACCCTTGAGAAATGACCCCAAGAACTGACAGACCTAAGGGACCTCTTGGGTATGGTATGAACTCTCTGAAGAGGTTTTAGATGGAAATGAAGACATCTCAAAAGATGTCAGCGTGGAGGGTCATATCAGTATGAACAGATGCCAATCCAGAATCAGATATATCCCCTAAAACATGACATGACCTAAGTCCTCTGGAGCTTAGCTGCAGCCCTGGGTAGAAGAGGAAAAGACATTGTAGTAAATTATTTTAAAATATAATGTCTATATACCTGGAAAATTATTAAAGTGAAGGATTTGGTGAATGTGTGTATGTTTGCCATCAGGCAGAATGAGAGATTAAGAAATAAATTAAGTTCAGTTATGGAAAAATAAAGTCACTTTTCCCTTACACCCGAGTATGTGACTTGCAAGCCTATAGTTAATATATCAACACCAAAGTTTTTGAGCAGGACCGCTGGGCAGGATTGCCTGGAGCAAACCATCTGTATTCAGTTCTTTCAACACAGCTGCAAGGCACTGTAAGATCAGGGAGACACTTACCAAATTATGTTCTATGGAACACTAGCTCCATAAGATATGAATTGATGTTGGGAGACAAAGTGGGAAGGTTTCTTCAGTGCCAAATTCTCAAAGCCATTCCTATGTGAATGTTTAGTACAACTCTCCAAAAGACATGATTTGACCTGGCCCATGTGGCAGCATTGTGCTATGTGGGCCCAGATCCCCCTTCAAGGAAGGACTTGTTCCTCATTTGCTGGGAGTATAGGAGCAGGCAGCCTACAGCTGACAGCCCTCCTTAGGAATTGCCCCTGCTGCAGAGAACCAATTTACCTAAGGTCGCTCCTCTTCACGGGGTTGCCCATATTCAGTGACCTATCAGTGCAAGGGTACAAAGCTGTTCTCTTGCCCGTCTTAAGACAACTCTGAAGGTCATTCCAACTTCAGATCTCCCCCATGGCACTGGCCAAAGCTGTGGTTGGACCTGCATTACAACTCAGCTTCTCCCTTTCTTTCTCTTTTCTACAAGTGTTAGTCCCGTTGGCTCTTCTTAATAAACCTCCTACAGGTAAAACACATCTCAGAGTCTGAATCCTGGAAAACCCAGTCTGAGATGCCCCACTTCCCAATTCTATTTGCCCACTAAAACCTTTCTTCTCCAAGGACCTAAAAAGCATAGGGTTGAAGAAGCACATTTTGGATGCCTGTAAGTACAGGCGTGAGAACTGAGTATCTGTGTGGAGGTTGGGGGAGGGGTGCCTGAGACTTGAACACCAGCCCATGAATTCCTTTGCTATTTGAAACCAGCCCAATTTTGAAATATAACTGTCTAATTTTTTAAGTGCTACAGAATCCATTGTCTATTGAGGTAGATAGAGAAGGTCTAAGTATTATATGACATATGCAAATAAATTTTATTTTTTTCCACAAAAATGCTTAAATCTCTAAGGTGATTGGTGGTATTGGATAAAATGCACTCATTTCCATCTGACATATACAACTATTTTGCAATCACAGCTGTCTTCAGATATTTAGTGGGAGAAAAAAAGGAAAAGTATAATGAAAGCCTTTGAAAAATCAGTTTTCAAGAAATAAAAACTGGGCAGTAGGATTTCCACAAAACTGAAGAATCTTCAGAACTGGAAAGTCTATTCCAAAAAGTCCAATGAATTACAACACACTTAACTTATTAAAATATTTGTGTTTGGCAAACCACTGGGTAATATCATTTCAAGATGTTAATTGTATTACCAAAAAAAAAAAAAGGATAAATATTTTTTTACAAATCTCTGAAATAATCACTTTTTTAATTTTAACACTACTTTGGAACAAGGAGCTGGCTTGAAAGACTAACACCTAAATGATCAGAGACAGGGCGCCTGGGTGGCTCAGATGGTTAAGCGTCTGCCTTCGGCTCAGGTCATGGTCCCAGGGTCCTGGGATCGAGTCCCGCATCGGGCTCCCTGCTCCTTGGGAGCCTGCTTCTCCCTCTGCCTCTCTCTCTCTCTGTCTCTCATGAATAAATAAATAAAATCTTTAAAAAAAAAAAATGATCAGAGACAGTGAACTATCAGACTGCATGATCAGCATAGAGCGATTCCCAGCTAAGATGAGATGCATGCAGCCTCTACAAACGTGGCTGGGGAGGGGTTTGCTTCAGCTCACTTGAATAAGCTACTGTCTATGGCTCACAAGGGTCCCGTTCTTAATGAGGTGGTGCGTAGCAGCACACTGTGAATCCAAATAGCAGATGGCAACACTGTTGAGTAGGCTGGCAGTCTGATGTCTAGCCACCAACTGGCAGCAATCATTATTAAACTGATTCATGTGCCCAGGGAAAATCTTCATAAGAGTCTTAGCAAATGTGAGCAGTGAGAAGCAAATGATCTGCTATTCCTATCTTCTACGGATGCTACGTATATTTTAAAAAATATTACCCCCCAAGGCAATCCACATGAAGAAATGGCATGTCCCAGTGTGAACTAGAGGCCTTAGTCTTTTCTTATATACTCGTGTACCTTTAAACATGAGAGCTATGATTTCTTTATTGGGTAAATAGCTTTTACTTGAAGGAAATAGCTTCATAGCATTGACCCTATGGACTCAAGGCAAATATTCAGTGATAGGCAAGCACTTAGAAATTCTCTAAATAAAGCTTCCGTGAAAATGGTACTGTGAATCTAGTGATAACATATTCCATCTCACATAATGAAGCAATGGCCTAAATTGCTCATGGTCCATCTACTTAAGTCAGGTAACTCATCCCTGGGTGAAAAGCTTGTTATTGTAACTCTTGGCTAGGAATGCAGAGTGAAAGAGCCACTAGATTTAGAAAACTGTTCTCATGTAAGGACCTTTCTCATAAGTAAAAAATCTGGAAGGGATTCATTTTTAAAATTCTGTCTTTACAAATCAAAATGCTAAGCAAACAGCATTTTTTCTTTTCAAGTGTTAAAAGGATCTGTTATTTGTCACCAATAAAGCCAATTTCTACATCACTATATATTAATAAAGAAGACTTAAAGTAAGTCTTTTATTGAAAAACAAACTCGTTTCATTCACTTTTAATATGCTTGCACTTATATTAAAACAAAACAAGCCTACCTGTTCTCTAAGTCTTTATTACATTTATTTTCTAAAATTAAGAAACTAGTTTTCTCTTACGTCATGTGCTTATCATAACAAGGAAAAAAACTACAGTCAAACGTCAGGTATTTCACATGTCATAATCACAAATATCATATATTCTTTTTATGGTAATTTTTTAATGGAAGCAAAATTTTAAACCTTTTTTTAAAAAACACGTTAAGATCTCTCTGAATAGATTTTCTTTGGCTTTAACAATTTGATCATCCAATTCAGGCTGAAATATCATTTATAACTTCTAAAGAGAGTTCCTGTGTCCTGGATCAAACATGAGGGTGATTCTTTCCCAAAGTTAGATACCCTAGCCCTGGCAAGAAAGCTCAAGAGCAAGCCCATACACATCTCTCAAATCTTGCAATAATTATCTCCAAACAAGAAATCAAGTGCCAGAAATCATTATGTACTTTAATACATTTTTTTAAGATTTTATTTATTTATTTGAGAGAGAGAGTGAGAGTGAGCATGAACAGGGGTGAAGGGGCCAGAGAGAGAAGCAGACGCTGAGTGGAGAGTCCGATGTGGGGCTTGATCCCAGGACCCTGGGATCATGACCTGAGCTGAAGGCAGCCACTTAACCGACCAAGGCACACAGGTGCCCCTAGACTTTAATATTTGAAGCCAAAAAGTGCAAATCAATGAAAGGTTTACTTAGATTTGCTTGTCTCTTTGTTACTTTATGAGAAATAATTTATATCAGTGTTAGAAGATAAGATGTCTGTATCTTGTCTGGGAAAACAAGTGCCATGAGAAAATAAGTATCATGTGTTAAAAGATGTCTAAAAATGGTGGCACATGAGTTCCTTAAAATGGCTAGATGTTCTTAAAATATTCAACAACTCATTAGACAACGAAAGTTATGTTTTTAATCAAGCATTATAAAATGCTATATATTAGGAAAATAAGATCGAATGATGAATGTTTGTCTCTGGATATTAGATCCTACACAATGGTAGGTATAAAAGAAAGCCAGCAGTGAATAGGTTAGTTCAAAGGACATATGTCTAGGTATCCGGATACAATGATTAAAAACTTGAAGGTGAGAGGCACCTGGGTGGCTCAGTCGTTAAGCGTCTGCCTTCGGCTCAGGTCATGATCCCAGGGTCCTGGGATCGAGCCCCACATCGGGCTCCTTGCTCAGCGGGAAGCCTGCTTCTCCCTCTCCCACTCCCCCTGCTTGTGTTCCCTCTCTCGCTGTCTCTCTCTCTGTCAAAAAATAAATAAAATCTAAAAAAAAAAAAAACAAAAAAAAACCTTGAAGGTGAATAGAAATACTGATAGCAATATTACGGATCCTCAATTCAAGTAAATTGGCCACATTACCAAGAGATGAATATTCTCTTTTAGAAGAATTCTAGCAGTCATGAGAATGACTAGAAATGCTAGAAATTCATTCCTGAAAATTTGTGTGTACCAAATGATTGTTTTCTCTTCTCCCAACTTTTACTAAAATGGCCTTTATCAAAGACATCTATGATATCTTCTTACCAAAATCAAAGTTTCATTCTGTGGCTCTTGCTTACTTTGACTGTCAGGGGCATTTAATGCAACTGATCACTACCACCATCTTGAACACTTTCTTGGCTTGGTTTCTAGGACAGCAGTGCACTTGCCTGGTTTTCCTCTTCCCTTACTGCAATTCACTGTCCATTTCCTGTTTAGCTCCTCATCAAAATCCTGACCTTTTTGGACACCTGAATATTCTTAGATATTCTGCTGTGTACTTTCTCATATCTGAATGAACTCAGACATTTTGCTATGTACACTCTAATCAGGGCAAGGGCTGTGTGTGTCTGGTTTACTGCACAATGTCTAGTACATAGTGGACATTCAAATGTTTGTTAAAGAAATGCATGAATACTGGAACAACATACCTAGTTTGAATAAATGAGTGTAAGCATGATGATGGTGACCTGGAAATTAAATAGTTCCTAACATGATTTCATTGAGGTAGGTATAAAGATCATAATCCTCATCTTTTTAGAACAGGAAATTGAAGTTTCAATAGGTCAAGCTGCCCAATAACATGCAGAATCTGTGTCAGAGCTGAGACTTGTACTATCGCTGTCGTGGTCCAAAGGCCGTGGTCTTAATTCACTGCTGTACTTATTGATGAGTACAGGAGAAAATGAGGAATAGGAACCCTAGTTCAGCTTACATATCTCCTGGTCCCTTGCTACAAGGATACAGTTTTGAAGTTGATGGCTCTGATGATCGTAGGACTACAAATGCTATTTTTCTCACATTCAAAAGGAAAGTGACTTGCATGATCTTGCAGTGGTGGGATTGAGCCCCATGTTGGGATTCTCATTCCCACTCTGCTCCTCCCCCCACCCCCTGCTCACTTGCTCTCTCTCTAAAGTAAATAAATAAATTCTTTTTTAAAAAAGAAAATGACGGGCACCTGGGTGGCTCAGTTGGTTAAGCGACTGCCTTGGGCTCAGGTCATGATCCTGGAGTCCCTGGATCGAGTCCCGCATCGGGCTCCCTGCTCGGTGGGGGGTCTGCTTCTCCCTCTTCCCTACCCCCCTCTCATGTGCTTTCTCTCTCTCATTCTCTCTCTCTCAAATAAATAAAATCTTTAAAAAAGAAAAAAGAAAAAAAAGAAAAAAGAAAATGACCTGTTTCCTTATCTGTAAAATGAAGATGAAAATACTATTAGTCGATCTTTCATAGATTGTTATTTTTAGGGTAAAATAATAAATATGCAAAATATAAGTTGCTATACAAAAAACATGGATAATTTCCATTCATTAATTATTAATACTAAGAGGTACTAAAAGAAGTGGACAGGCAGAAAAGTCTCCCTACTGACAGGGACAGAGTGGAAGAACAAGAAGAAGACAATCAAGAAAGAGTTAGAACATCCCTCGCTTACCTGTCAGTTAGGCAAATAGAAGAAAAGAGAACTAATGTTCTCTCGTTCCCATGTAAAAGATAATGAACACTCATTACACAATTGAAAGAATGAAAAGATCATTGACTTAGTCATACTACATTCAAAAAAAAAAAAAGAAAGAAAAAGAAAAGACAATCATAAGGACAAAAGTCTGTCAATGCTGTGAAAGAAAACCTGGTAATTCTGCAGTTAATTTGTTTTGTACCTGGGTGATTTTACCTTCCATTGACTCCAGAGACATTACCATTAGCATATCCCAGGGATGACTGGAGATAGAGTAAGCAGGGGAAATTAGGGTAATGAGGCACCATAGAGGAAGGCAATTCAGTGACCTCCTGGTCCTCAGAATATACAGGTCTTTAAACTGTAATCAGGTAGCACAGTTAGGAATACGCCCAAGATTTCTTTTTCACCACTGGATTCCAGGTTGTAGTATTCAATTATTATAGAAAATGGTGACCAGGTTCAACTTAAATTCTGGGAATTCACTTAAAAGTTTACTAAGGGTACTTTCTTTCCTTTGTTAGTAGTCATCAGATCCCCCTTAGGGAGACTAAGGCCTGTCACTGCAGATACCCAGATTTTTTGGTCATGTTTGTGTCTCCACTGTGGGACATCACACAAGACACTTCACTTAGTTAACCAAAAGTATTTCTTAACCCAAAAAGCACAAAGGTATGGCCTTGTGGGTAGAGCTTTGGAGTCTGTTAGATCAATATCTGAATATCAGTTCACATACTTAGCAAATAGAAGAGTCAACTTCAGCCTCACTATGCTCATTATTTAAGTAAATACAGCCCTTCACAAGGTAGTTTTATTTTTTTTTATTTTATTTATTTATTTATTTATTTATTTATTTTTAAAGATTTTATTTATTTATTTGTGAGAGAGAGAATGACAGAGAGCACATGAGAGGGGGGAGGGTCAGAGGGAGAAGCAGACTCCCTGCCGAGCAGGGAGCCCGATGCGGGACTCGATCCAGGGACTCCGGGATCATGACCTGAGCCGAAGGCAGTCGCTTAACCAACTGAGCCACCCAGGCACCCCCACAAGGTAGTTTTAAAGACCTATGATAATATACTTAAAGGGGTCAGATTGCCTGGCAAAGTCAGTTTTCAATAAAACATGGCTGTGATTACTATCAAAGTTGTTAGTCATTGGAATGGTGATCCCAAAATTGGCTATAACTTTATTTTCACCACGTTTGGGGTTTTTTGTTGTTGTTGTTTTTTGTTTGTATAAAAAAAGAAATCCTTAAGTGTGTTTACATAGCACCTATTCTAAAGATTTAGGCATTTATGTGACAATCATGCCCCAGTTCTCTTTCAATTTTATTTATTAATAGACACGAGGAACACTAAATGCCAACTATGTACTAAGTACCAGGAGTCTAGGATCTAGAGTAGACACAAAAATAAATATACTACAGACCCCATTCTAAGCAAATATGTAAGGAGTAATTTCAGGAAGAAAATAAGCATCACAAGACAGGCATAAACAAAATACTATGAGCATTCAGAGTACATGGTTCTTCTGCATGAAGGAATCTGGGAAAAAATCATGGAAGAGGTGGTATTTGATCAGCACCTAAAAGTAAGCACAGAATTTAGATATGCAGAGATTGAGGAGGAAGGAGATAAATGAATGGATGATTCATGAATGATTCATTCATTCCAAAATCTTCCCATGGCTCTACTCTCTGGAGATCAGGCCTCATGGTGCCTACACTCTGGTGATGAAGAGCAAGGCCACAAGAAATTGAAGAGACATGAGCAAGAAACATGGAGTGGTTTATGACGGCCAAAGGGAAGAGTGGCCGATAATAAATTTGCAACCAGATCATGGAAGGTATTAAATATTGAGGTGAAATATTTGGACTTTATTCAAGCCTTTTGGAAAGAAATTTCAAAAACATCAACCCCCTATTGAAGTTAAAAACAAAAGTTAGAAGTCTGGCTGAAAGGACAAACAGACTCAGAGAACATTGCTAAAAGATAAACTGAGGCATATTAAAAATTGTAAGAGTTCATGTGAGCAAAAACCTATTTGAATCGGGCAGGCCCAAATAGGAAGTGGTCAGGAGCTCTCTGCCTACAGGAGCCAGAGGAAAGGCTTACACAGAAAGAATGCAGAAGCAAAGACAGGAAATTATTGATTGGCTGTAGCTTAAAGCCTAGTTGACAGTTTGTGATTGGTTCCCTTTAGTATTTTGGTTTTGTAACCTTGAGGCATTAACAGGCTTAGATCCTGGTTTGCTTACTGGGCTACCGCAGCATTAGAGCTACGTCAAGCTAATGACCTCCTTGTTTAATTAATTTAACAACATGCATATTAAGATTGGGGGAAATGGGAACGGCGTCTAAAGTTCTTTCTAGCAGTGTTTGAAATGTATCAGAAGGAAGGAAGTCTGGAGATAGGAACACAATGGATAGGAGGCAATTTCAGTAGGTTAGGAATGAAGTAATGAGGCCCTAAACGGAGTCGTTTAGGTTAGCCGAAAGAGACAAATGAGACACCATTTTCCCTCCTCCCAAGACAAGGAAATTGGTTAAATTAAAAAACAAACAAAAAACAAAAAAAACTCAAGTCCATGTCTCTCTCAACATTTGTACTTACAGGGATGTAAACATTTCCATTTTAAAATTACACATGAAATAAATAGCAGGTGATTGAAAACTCAGCTAATGTGGCAGACTCTAATGCAAGCCCATACTATATAAGACAGCAGCTTCCCAAACTACCTATTATTTTTCATTCCGACATTGCCCCATCTCTCTGCCTCCATCTTAACTTGTGTCTTCCTCAAAGATTTTCAGTTAACTCCTCCCTTAAAGTCGAAATCGGTTGACAATACTGAGCCCCTTTCGTGGCTGCAACCAGCAAGGCATATCCTGTTAACTTTCAATCTGGCCCGCTTGTGTGTGATGACACTTTCTTGAAGCGACTAATATTATCTCTATGAGAAAAAGCCCTATGTGTGACTTTTCATTATAAAAATATCCACTGGGTACATAACATTATTCAAGAAAACATGAAAGCTTGCAGAACAAGCAAGCAGCTGAAAGAGCAGCAAGACAAGATACATGTTTCCTAATAAAAACATGGGAATACATTTTGTTATCTGGGAAAAGTAGAGAGGTTATCTGAAGAGATATACAAGGTTAAAAAATGCCGTGAGAAATATGTTCACACATAACTATAGATAAACATATGAATAGAGAGATATAAAAATCAAATTCGCCATATTCACATCCCCTCAGTGTCTGCTTATTTTCACCTCTCCTCACCCTACTCTGCTCTACTATTCATCTAGTTATAAGATTAGAGACCTGGGAAGTTCACTTAACCTGTCCTTTCCCCTAATCTCCTATACTTAATTATTTAAAATGTTCAGATTATAGTCTACTAAGTTCCTCATGACCCTACTTAACTTCAACCAATGTGGTTTCTCCCCTCTTCTGGCACAGGATAAAGCTCAAACTCACTGTGGCATAAAGACCCGTTAGGTTTAGCCATATTATAGTCTTTTCTCCTATTCTTCTTCCTTTTGCACACTTGCACCTGCTGTTCTCTCTGCTTGGAATGGTTCCTTCCACTGTGGATGAACTCCAACAAGAAGGCTCAAAGATCACTTCCTTGGTGAAGCTGATGGTGTTCCCTACTGCCCAGGCATGCTTTCTTAAAACACTTGTTACTTATCCTCAACATTTTCTATAATTTACGTGTCTCCACCACTAGACTTAATGAAATTCTTGAAATGAGAGATGTTGTGTCATCCATCACAGTGAGAATCAAAACCACGTGCCTTGTGCACACAAACACAGTCACCGTCAACATTAAGAATTTTACTACTCAACTGTCTTCGTTAGCAAAACTTTACTATTCTAGGAGACTCTTTCCCAGGAAGATAACATTGCAAATAATTATACTGTCCATCCCAGGAATTTCTCTAAAATCCATCAAGTCAGCAGAAAATATCAAACAACAGGTCACACATTAAGTCTTTAATAGGGGCACCTGGGTGGCTCAGTCAGTTAAGTGTCCGGCTCTTGGTTTTGGCTCAGGTCAGGATCTTGTGGTTGTGGGATCGAGCCCCACGTCCAACTCTGTGCTTCAGATTCTCTCTCCCTCTCTCGGCCCCTCTCCCTGCTTGCACTCTCTCTCTCAAATAAATAAATAAATCTAAAGTAAAAAAAAAATTCTTAAATGTAGATGAAATAAATATCTTTAAATGTATTACAATTATAATAATAGTAACAAAATAGTGAATGGAGAAGAATTATTACCAAATAAAATATACAAATTAATTACAGTCCATTCTACTAATTCTTTCTCTGCAGTGTCTGGCAATTCCTCTGACTTTACTAGCATATTGAAAAGAAGGAAATATTCATATTTTCTGAGCTCGGCACAGAAATACTTTCCAGATAAATCTTTGATCAGAACAAAGGCAGGGCCAACAAATACTTGAGTTTGTGCAACTATCAGTGACATGAGAATTGTGATGGTGTTTTTTAGTATCTGAAAATTTTTAGGGCAAAAAATAAGCACACATATACTAAGTGGTTTAACATATAACATATGTTAGTATTCACCAGGCTTTCATTCCCCACCTCCTTTTCTCCTTCTACTCATTAGTTTGACCCAATGTTTCATCCTTTTTCTAACTCCAAGAACCTTTCTCTCTGCCCTCTAGATATCATGAATTGTCATTGTTACCAAACTATCAATCACAGCCACTAACTCAGGAAATGAAGGGGTGAGCCCTGGTGCTGCCACCAACTGTTCCCTCCCAGGGAATCCCAAGGGGGCTGGACAAATCAAGAGCATAGCCCCTGGCTGGGTTTGCCAACACTGTTGCCCAACAAACTCATCACAAGAGAAGCCAGTAATTCAAGGGACGAGGGTTTGGAAAAGGGAGAAATTTATTTTGGGTGCCAGCATCCGGGGGAAGTGGCAGGCTCAAACCTCAACCGCTGACCTCTCCCCCAGCAAGATGGGCACCTAGAGTTTTACAGGAGAGATTCGGTGAGGTCTGTGCAAGAGAGCAGTTATCATAGCTGGCAGCTGGGATGTGTTCAGCCCCGATCATGGGCAGGGAATGGGACGTGCAGGGTGTAGTCTTCTAGGCATTCCATTGCTATCAGGGCTTTTCTGGTCTGGCGGTTGGAATGTTCCAGGCTTTGCAAAACATCTTCATCAATGCCGTAAGAAAGTGTGATAAGAAATAACTGTTGGGGTCTATAGTTGAGCAAGAGGCTTGCTGACATCATCAGCAAAATCACTTATATATTCAGCTTTTCCTCTGGTTAGTTTCTTTACCTTCTTGCTTTAACTGAAAGTTGGCAGTGCCCTAGGAACACAACTTACCCTTGATCTTCCTCTCATACTCTATCTTGGATTCTTTAGATAAATGGGTAATTCTAGGCCCGGGGGTTGCATACACAAGATGATCCTGGACTATCTTGTCAAACCTATAACAAGGAATGTATCAACAACCACCAGGATCCTGTCAAATGGACTCAGAGCTAACTTAAAGAGGCTTCCAATGATCAAAGAAGGGGAAATTTGGGCATCACTAAGAATAACACCTACCATAGATTAAAGAATAATAAATATGCTTAAATCCATGAGTTCATAAATTATACTAAACATAATAATAATTGGTCAACATTAGAGGATACTAGAGAATTAGCTCATTATTTTGAAAACGGATAAAAGGAAAATGATCACGCATTTACGTGAACTATACCACTGGTGTACCAAATGTTAGATGAGGAGAAATTTCTGTTCATAAAAAATGTTCTAAGGGATTTCCAGTCTCAGCCATGCATGATAAAGTAGCTGGTATTAAACTAACTCTTCTGCCAAAAACAACTATAAAAACTGGATGACATACATAAATCAACTGTTCGAAGGCATTGGCAAGAAACCAGGACAGGCAGGACTCCCTCAGTCCCTGAGAGAAGGGAAGCACATATGGTGAGCTCTACATTCATGCTATGGCTTTTTTATGAGGGCATTTTTCAAATCGTGATACAGGGAATATAGCTCAAACAGAAAGTGACAGTCTTACTGGACTGAGGAAAAAGAGGTCTGAATTCAGGACTGCCAAAGCGGCTTGGAATTGAGCTTCAAAAACCCAGACAGGAAAGGAATTGAGAGAAGGATCCAAAAATCTGCCTTCCAATTCCCCTCGACTCATGTTAAAGCCTCATGGTGTTAATGTACATGGCACCACTGGCACAAATGGTGGCAGGTGGGTAAACGAAATTAAACTGCCGAATTCTTACATTGGTCAGCAACTAGTAAAGCTACTAATTTAAGGTAGACCACCATAAGATATGGGTGTATATTGTAATTCTTTGGAAAACACCAAAAGAATAATTTTTAAAATGTATAAAAATCCTGTAGAAGGAAAATGGTATAATAAACACCACCCAATTAATCCAAAATAATTCAAGAAGGGAAAAATAAAGGATCAAAGAACAGACGGGATACATAGAAAACAAATAATACGTTGGTAGACATAAACCCAATTGTTTTAGTCAATTTGGGGGAAGGAAGGGCTACAACAAAATATCAAAGGCTGGATAGCTTATAAACAGGAATTTATTTCTTACAGTTCTGGAGGCTGGAAGTTCAAGATCAGGGTGGCAGCACAAATGAGCTCTGGTGAGAGTCCTCTTCCAAGTTGCAGACTGCTGATTTCTGATTATATCCTCATAGGGCAGAGGGCAGAGAGTGAAGCAAGCTCTCCTTCCTAGACTACTAATCCCATTCATGAGCGATCCACTATTATGACCTCATCTAATCCTAATTACCAGAACATTCAGTCCATTGCACCAACTAGTAGTTATATGAGATGTGAATGGAGCAAAAGACTTCAATTAAAAGACAAACACTGTCAGAGTGTAAAAAAAAAAGAAAGAAAGAAGAAAGAAAATGCTGTTTATAAGGTATGTGAAATATAGGGACACAGAAAACTTAAAAATAAAACAGAATGGAAAAATATATACCATGCAAAAATTAAGCAAAAGAAAGCTAGTATAGCTTTATTAATACCAACTAAGGTAGACTTCAAGTATTACTGGAAATAGAGTGATATCTATAAATGATAAAAATAGTCCATTACATAAGAAAATAAAATATTCCTAAATTTGTGTCATCTAATGTATAAAGCAAAAGAGGTAAATCTACCATCATTCTTAGAAACGTTACAATAATTGATAGAATAAACAGAGGAAAATCGGTAAGAATAGAGAAGATTTGAACAACACAATAAACCACCTTAACCTAATTGACCTCCAGACGACACTGCAGCCAATACATGCAAAAAACAAAATTTTTTACAGTGCACTTATACATTTGCCAAAATAGACCAAAGCAAATCTTAACAAATTTCAAAGAACTGAAATCATAGAGTATGTTCTCTGACCAAAGTGAAATTAAACTAATGGATAATTACAAAAAGGTAACTAGAAAAATTCCTAGATGTTTGGAAATTAAACAATACACTTCTAAATACCTATGAGGAAGAGAAAAAATTGCAAAGGAAATAGAAATAAGTTCTTACAAAGCCACTTTCATAGGTTGATTTGCTTTTGAATTACTCATTTCATAAAAAACTTTTGAAAACCTTAGAGGAAGCTTATGGGTTTATTCCATTCCTCTAATATAAAATAAACTTTTTTTTTTCCAACTGTAGTTCCAGCAATTGCCAGACTTATATTTGTAAATAGCTGCTAAGGGTCTGATATTTTACTGTACTTACTACCTAATAAGCTAGCCTACTACAGTTTTTTGGGTGCTAGCCCAAGACACCAGACTCCTGGACCAGAGCCAAAAGACTTTATTACTTATAGCACTTCAAGTTTATACTGGTTCCCTGTTTCCCAAATCCCATGGGGGTGATGTGGAGCATCTCAGGTGCATGCAGCTCACAAGAGTGACCAATTCACTGGTGGGCCCAAAACTGAAGGGTTTCTGGTATTCAGGACTCTCTGCAATAATCAGAAAAATCTCAGGCAAACTAAGACAAGTTGGTCACCTGTATTGGTCACATAGGATTTTGTATCACAGCTGTGATGCCCTGAGCTTAGGAAACACCACACTTTTAAAGAAGACTGCCGACAAATTTGTCCAACCTTTGCTCTAGAAAAAGACATTATCTTTATTATCCTGGACAGCAAACAAATCTGCCCTTTGCCTCAGAGAGAGGCACTATCTTTATCTTCCAAAGCTGTTTGCCATACAAACATACTTGAAAAGATATTCCAGAACCAGAACTGTCAATGTATCTGCTTAAGAGACACGCAGAAATGCAAAAGATCCATGGGGGATTGTCTTCCAGTAAAATTCTTATAAAATTACAGTACAATTATACTATAATCTGTGTACTAATCTGTATCTTGGCTGTGAAAATGAAAAGTCTCCCATACTTTGATCAAATTTCCTTTTTTAAGAACTCAGTACAAACTACAACTATCTGATCAATTAATCTTTGACAAAGCAGGAAAGAATATCCAATGGAAAAAAGATAGTCTCTCCAACAAATGGTGTTGGGAAAATCAGATGGCAACATGCAGAAGAATGAAACTGGACCACTTTCTTACACCATACACAAAAATAAATTCAAAATGGATGAAAGACCTAAATGTGAGACAAGAAGACATTAAAGTCCCAGAGGAGAACACAGGCAGGAACCTCTTTGACATTGGCCATAGCAACTTCCTTCTAGATATGTCTACTGAGGCAAGGGAAACAAAAACAAAAATAAACTATTGGGACTTCACCAAAATAAAAGGCTTCTGCACATTGAAGGAAACTGTCAATAAAACTAAAAGGCAATCTGCAGAAGGGGGAAAACATATTTGCAAATGACTTATCTGATAAAGGGTTAGTATCCAAAATACATAAAGAACTTATAAAAATCAACACACAAAAAACAAATAATCCCATTAAAATATGGGAAGAGACATGAATAGACATTTTTCCAAAGAAGACATCCAGATGGCCTACAGACACATGAAAAGATGCTCAACATCACTCATCATTGGGGAAATACAAATCAAAACTACAACGAGGTATCACCTCACACCTGTCAGAATGGCTAAAATCAACAACACAAGAAACAAGTGCTGGTGAGGATGTGGAGAAAGGGGAACCCTCTTACACCATTGGTAGGAATGCAAACTGATGCAGCCACTCTGGAAAACAGTATGAAGCTTCCTTAAAAAAGTTAAAAATAGAACTATTCTACACTTCAGCATTGCACTACTGGGTTATCTACCCAAAGAATAGAAAAATACTAATTCAAAGGGATACATGCACCCCGAGGTTTATAGCAGCAATGTCCACAATAGCCAAACTATGGAAACGACCCAAGTGTCCATCAATGGATGAATGGATAAAGGAGATGTGGCATATATATACATGTATATATATGTATATATATATACATATATACACACACACACACACACACACACACTGGAATATTACTCAGTTATCAAAAAGAATGAAATCTTGCCATTTGCAATGATGTGGATGGAACTAGGAGTGTATTATGCTAAGTGAAATAAGTCAGAGAAAGACAAATGCCATATGATTTCATTCATATGTGGAATTTAAAAAACAAAACAAATGAGCATAGGGGGAAAAAGAGAGAGGGAGAGGCAAACCAAGAAACAGACTCTGAACTATAGAGAACAAACTGATGGTTACCAGAGGGGAGGGGGTGAGAGGATGGGTGAGATAGGTGATGAGGATTAAGGAGGGCACTTGTGATAAACACTAGGTGATGTATGGAAGTGTTAAATTATATTGTACATTTGAAAGTAATATAACACTATATGTTAACTAACTGGAATTAAAATAAAAACTTAAAAGAACCCAATACAAAATGTTTGCTCACTATTTTTTTTAGTAGGAAGTTTGTGATAAAGTCATCTAAGTATACTGAAAACGATGATCTACCTCTTGATTTTATCTCAGTCACAAAGATTTAATAATAAATAAAAATATATATTTATTTATCTGTTTTCATTATTCAACGATAAACTTACTAAACAGGTCTCTGGACAGCTACCAAAAGACATCAGGGCCCAAGAAAAAGGCAAGGGAATTTAGGAATGGGGAGAAGTAAATCAGAAACAAACAAACAAATAAAACCAAAACAACAACAACAAAAACTGTGTCCCTTTTGTTGAATGTAGTGTATGTTAGGAGGTTGAAATAACCTGGACTTTATGGAAATGTGTATAATTAATTTCCCAGATTTCATCAGCCTGTACTTCTAGTGGCTCATATTAACTGTAACAATTCCAATTTTACTGGTTGTTTCTTCCATCCAGGAGAATTTCCAGGAGTTCCCAGGGCAGGTTTTATAAGCCCTCACCAAGTCTTTTCTCCCCATGCTTCACCATCTACCCACCAGCATCCACTGTCTACCACCAGCTGAGGCCTGGGTCCCATAAGATACAAAGTCTCAACATATTCAGTCACTGCGTTGGTCTTCTATTGCTGCCTAGCAAATTACCATAAACACAGTGACCTAACACAAAGGAATTATCTCACACTTCCCTAGGTCAGAAGTCCACCAAGACTTAAGTGGGTTCTCTGCTTAGGGTCTTACAAGGCTGAAATCAAGGTGTCTCTGGGCTGGGCTTATAGCTGGAGGCTGTAGGAAAGAATCTCATTCAGGTTTTTGACCAAATATGGAATGAGGTCCATGTTTCTTTGCTAGCTGTCGAAAAGGGGCGACTCTTAAACTACGGAAGCCCACCTGTATTCCGTGGCCCGGGGCCCCCTTCATATTCAATCCAGCAACAGTACCTCAAATCCCACCTTGTGCTTTGAATTTCTAACTTCCTTTTCTGCTCTGACCTACAGAAAACCGCCTTAAAAGGGCTCATCTGATAGGATCAGGCCTACCAGGATAATCTCCATTCTTTAAGGTCATCTAACTTGGGACTTCAATCTACAGAATCTCTTCAAAGATGTGCCTGGATTACTGATTGAATGAGTAACCATGAGATAAAAATCTTAGTGAGGGTGAAGGGAAAGCATCTTTAGAATCCCCAGTTACCTTGTGGGGAAGAGCTCTCACCTCTGCATCTGCTTTAGAGAGCTCCAAAAAAAGCATTGTTTGTGCATCTATAGTTGAGAGTTTTTAGAAAATCGGGTCTTTTGGGATTTAAGTACAGACCTAATGCTCTCCACAAGATTTAAACCTGAATCCAGTAGGGTCTTGGCTATAAGTCAAAACGAAAGTGAACATTTGGCGCTGTATTCAAAATCTCCCATCTTCCCAGACAACTGAGATTTCGTTACAGGATCATACTCTCTTAAGACAAACACTTTCTCAGAAATCTTGGCCCACCGGGAAAAACAAATCTTTTGGAGAGATGGCCTTACAGTATACCAGGCTTGTCTAGACATGTCTGAATCCTAGTTGAGTCTACAGTCTGTTTTTTGCTACATTTACCCACTATTGATATGGGATCTCTGAGCTTTCAGTGAGTCAGACCACCCAGCACACGGAGCTGCTACTCTCTGTGGAACAGAAGGTATGTTTCTTGCTGAGTGGCTAAATGTATGATTTGTAGTTTGAGATAAACAGAGATTTATGCTTCCCTAGTTCATGTGCCTCCTCAAAGGACAAGCCACAGGGTTTTTGTGCTTGGAAAGGGTAAGGGCAAAGTAACAATTAGCCAAACACATTTCTACAAAGGATAGGTAGAGAAACAATGTTGTTTTTGCAAGAAAGTCTGCAGGCCCAGAATCAAGCAAAAAAAAAAAAAAAAAAATGAGACTTTGTTTTCTGAGTAGAGAGTAGAGAATAGCAAAATCAAAGGAAGATAGAGTTAGCATTATAGGAAGGAATGGTTGTGTCCTCTCTCTTCGCCTTTTCCCATCCAGTTTGCTCTAAACACACAGACAGCCCAAATGTGGACTCTGAATTGTAAAGGATGCAGACAGAAATGTAAGGGGAGCAGTTAAAGGTCACCAACAATCTTTAAATTTTGTTTTGTTTTGTTTTGTTTTTTGCTTGTTAACTGGTGTCAGGTAAGATCTTCCTTGGCAGAAACTAATTCTAAATGTAGGAAAGACCACTACAACTCACGCTATATAGTATGTGTCTTATGGTATTTTTTTTTAAGATTTTATTTATTTATTTGACAGAGAGAGAGGGAACACAAGCAGGGGGAGTGGGAGAGGGAGAAGCAGGCTTCCTGCAGAGCAGGGAGCCCGGTGTGGGGCTCAATCCCAGGACCCTCAGACCATGACCTGAGCCGAAGGCAGACACTTAACAACTGAGCCACCCAGGCGCCCTTATTGTATTTTTTTTAAGTCCAAGATTCACATAATTATGTTCAGCATCTGTTTACGAAAAAAAAGAAAGTGTTATATGTCCTGACTTCCGAAAAAATGTGGAAAAATAGCAAAGTGGATTGTTCAACTTGTTATATGGTTTTAGGGAGTTGTTCTAGTAAACCAACCAGTCAACAAACAGCTGATAAAATGAACCAACGAAAGCAATGGGGAATTGAATTGCAGAATCTTATTTTGCTTTTATGAGTCTCAAGACTATGTAAGAGAGAAAGATACATATAAAGAGAGACACCTTCCAGGTTTATATTATACTCACCCCCAAAACTAATGAAAAGCTCTGAGCAAGAACTAGGTTATGTGTTTAAGCTCAACCTAGAAAAAATGATAAAATCTCTTCTAACTTCATGATCTCAAGTCAGAAAAAAATAAAATAGATAAATACATAGAAAAAAGGAAAAGCTATCTTCTGTCTGTGCATAATTAAGGTATTAAAAGGACTTTCACAAGAAAGTTTAAATCAAATCTAAATTATTGATGGACAAGAATATATAAATCTTTTTTGTTGCTGTTTTTTTTGGGGGGGGGTGAGGGGGAACAGCAGGGGGAAGAGGGAGAGACTCTTAAGCAGGCTCCGCACCCAGTGCGGAGCCTGATGCAGGGCTCAATCTCACAACTCAGAGATCATGACCTGAGCTGAAATCAGAGCCACCCAGGTGGTTTCAATCAAGCTGAAACTGACTGAGCCACCCAGGTGCCCCTAAATCATTTTGATATTTATATTTAGTCATGGCTTCCAAAAAATGTATGCAAGTAATATATTCAAGTAAAATTAGAAATAATAACCTAAATCACTTAAATCCTAACTTCCGTTAACCATAAAAATACAAATGGTACTATAAAGTGTGATTTCTGGGAACTACAGAGAAAGCTTTGGGATATAATACCACATGTCAGAACTTGAAGTCAAATGGACTCAGACTCAATGAGTAATTCTGCCCCTTTTTGACTGTGTAGCCATAAATAATTTTCTTAGTTACTCTGAGCCTCATGTCTTTATCTGTAAGTGTAAATAACACCTTTCTTGTTTTTGTACTGCGTATATCTTACATGTCTTCTCTTCATTCGTTCTAAGATAGTGTGACAGACACAGATTAAATGTTTCTCAAACCCATTTCCTATTTCTGGGCCAACAGTGAAACTACATTTCCCAGCAGCCATGCATCCTGGTGGTTCGTGTGACCTTCTCTCCAATGGAACAGGAGAAGTACTGTGGCTCACCCAGTCCAAGGCAGTTTCTTTTCCCCTCACAAATCAAGTGCTTTAATCAGTTTCTTTGCTTTCCAATACCACATCACAGGTACTTTTCCACATAATGCATTTTTTTCAATGTAATATTTTTTAAATTTAAAATTGCCTCTAATGTTCTTTTTTTTTTAAAGATTTTATTTATTTATTTGAGAGAGAGAGAATGAGAGACAGAGAGCATGAGAGGGAGGAGGGTCAGAGGGAGAAGCAGGGTCCCTGCTGAGCAGGGAGCCCGATGCGGGACTCAATCCTGTGACTACAGGATCATGACCTGAGCTGAAAGCAGTCGCTTAACCAACTGAGCCACCCAGGCGCCCGCCTCTAATGTTCTTAAAGTTGTATTTTATGACTGACAAAATTCAAATTTGTTAAAATTTTCATTGAAAAAAAAATGAAAAGGGAACAAATCCTGAGCCAAATGGGACACAGGGACAGCAGTGTGAACCAGGACTTTTCTGGGCAAACCAGAAAAATATATACAACCAAACTAGAGAACCAGAGAGAGAAAGAGATTTAGAGATAAACAGATATTTATTTCCTATGCACATGTCAACCCTCCTCAGAACTGAAGTATATCATATTTCTAATGGTGAAACATTAGCAGCAAAAAGCAAGAGGCATCAATTATGAGAAAACAAATGATAATTTTACATCAAACCACTGTTGACATTGGATATTTTTTGTCTTCCAATTGCGATGCTATCCCTATTTTACTTCTTAAGAAAGAGTAAATTTCCTATTTCCGGCATTTTGCAGCCAACTATCCTGTGAGAAAAGCAAAGCTGCTAAATAAAATTCCAAGCAGAACAATTCCAGCAGAACCTGAGGAATAGATTTACACCCACCCACAAAATAATGAGAGATGGGTTTTAGAGGAGAGAGTGTCCCAACACCAAATTCACTCCTCTTAAATGGAAGCTTCCCCCAGAGTAATTACAAGGCCAAAGAAAGAAGAAATTTAGAGACAGTTACTATTTCTTTTACCCTCCAGGGACACAATTCCAAATGGAAAGCAGCCTTCTTCCAGTTTAGGTGGAAGAGTCCTTCCCTCCATCACATCCTCAAGTCCTCCCTGAGGTTAGCGATACAAGGTCACAAACACTCTCAAGAAGATCCATATCAACACAGCCTACATGGTTACTCAGCTTCATAGAACCAGGTCAGGGAGCAAAGGATAAGTTCTAACTATTCATTGAAGTTATCTTAGAATCTGGAATTTCTGTTTTCTCAGTATGTTCTCAGGGCAGGAATTATTTTTCTCAAGAACCACAAGAGGGAGTATTCTTACTTCTTTGTCACAGTCCATCTGACACCAAATAGATGCGTATTATCCTTATGGGTGTCTAAAAATGATAAGACGTATTATTAAACACTACGCAACCTTCTTCCTTATTCATCTGAAAGTCAAGTGATTATCTGCTGTCTTTCACTGATTCATATTTATTATATCCAGTATATTTTCTTCGCCACTCATGATGAAGAGAAAACAGACAGTATTTCATGCTGGTTCTTCCTCTCATGTTTATTATATTGAAATCATGAAGGAAAGATTTCCCTCTCAGGTTGTGTTCAGCAAGTGCAAGATAGCAATGGCACATAGGAGGAAACTTATCTAAAAACATTAATACCACTGCTTTGAGCTGATCTCCTGCCTAGTCCCTACAAAGGGTGAAAGCAAATTGCAAACATGATTCTGTCAATTATCATCGCATGCCTGCATATAAGATAATGAGGTGGTAACAAATACTTTCAATAGCCAACAAGTAGTGAGAATCATGAAACTACTGGCCTTATGTAAGATACCACTTTGTAATAGCCAAAGTAATTAACATCAACTGCTAAAACAAACAACCCCAAATATCCTTGGATTCACACACACTCACACACACACACACACACACACAGTTTATTTCCCACTCAAGTCACTGTCTGATGGGAGTTGGGTGACTAGCCTGGGCTCTTCTCTTCTAAATGATGACTTAAGACTTTAGGTTCCTCCCATTGTGTGATTCCCTCATCTTCCCACTGAACTGTCTCTTGACTAACAAGCAAAGAGTGGAATAATTTTAGGGGAGAGAGCTGGAAGTGGTATACTTCACTTCTGTCCCCTAACCTTTCTCTAGAACTCAGTCCATAACCAACCTAATTGCAAGAGAGGCTAGAGGGTGAGGCTGGAAAGAGGACATAGAATCACTGAGATTCTAGACCAAAAGTTTGGAACATGGAGCTCATGAGCTGTCAAAAGGTCTATTAGCTTGGATGCAAAATAAATTCTGTCCTAACCTCTACTTGAAATTTAGCATATACCCCTCAATTATAAATGCAGATGTAGTAGATTTTTCTGGTCTTCAAAGGCATATCCCACTCAGTCCATCTGATTTCTTTTTTTTTAAATTTCTTTTTTTAATTTAAATTCAATTAATTAACACATAATATATTATTAGTTTCAGAGGTAAAGTTCAGTGATTCATCAGTCTTATATAAAGTACCCGTGCTCAGGGTGCCTGGGTGGCTCAGTTGGTTAAATGTCTGCCTTTGGCTCAGGGGTCATGATCCCAGGGTCCTAGGATCGAGCCCCACATCAGGCTCCCTGCTCTGCGGGAAGCCTGCTTCTCCCTCTTCCACTCCCCCTGCTTGTGTTCCTGCTCTCGCTGTCTCTCTCTGTCATATAAATAAATAAATTAAATTAAATTAAAATAAAATACCTGTGCTCATTACATCACAGGCCCTCCTTAATGTCCATCCCAGTTACCCATCTCTCTACCCCTCTCCTCTCTAGCAACCCTTAGTTTGTTTCCTATGATTAAGAGTCTCTTATGGTTTGTCTCCCTCTCTGATTTCATCTTGTTTTATTTATCCCTCTCTTCCCCTATGATCCTGTTTTGTTTCTTAAATTCCACGTATCAGTGAGATCATATGATAATTGTCTTTCTCTGACTTATTTCACTTAGCATAATACCCTCTAGTTCCATCCACACTATTGCAAATGGCAAGATTTCATTTTTTTTAGTCTATCTGATTTCAGTGCAGCTGATGTAAACAATTCCATGCATATTGTAAGCATCTCTCCTCAAGTATGACATCTGTTTGTTTTGTTTTGTTTTGTTTTGTTTCTGCTTCAGGAATTTCTCTGAAGTCTTGGAAGGTCACTGAGTAGATGTACATAGATGCTCAATAGATACAAAAGTGCAGAAATGTTAATAACCATGGGAACATCCCTCAAACAATGTTGAACAGGAGTTTTTATATAAGCAGACTGGACTCTGGTTATTTAGCAAGACATTTCTGAGGCATAGTCTACAAGGTTCTTCAAAGTTCACAAGTAGGATCAAATCCCATCAGTTCTCAGCAACAATCTGCCCAATAATACGCTCTTTGTTGGCTTTTCTCTCTCCTGTCTCATTCTCCCCTCCTCTCACTCTGTTTCCTGGAATTATCTTTCAAATAAACTGGGTGCACTGAGTCATTGTCTCAGGCTCTGAATTCATGAAAACCCAATTTAAGAGTTGGAATGGGAAGTGCCTCCAGAAAACAGCCCCTCAGGATAGGATTTTGAATTACACAAGAGTCAGATAGCAACCATTGCATGAGGCAAGTGTGGGAGGGAGGTTAACTCCTAATATGCTGTGGCATCGCAATGACTAAGGCTCTCATATATGGTATGTTGCAATGAGGTGCAGGTAAAAGGCAAAACGTTAGCAAAGGAAATATCTCTAGGACTTGAATGGTATGGGGGCAGATGTAATTAAAAGACTGGTGGATGGATTTTGTTATCTGCCTTAGAAGCCTTAAAAAAAAGGCTGTTTTCTGTTAAAAGTCTTTTCGAGGAGTTCAGCTTTCATTAACCTCTACCTGAGATTCCGAAGCAATTCCTATATGTTTTAGGTTTTTTGGCTTTTTTTATTTTTTGTAATAGCAGCATCCCCAGCAGGACTTCCAAGTACCAAATACCAAAATCTATTCCATTTATGTATTGCTAGATAATAAACAACCCAAAATATGTCGGCTAATAACAACAAGATATATTTTGCTTAAATATCAACAACTCAAGCAGGACTCAGGACAATTTATCTATGCTCCACTCAGCTTTGGCTGGGGCAGCTTGAAGGCTGGGAACTGGAATCATCTGAAGTCTTGCTCATTCAGATGCCATCTGACATCAACATGCTAGACATATCCTGGACCCTTGGCTGTGGATATCAGTTAAAACACTTACATATACTCTCTATGTGTGACCTCACAATATTGGTGGCAGACTAACAAAGGTGAGTTTTTCAAAAAAGAGAGCCTCATGGAAGCTGTATTCCTTTTCCTACATGACCTTGATAGTGACACACCATCACTTTTCAATGCATTCTGTTAGCTGCAATTCACTAAAATAACACTGAACACTATTCAAGGGAGTGTAGTTAAAGTGAACCTTTTGATAGAAAGAGTGTTAAAAAGTTTGTGGACATGTTTAAAAACCACAAGTGCACACATACTTTACATAAAACCAATTTAAAATGTCTCCTATTTCTCATTGATTTAATTGACTGGTGGTTTAGACTAATGCAACTATTAATAATAATACTTTCTTAAAAACAAAACATGGCACAAATATAAGACTCAGCAGGATACTAGGGATTTTCCATAAACCTTTTCTAATGGCATGTTTTTAGAACTTTACATGTCTAATTAAAAACTCCCTGGATTGGCTCAAAAGAAGAATAGAGATGACAGGAACAAAGATGTGTGGGACAATACCAAAAGATCTAATATTCGTGTAACTGGAGTTCCAGAGGAAAGAAAAAAGGGTCATGCAGAAAAAAATCTGAAGAAATAGTAGCTGAAATGTCCGACTTTTGGTGAAAATCAGAAATTTACAGATTTTAAAAGTTCAGTAAACCCCACACAGGATAAACACAAGGAAGTTCATGCCAAGATATATTATAATCAACCTTCTGAAAATTAAAGACAAAGAAAATATATTAAAAATAGAAAGAAAGAACAATGCATTAACTACAGGGGAAAAATAATTCAAATATTGTTTCTTTTCTGACATCATGGAGGCCAAACGAATTGGCTCAATATTTTCAAGTGCAAAATCTTCTTCAGGAATAAAGATAAAATAAGTGCTTTCTCAATGAAAATGAAGGAAATTTATTGCCAGAGAACTTACTTTAAAACAATTGTTGGGTGCCTAGGTGGCTCAGTTGGTTAAGCGACTGCCTTCGGCTCAGGTCATGATCCTGGAGTCCCGGGATCGAGTCCTGCATCGGGCTCCCTGCTCAGCGGGGAGTCTGTTTCTCCCTCTGACCTTCACCCCTCTCATGCTCTCTCTCTCATTCTCTCTCTCAAATAAATAAATAAAATCTTTTTTTAAAAAAAATGAAACCATAAAACAATTGTTAAAGGAAGTTTTTCAGATCAAAGGGAAATGATATCAAAATAAAACTTGTAATACCAGGATTGAAGGAAAAGCCACAGAAATGGTAGAGACTTGGGTAAATACTACTAGGTAAGCCAGGTAAGTTAAAATGAGGGAAAAAGGTATAGCATGCAAATACTAATCAAAAGAAAACTAAAGTGATAAACAGAGATTTTGTATACAATTAAAAGGGTCAATCCACCAAGAAGACAAAACAATCCTAAATGAACAAAGCTTCAAAATATAGAAAGCAAAATTGACAAAATTGAAAAGGAAATAAACCCATAATTATACTGGACAACCTCAAATTCTCTCAGTAGAATATATAAATAAGCCAACAAAACTCAGGAAGGATATAGAAAAACTGAACAACTCCATCAACTAAGTGGATTTAATTCACATTTATACAGCACCAAATAATAGCATGGTATACATTCTTTTCAAGTGCACATGGAGCAATCATAACACAGACTAGATCCTATTTGTTACAAAACAAAACTTAACACATTTTAAAAGCTGAATTCATACAAAATATGTTCTCCATACTACAATTGAACTAGAAATTCATAACAAAAAGATAATAAAATTTCCAAACACTTGGAAATTAAACAACATCCTAATAAATCATCCAAGGGTAAAAAAAAAAAGGAAATCTCAAGGTACTTAAAAAATATATTGTACTGAAAAAAATTAAAATCCAAAATATTAAAAATATTTAAATTTGGGGGGATGACCCAAAATATTGGGGGATGACCCTAAAGCCATCCATTGAGAGAAATTTTTAGCATTAAATCCTTAGGATTTAATGCTAAATTTAAAGGTCCCAAATCACTAATCTAAACTTTTCCATTAAGAAATTAGAAACAATAAAAAATAAAAAAAGCATAAGAAGGAAATAACAAAATTAAGAGTAAATATTAAAAAGAGGAAAACAATAAAGATGAATAAATTGGTTTTTATTAACCTTAAGAAAGATTAATAAAATTGATAAAGCTCTAGCAAAACTTAAAAAGAACAAGAGAGAAAACACAAATTACTATAAAAGTGAAACAGGGGATATCATTATAGACTCTACAGATATGAAAAGAAAAATAAGGGAATGCTATGAATAATTAATAGCACATAAATCCAATAATTTATATGAAATGGACCAATACCTCAAAAACCATAAACTACCAACACTCACCCAAAATGAAATAGATATTTTGAGTAGTATTATAACTATCAAAGAAATTGATTTTTTTAATTGAAAAGCCTTTCCAAAAATATCTACTGACTCAAATGGTTTACTGGTATATTTAAAGAATAATATCAGTTCTATAGTCTCTCCCTAAAAATAGGAGAGCAGGGAAGACTTCTCAAATCTGTTTGTGAAGCCAGCAATCCTGTGATATAAAACCCAGAGAAAGAGCACAAGAAAATAAAAGAAAATTGCAGACCAGTATCACTCTTGAACATTGAACACAAAAATCCTCTACAAAATATCAGCAAATAGTATGCAGGAATATATATAAAGAATAATGACCGCTGAACATCATGGCCAATCAATATATCTACCATCTCAACCATCTAAAGAAGAGAAATTAAGAGATAACCAAAAGATACTTTGAGAAAATTTAACATTTCTTCATGATTAAAAGAAAAAAAAAGGCTCAGCAAACTCAGAATAGAAAGTAACTCCTTGAACTTGTTAAAGAGCATCTGCCAAAATAAATAAATAAATAAATAAAACCTCTCACTAACATCATGCTTTTTTATGAAAAGCTGAATGCTTTCCACCCTAAGTGAGGACCAAAACAAAAATAGCCACTTTTACCACTCTTACTCAACATCAAAAAGATTGGAAAAGGAAAAATAAAATCGTCCCTATTTGCAAGAGACAAAATTGTCTATGTAGGAAATACAAAGTAATCTACAACAACAGTAAAACAAAGTAAAACAAAACAAAAAAACCCAAGAACAAATAAATGAGTTGTGGAAGGTATCAGGATTTATAATCACAAAAATCTTATGTCTATATGCTAACAGTGATCAAATGAAAACTGAAAATAATTTTTAAAAACATAATAGCTCCAAAATAATGAAATGCTTAGGCATAAATCTAACATAGTATTTGCAAGACTTGGATGCTGAAAATCACAGAACACTAGTGAAAGAAGTCAATGCAGCCCCAAATAAATGGAGACATACATTGTGTTTGTGGATTAAAGATTTAACATAATAAAAGTGTCAATTCTCCCCACCTAAAATTGACCTATAGATTTAACATAATTCTGGTTAAAATCCAGTAAAATTTTGTAAATATATACAAGCTGATTCTAAAATTTATATGGAAAGGCAAAGGAACAAGAACAGCCAAAACACCTTGAGACAGTAGAATAAAGTTGGAGGTAATTTAAGAATTACCATAAACTATAATAATCAAGGCAGTGTGTTACTGATAAAGAGATATATAAAAATATCAATGGAATACAGCAAAGACTAACATAAACATGGCCAACTGATTTTTTTTACCAAAAACAAACCCTTACATCTTTTTTATAAAAAAAGTTTATTTATTTATTTATTTACTTATTTATTTAAGAGCGAGAGCACACGCACGCAAGAGAGGGAGGGGCAGAGGGAAAAGGTGAAGCAGACCCCCCCGACCCTCCGCCCCCAGCAAGGAGCCCAATGCGGGGGCTCAATCCTAGGGCCCTGAGCCGAAGACAGACAATTAACTGACTGAGCCACCCAGGCGCATCTAAACCCTTACATCTTATATAAAATTAACTCAAAATGAATCCCAGATCTAAATGTAAAACATAAAACTGTAAAGTTTTTGAAGAAAACACAGGAGTAAATTTTCACGACATGGTTAGGCAGAGTTCTTAAACATGATTAATAGAGGTACAATTCATGAAAGAAAAAAATTGATAAATTGAACTTCATCAAACTTAAAAACCTTTGTTTTGTGAAATATTGTCAAGAGAATGAAAAGACCAGTCACAAACTGGGAGAAAATATTTACGAGTCACATATCTGAAGAAGAATTTGTATGCAAAATATACAAAGAATATTCAAAGAACTCTCAAAAAGTCGCCAATAAGAAAGCAACACAATGTAAAAATGGACAAAATATTTGTACAGACACTGCACCAAAGAAAAGACTTGGTTTGCAAATAAGCATATAAAAATATGCTCAGATTATTATGAAAACTACAATGCAATACCACTTCGTACCTACCAGAAAGGTTAACTTAAAAAAAAAAAATGATCATACCAAGTGTTGGTGAGGATGTAGAGCAACTGGAACACTAATCCACTCCTGGGATGAAAAATGGTACAGCTACTCTGTACAACAGCGGGACAGTTTCCTACCAAGTTAAACACATCTTGGGGCACCTGGGTGGCTCAGTCGGTAAGTGATTGCCTTCAGCTCAGGTCATGATCCCAGGGTCCTGGGATCAAGCCCCGTATTGGGCTCCCTGCTCAGCGGGAAGCCTGCTTCTCCCTCTCCCACTCCCCCTGCTTGTGTTCCCTCTCTCGCTGTGTCTCTGTCTGTCAAATAAATAAATAAGATATTTTAAAAAAAAGTTAAACACATCCTTCTGTATGACCTAAAAATCCCACTCCCAGACATTTACCTTAGAGAAATGAAAACATATGTTCACATAACATATGTTCATCCAGAAGCTCTCTTCAGAATTGCCCAAAAATGTGGCTCCTGGGGGGCTCAGTCAGTCAAGCATCTGACTCTTGATTTCTACTCAGGTCATGATCTCAGAGTTTCCAGATGGATCCCTGCATAAGGCTCTGCACTGGGTATGGAGCCTACTTAAGATGCTCTCTCTGCTCCTCCCCCTCCTCTAAAAATAAAAAAAAAAAAAATTAAAATTTTTTTTAAATTGGGCGCCTGGGTGGCTCAGTTGGTTAAGCAACTGCCTTTGGCTCAGGTCATGATCTTGGAGTCCCAGCATCGAGTCCCACATCGGGCTCCCTGCTCAGCAGGGAGTCTGCTTCTCCCTCTGACCCTCCCCCCTCACATGTTCTCTCTCTCTCTCAAATAAATAAATAAAATCTTTAAAAAAAAATTTTTTTTTTAAATTGTCCAAACTGGCACTAACTGAAATGTCCTTCAGTGAGTGAATGCATAAACATACTGTGATACATCCATATGATGGAATACTTTAGACAGTAAAAGGAACAAACTATTGCCACATACAAAAACCTGGATGAATCCCAAACGTATCATTCCTGATGAAGAAGCCAGTCTTGAAAGGTTATGGTGTATGATTCCATCATATATGATTCCATCATATATGACTTTCTAGGAAGAGAAAACTATAGTGATGGGAAATAGATCAGTGGTTGTTCTATGTTATGGGGACAGGGAAAGAGTGTGACTTCAAAGGGACAGCATGAGGGATTTTTTTGGGCTGGGGATGGAATTGTTCTGCATCCCAATTGTGACAATGGTTATGTGAATGTATACACATGTTAGTGCTCATGGAACTATATGCCAAAACCATATGCCAATTTTATTATATGCCAATTTTAAAAATTAAAAAGTAAATAATTTTTAAAAATCTGAACTCTAAGGAGGACAAATAGTTACCATTTTCAGCTCTCTAAGTGCCAGAACCCTGCTAGCTAAAGGATTTATATTCATTAACTTATTAATCTTTACATAACCCTGTTATTTAAGTATCTTTTTCTACCAATGAGGACATGGAAACATAAAGAGATAACTTGACCATCATCACACAAATAAGTGGCTGAGTCAGGATTTAAACTCATCTCTCTCCATCCAGGTCCATAACAATCATCACTTTGGACATTGAGACAGAAAACCAATTTTGGAAGAAGACTGATAGTAGGATATTTCTTTCTGATGGTTAAGATGGGTATAAACTAATATTTATTACTGGCATCAAAACTGAAAGGAAAAGTATTTTAGAAGCCTACCAACTCTTACGATACTTAGGAACTGTAAAACGAAAACTTTCCTTTATCTACAATGCAAAAAGCTAAGAAACTCAAATAACTGAAGTTTTTTGTTTTTTTTTTTTTACTGCAATTTACTTTTTATTTTTTGGAAGTCTAAATTCTACTTTAATGACAGTTATATCTTCAACATTAAGTACAGAATGCCAAGGAAGGATGGCTCTGCTTTATTTTTTTTGTATACTCTTTTTAAAATTTTATTTTATTATGTTATGTTAGTCACCATACATTACATCATTAGTGTTTGATGTAGTGTTCCATGATTCATTGTTTGGGTATAACACCCAGTGCTCCACTCAATACGTGCCCTCCTTAATACCCATCACCAGGCTAACCCATCCCCCCACCCTGCAATTTACTTTTATGTGAAAAATATAAATGACAAGTAAACAAGCTGATATCAGCAATTTTTGAAGCAATTTTCAAAATATACCACAGGGTCAGCATATTTTTAGCCCAATTTCTTAGACTGCCTTCTTTGAAGTGCAGAATGAAAATCAGTAAGTATTTGACCACCTACTATTTATGTTCATTATAATAACTGTGTTACTTCAAGATCCTGAAATGCCTTCTGAATCATTAAAGCAAGTTTAAAATTTGTCCAGATGGTTTTATGACTGTTTATTTAATCATCCCCCCAAAATTGGAAACCTATTACTATATAGTAATTAGCCAGATTATTAAGTTAACTATAAAATCCCATTCCCTCAATCATTTCAATGACCAGGAGTTCATAACATATATCGTAAAAGAAAAATTAAAAGCTACAAAGTAAAAACAAAATCTTCATTTTTGTTAAATATACTTCCTGATTACTGATTTTCAGCTCTATGATCAAGACACATCAGAAACTCTCAATTCCTGTTCTTCTTCCATATAACCCTAGGTTTAGAGTTCATGTTAAATTATCTTTAAAATAATTTAAACTGCTGTGAGGGAAAATGCATTCTCAGCTTCTTTTGTCTGCTTTCATCATACAATGCATCTGCTTTGGGATGCTGGGAAATTCTGCCAACTTAATTTAATTCCTTAAAATTCTTAGTATTACACCAACTATTGTATTTGATTTTGAGAATAAAAAAATTAAGTCAAGTGGGAGCCTTACTCTCAAGTTAATCAATATCAAATAGAAAGACAAACATTTAAACACATGACTGCAAAATTAGACATATCGCTAGAGTTTAGAGAGACACAATGGAAGTAAGAAGCGACTTTGGCTGGGTAAATGAAGGCAGCACAGAGCATAAAACTACCAAATGGAGGGCGCCTGGGTGGCTCAGTTGGTTGGGCGACTGCCTTCGGCTCAGGTCATGATCCTGGAGTCCCTGGATCGAGTCCCACATCGGGCTCCCTGCTCGGCAGGGAGCCTGCTTCTCCCTCTGACCCTCCCCCCTCTCATGTGCTCTCTCTCTCATTCTCTCTGTCTCAAATAAAAAAAAAAAAAAAAACTACCAAATGGATCTTAACCCAGCTGTACCTACATTACTCTCCTCTCTTCCCTAGGGGCCAGGACACAAGCGAACCATGAAGAAAACCCATGAGGTCTTTAAGAAAGTTTTATGAAAATATTGTATTAATCCAGAGGTCAGCAAACTCCACCCACCCCCAAGGACTACATACCAATTATTTTATACTCTACACATGATCGCTGAGTGAAAGCAGCTGTAGACAATATGTAAACAAATGAGTGTAGCTATGTTCCAACAAATATTTACAAAAATAGGTAAAGGCGATATTTGCCAACTTCTGCATTAATCAAATCAATACAATTTTATGTATTTTATGTATATGTATATAAATTACTTGGTCCTTCATTGATAAAACAAAGGATTAATGTCTATGAAAAATCTGACTTCTTACCAATAAAGTTATAAAGACTCAAATTGTTCTGTTGCAGATACCTGAAATGCAAGAGCCTTCTCATTTTTTTTTTAAGATTGTATTTTTTGGCAGAGAGAGATTGAGAGCGTGCACACACAAGCACGCAGAGAGGCAGGCAGAGGGAGAAGGAAAGCATGTCTGCTTAGCAGAGAGCCTGATGCAGGGCTCGATCCCAGGACCCTGAGATCAGGACCCGAGCCGAAGGCAGATGCTTGACCGACTGAGCCACCCGGGCTCCCCGAGCCTTTTCCTTATACATAAAACCCCCACTCCAAAGAACTTTGTTCCTGGCCTAACAGATTGTTCTTTGTCCCCTAAACTTACATGAATATTAGGAAGCACTGAAATTAAAGAGGAAGAGTTTCATTGATCATGTTCATCCTCTTACTCTCAGACTTCTGTGTTGAAGAATCTTAGGATTTGAACAGATGGAAATGTGTGTGACCTGGGTGTGGAAGTGCTTCCGTATTCCAGTGTGGCTGATCAGGTCTTCATCCCTTAGCAACTAACACTTGTGTAGCAGAGCCCTGCAGAGAGCTTTCCAGCAAGTCTTAATGGAGCCCAGCCCACTCCATGGGTTCATGCTTTGAGCTTGACCCTTTGATTTGAGAGTGACAAGACCTACCTGTTTATACATAATCCCAAACTTCTTTCATCACAGTATCTGAAGAATAATAATTGGAACTGACACCGCCTAACTACGTGACAACAGACAGGGTTGTTGTCAGGAAAGTGTGAATGCCGTGGCCAGATTACCCTCATTTGTGGCTAAATCTGGGATGTTACTTTCGAAAGAAGTCATTCTGGCATCATCGAGAGTCACTAAAATTCAGGTGAGTCAGCGGGTCAGTAATAAGTAGTACAGCTTTTTTTCAACCACTGTTTTTTTTAAAAAAACATAGTAATTATTGTTGAATACAAAGTGCATCCTGCTTTAAAAAAATATTCTGATGCTTTAGCAAAGGTAATGCTTTTATTTTATTATAAACTGCCCACATGCACTTCTTAGGCTGTGATTCATCTGAACAGTTTTTCAGTTGAAGAACATTTTATTCTAGAATGAAGAAAAAAACCCTGAATGCCCCACAGTGGTGTGGGGTTAGCATAAACATGGAATGACAGGCAGTTAAATTTAAAACCAGAAAAATAATATAATCTTACAGCATATTAAAGCTGCTGTATGATTTCTTATTTACAGTATTTTGGTTTTCATGACCATGATTTCAGGGGCCATATGATGAGTCATGGTCCTGTTTATGGCGCTTACATTTTGTTCTCCCCTATAACTATGATGGGAGTCCGAAGACATTTTCAGCTCATTCTAATTTTCTTCCCTGGAGCTGCTATTTACTGTCTAGTGCTGATGTTTTTTGCAGAAAGTTATTTTGGATAGCTCCAGATTTCAGAATCTTAAGGATATCTCCTAACCAGAGTGCAAGGACCTAAAAGCCCTTAATTAAGTTTCTAATCACAAGCAAGATAGTCTCGCATTAAGAGCCCTTTGAAAGTAGCAGCAACCACATCATTGTGCCTTTGCCATCATATCCAATAGGATTCTTATTTTAGGACCAAGGGCAATTCTTTCCTTGTAGAGAGGGAAGAAGAGAAACTCTCAACCGTGAGTCTGAAGAACAGAACACAGTAGAACAAAACACATTTCCTTTTCTCTCCCACATGGCTCTAGAAGCCCATTTTATTTTATTTAACAATTCCATAGCAAATACTATTTTATCAATGTTAAGTCATTTAATCCTCATGGTAAGCTTATGACAATAGTAACTTTGTCTAAGAAAATGAGACCCAGAGTGGGACACAGGGACTTGCTCAAGGGCAGCAGGTAGTGAGCCCTGATTCAAATGCAGGTTAACTCAGCTCCACCCCTAGTAGCAGCCAGCTACTACTCCTTTCTTGGAGGAAGTCTCCAGCATCTCCCAGCCTCCAACGGGGCTGGAGGGAAACTTGTGAGGAGCAATGCACCAAACAAACAGCACTCTAGAGTCACCACATTTTAGACCTATTTCAAACACCCCCCAAGAACTGTGATTTTGAATTCCTTTGGCCTGTGTAGAATTTAGGCCTAAATAAAAGAGAAAACAACTTTGCATGTCTCAAATCATCACGGCTGGCTTGACAAGGATGGTCCCCTCATACATCATGGTGTATTATTGGCCTGTTCAGTTTAGCATTTGCCCTAGGTTAACCTAGTATCATTAGTAATAATTGCATTAAAAATGGTAGGACAGGTCTGGTGAACTTTCACTTTTCCAGCTTCAGCTTCTACTCAGCTGAAGATTTTATGCAGTGAACAGAGTTCCCACTTTAGCTCATGGTTAAATCTGATAGATGCCAAACCTTTCTAGGAGGACAGCAACTAACAGTAATCCCCCAAGGAGAAAATGCAGGACACTTGGTAATGAAAGGAAATGCATGGGGCGCCTGGGTGGCTCAGTCATTAAGCATCTGCCTTCGGCTCAGGTCATGATTTCGGAGTCCTGGGATCGAGACCCACATTGGGCTCCCTGCTCAGCTAGGAGTCTGCTTCTTCCTCTCCCACTCCCCCTGCTTGTGTTCCCTCTCTCACTGTCTCTGTCAAATAAATAAATAAAACCATAAAAATAAAAAAAGAAAGAAAGGAAATGCATGCACACACCAACTTCTTCTTCTTCTTTTTTTTTTTTTTTTAACGCACACACCATTCTGTCCCTTGCTGCCCTGCTGGCTTAGTGGCAGTCCAGACAGTGGGGTACAACTGATTTGGCAATTCTCACGGTCCTCACCCCAGCCCACAGGATACTTGAAGCTGTCAGTCTGCCACTCAGTGGACTCTTCAAGTAATAGGGGAATTATAGGGCTAATATACATGAAATATGCAGGGGAAATAAAGGCAAAGATGTCCTAATTTATATGTTACTGATTAAAGTATTCAAATAAGTACCCAAAAAATAAGTTTAAAAAACGTATTCAAATCAGACAAAAAATGCAGCTTATATAATTTTAGTATGCAATCTTTTGACATTTGCTTTAATATATAGACATATCTTGTTTATTTATTAAGAATTTTAATATTAGTTTTAAATAGAATTTTTATTACATAAATTTGCCAATAAAATAAAACCAACTTATTAATCAATAAATACTTATTTCAAGAATTATGCAACTATATTTATTAGTACCCCATTTTACTCTCAAAATGTTATATGGTCATCCAATCTGAGTAGGAAATTCATTACACCGTGAGGCAGGCCTTCCCACTCATAGGTAGAAGCTACAATTACTAGAAAGCTCTTCCTCATACTTCTTTAATATCTGGTTCCTGGTAAATTTTCCTTAGTTTAAGTTCTGCCTTTTGTACCTACACAAATTACATTCTAGGACCTCTTAACTGGGAGAAATATTTAAATGTATTACTTTCTGATTCATGCCTACCCAAGCAGATTCTGTAATGTTTACAATTCCAGTATATCTACTTTTTCTGCCTTCTTCTTGTAAGAACTTTAGAATATCCACTCTAGTCATTTAACAAATAAACATTTTCTCCTAAACAAAAACAGATAGCAAGAGGTATTTCTTTTTTAAAAGTATATATCTTTTCTTTTGTGTTGTGTCCTCTTTTCTTCTCTCTAGTAATTATTTCCTACAGAGATAGTGAAATACCTAAGCTAAAAAAGTTAAAAAGAAAAAGAAGAAATAGAAATATTCCTTCAGGAAAAAAAATAACATCAAGATACAGAAAGGCAGATTTCAATATGTCACCTATAGAAAATTGGTATAAGGTCTATTTTTTTTTTAAAGATTTTATTTATTTATTGTCAGAGAGAGAGGGAGAGAGCGAGCACAAGCATGGGGAGCTGTAGGCAGAAGGGTTGGGAAAGACATGCTCCCCACTGAGCAGGGAGCCCGATGTGGGACTTGATCCCAGGACCCCAGGATCATGACCTGGGCCTAAGGCAGATGTCCAACCAACTGAGCCACCCAGGTGCCCCACATATAGGGTCTTTATAAGGGCGTGCACTTTCAGTTTAGATGTGCTCCTAGGGCTTTGGAGGGTTACATAAAATAAGAAAAACAGAACAGATTGGAAGTAATATGTAAGCATTAGTGATTATTATAATAAGACATCTTTTTAGATCTGGTTTTATATACCACTTCCTGATCAAGAAAGAGAAAAAATAAAAACATAAACTGTTAGAAATATAAGAAGAAATGATAAAGAATTAAAAAATTTTAAGAGACCACATTCTATATAACAATAAATTTGAGAATTCAGATTAAATATATCATACAATAGAAAAACAAAAATTACCAAACTGATTCAAGAGGAGGTAGGAAATCTGAATAGATCCTTGGACCCACACAGACAGAAAGTAGGAGTTGTGGCTGTACTGCTCACCATAGTAATTGCCCCTCCTCAGAGCACCTCACTGAGTTACTGGATAGAGACATTCAGTACATACTTTGTGGAGACGTCAAATGAATCAAACAAGTATGAAAAAAATGAAGATTTTCATCCAATAAAGCAAGAGGACTAGGTGACTTTGGATAAAGTTTCCATCAAACATTTCTTTTTAAAAAAGATTTTGTTTATGTATTTATTTTTAGAGAGAGAGAGAGAGAGTGCACTTGAGTAGGGAGAGGGACAGAGGGAGAGGCAGAGAGAAAATCTCAAGCAGACTCCACACTGAGCACAGAGCCTAACACAGAGCTTGGTGCCACGACACTGAGATCATTACCTAAACCAAAACCAAGAGTCAGATGCTTAACCAACTGAGACACCCAGGTGCCTCTCCATCAAATATTTCTGAACCAGGGAATTCTTATTTGCTTTTATAACCAATTCCTAGCTGTAGTTAAACTAGCCTAGCGAAACTTGAAATAGCATCTGCAAGTACAGATGCCAAAATCCTACGGTGTTATATAAAATTATCCCAGAAGGTAATGAAGAAATATAAAAGCAAGTCTGTTATGTATCAGTAAGAGAAGAGCAGTTCAATATTAAGGACATTTATTAAAGCAGAAGATCATATGATCATATCAATAGATACAGAGACACTTGATAAAATTCTACCATACTCCTGAAAAAAAAGTAATAGAAAATGGGAATTGAAAACCATTTCCACAATGGGATTTTTAAAAAACATTTATCATAAACTAGTTGTAAACATAATTTTAAACATTGGAACACACATTTCCTAAAGACAGGAACAATACAAGGATGCCCTCTTATTATTTTGAAGGACTATGTTTTTGCCTAGAACAAAAACCCTTGAAGGTTGGTATAAAATCCAATTCATATATGTGTGTGTGTGTGTGTGTGTGTGTATACATTATACACACACACACACATATATATATATATATCACCACAGTTTATCCCCACTTTTTAAGTATTCCATAAATGGTATTCTCATGCCCCAGAACTTGCTTTTAGTGAAAGCAAACCTCAAATTATTCAGTAGACTAATTAAGTAAAAAGTTTATTTACTAATAAGTAAAAATTATCATCTTCATGTGAGTTTATGAATGAGAAATTTTCAGCAACCCCAGCCCCGGATAAACTGGGAACCATGAATTCCATAGGTCTTTATCAGGTGAAACCATTAGTCTGTCATTCATTCTACCTTCTATTAAGAAAAAAAAAAATACCATTTGATCATTTATCAGAAGGTTTGAGCAGTCCTCCAGATACAATCACTGATTGGCTCTTGCCCATTGAAAATTCTTACCCATGGTGGTAAGAATTTGTTTCCTGTCTAGTCTTGTCACTTTCTGTTTAAGTCTGTAATACAAACGTTCTAGGAAGAGGACTGACATAGGCCTGATAGCATGTACTTAACTCATCTCTAAGGACTAAAATGTTAAGACGTTCTTGCCAGATCAAATTCTTTGGACACTCTTTGATCTGCATCCCCTTTTCAACGTCTTGTTAGAATCTTCCTGTCTTGTCTTCGTATCTTTGAAAACGGCTTCATTTGGTTTTGTCTGCCCCAAGATAGAGGGTTCACTGGACCCCAGCTGGTGACAAATAATCTTCAGTCAGTTTCTAGAGATGGGAGATTTGCACAAGCACTGTGTCTAGGAATCACTGCAATTCTAATAGGATCTTTTCCATTGTTTGCCCACCTAGCCAAATGCCTTCTTGCTTCCAGTGTTAGTTCATGTGCATTTCTCTGTAACTGGCATAATGCTATCACTGATACTTAGTGGCCATTTTGGGGAAATTTCAACAAGAATAAGATTATTCATTTGAGAGGTGCATTCAAAGAAAAAGGAAAGAAACCTTCATGAGATCTGTTTGGTCATTCTAAAAGAGAGTTCACTTTGATAACAAAGGAGAAATCCTCCTTTTTGGGTTTGTACTTCAGAGTTTAAAAAGTTTCAGCATTTTAAATTGTACATTTCATGGAATGGTCAAGGGCCTGAGTTATCACTTACACTGGTTAAGTCTCTCTCAGTCTCTCTCTCTTTCAACCTTTCTCTGACTCTCTCTCCCGTGCCTGACTATATGTGAGTGCATGCATGTGTGTGCAAGCACAAAAGTGCCCACGTGTGAAGATGGGTTTTTCCGAATATAAGCCTACTCCCTCCTTGCAGAGGGGGAGATAAGTAGCCTTTCACAATGATAATTTTATATTTGTCTGAAGCCAGCTACTTCTTTTCTTCTTCTTCTTCTTTCCTTTCCCTGTCTTTTTCTCTACTCTTGGGAAAGTTTGGAGGTTAATTGATCACAAAAAATTGTTTTGTACTAATTTATACATTCTAGAAGTATCTATTTCAGATAGTCAAGAATTTCAAAAAGAAAGAGAAATGTTAGCTGTGCTTCTTCTGTATGTTTTCCCCAGCTAAAACAGTAACTCCAAGAAAAGGTTTAACTGTGAATTTGGTTAATCATCTTAGAGTCCAGATAAGAATAAAAGCTAGACACTCAGAGCTTTTGGAATTAACTCAAGAGTCTTCAAATATGCCTGATAAATAGATGAGCCCTTGAACAAATTAGAGTGATTTAATTTTAGCTGAAAAACACCTCCATGTCTTCTCCCTGGTTTTGTTACCATATAAAAATTTTTGTTTGCATAATATTTTAATTAGTACAGGATTTGGGTTTAATTTGTAATGATTTCTACTTTTAAAATTTTCTCCATTAGTTCCATGGGTCTTGGAAGATACAATTTTTTTCCAGAAATTGTTTAAAATTTTAAAAAGTATAAACATATTTCTGATAAGTGAAATTGAATTGACAGATTTTTTTAAGGGTTTAATTTTGTGAACTTTCTAATGCTACAAATCATAGCATTGTTCTGATTTAAATTGTTCTTTCTAGACCATTAGTCACTCTACAATTTTAGACTACTGTTAAATTGTGTTATTTAATAAATAATCTTTGCATACCTGAGTAACTTCAGGTCATTTCAACAAGAAAAATATAACACTTTGGTCATTCAATGTAGTTTTTAATTTCCCTTGTTTTTTACTTTTAGATAGAGAATGACTACAGACTAAGGAGATGTGCATATATCTATACATGATATTAAATATATTTTAGTTTATTATCTTAAAATGTATTTAAGTAAAATAAAATATATGTTTACAAAAAAATTAGCTATACTGATCTTGGTTTCTAATCTACTTTTCTGTTATGACTAAAAACATAAAAGTTGGTTAATTTAGTTGAAAGTGGTAATTAATAAAATTCACTATGGAGAAATCATATATGTATACAAGACAATAAATATGGTTTGTTTAAAGTATTGTGTTTATTTACATATTTATCTATTTAGGTAACTATATAAATAAATTGTATATATAAACATATAAGTAAATATATTCTTAAATATTCCTAGTAAATACATATTTTGAAGGACTATGTTTTTGCCTAGAACAAAAACCCTTGAAGGTTGGTATAAAATCCAATTCATATATATGTGTGTGTGTATACATATATACACACACATATATATATATATATATACATATATATATATATATATATATATATATATCACCACAAGTTCACTTCACTAGCCTTTAGTTTACACGGAGTAAAATTCACTTTTCTGAGCATAGTTCTATGAGTTTTAACACATATACAGATTCTTGTAAGCTCCACAAAAACATGATTTCAAAACTCCCCCAAATTTCCTCTTACTGCCCAGGAGGTAGTCACTCTCCCCTAATACATAAACCTGGTAACTGCTGTTCCACTGTCCCTATAGTTCTGCTTTTTCCAGAATGTCACATAAATTTAACCTTTTAAGATTGACCTCTTTAGCTTAGTATAGAACATCTGAGGTATAACCACACTCTTATGTGTATCAGTAATTTATTTCCTTTTATAGCTGAAAAGTATTGCATGGTTTATCTGTTCATTCACTGGGGAACATTTAGTTTGTTTCTTGCTTTGGGCAATTATGAATAATGCTATTATAAACATTCATGTCCAGGCTTTTGTGTGAACATAAGTTGTAGTTTATCCAGAGTAAGTACCTAGGAGCCAGCTGTGATAGTAGTATATGTTTAACTTTGTAAGAAATTGCCAAACTTTTCCAGAATAGCTGTTCCATTTTGCATTACCACAGCTAGGATGTTAATTCTAAGTTGTTTTGTTTTGTTTTTGTTTTTGTTTTTGTAAATGTCCATTATTGTATTTCAAAAGTTCTATCCTCCTAGTTTGCGAGGAGATTTTATCAGAAGTGGACACTGAATTTCATCAAATGACTTCTCTGCATCTATTGATATGATCATGTGATTTTTCTTAAGTCTGTTCATACAGAGAATTACACTGATTGATTTTTGAATGGTGAACCAGGCTTGCATTCCCCAAATAAACTCCATTTGGTCATGATGTATTTTTTTATATAATATTTTGGATTCAATTTGCTCCTTTTTGTTGAGGATTTCACATGGACGTTTTTGAGAGATATTGATCTCTAGTTTTCCTCTCATCTTTGTCTGATTTTGGTATCAGGGTAATGCTGGCTACATAAAATGAATTGGGAAATGGTCCTTCTCTTATGTGGAAGAGATCGTATAAAATTGGTGTTACTGTTTCCAAAAATGTTTGGTATAATTTGCCAATGATCTGGGCCTGGAGTTTTCTTTTTTGGACTATTCAATAATGACTTCAATTTCTTCAGTAAATACAGGACTCTTCAGGCTCTCTATTTCTCCTTGTTTGTGTCTTTCAAGAAAGCAGTCCATTTCATCTAACCTGTCAAATTTATGTGCATAAAGTTGTTCATAGTAATCTCTATCATTTTTTCTAAAGATTTTATTTTATTTATTTATTTGAGGGAGCAAGAGAGCACAAGAGGGGGTAGGGTCAGAGGGAGAAGCAGACTCTCTGCCGAGCAGGGAGCCCAATGCAGGACTCGATCCCAGGACTCCAGGATCATGACCTGAGCCAAAGGCAGTCGCTTAGCCAACTGAGCCACCCAGGTGCCCAGTCACTATCCTTTTAATGTCTGTGAGCCTGCAGAGATTTCTCTCATTACTAATATTGGTATTTTGCACCTTCCCTCTTTTGTTCTTCATCAGTCTTACTAAAGATATATTGATTTATTTATCTTTTCAAGGAAATATCCTTTGGTATTTATTGGTTTTCCTTTATTGTTTTGTTTGTTTGTTTTCAATTTCATTGATCTCTGTTCCTATCTCTATGATTTCATTCCTTCTGCTTCCTTAAGGTGTAGTTTGCACTGATTCTCTAGTTTATTTTTTTTTTAAAGATTTTTTTTATTTATTCATTCCAGACACAGAGATACAGAGAGAGAGAGAGAACATGAGTAGGGGGAGAAGCAGAGGGAGGGGGAGAAGCAGGCCCCCCGCCGAGCAGGGAGCCCGATGCGGGGCTCGATCCCAGGACCCTGGGATCATGACCTGAGCCGAAGGCAGACGCTTAACCATCTGAGCCACCCAGGTGCCCCTGATTCTCTAGTTTATTAATGTGAAAACTTACCTTATTGGTTTGAGAACAATATCAGCATTGAGTGCTATAAATTTCCCTCTAAGGATTATTTTAACTGCATCCCACAAATTTTAATATGTTCTATTTTCATTTTCTTCAAAATATTTTTTTTTATTTTCCTTGAGACTTCCCCTTTGATCCACATTTTTGATAGAACTATATTATTTAATTTATAAATATTTAGGGACTTTCTAGGTGACTTTCTGTTGTTGATTTCTATTTTATTTCTTCTATGGTCAGAGAATATAGTTTGTATTATTTTGTTTGTCGTAACTTAATAAGTTTTTTGTGACTCAGAACATGGGTTCTCTTGGGTGCCTGTGGCTCAGTTGGTTAAGTGTCTGCCTTAGGCTCAGGTCATGATCCCAGGGTCCTGGGATGGAGCCCCGCATGGGGTTCCTTGCTCCACAGGGAGTCTGCTTCTCCCTCTACCTCTCCCCCTACTCGTTTTCTCAATCTCTCTCTCTCTCTCACTTGCTCTCTCTCTCAAATAAATAAATAAAATTTTTTTTTAAAAAAAGAACATTGTCTATCTTGATGAATGTTCCATGTGCACTTGAAAAAATGTGTATTCTGTTTTTGTTGAATAGAGTATTCTATAAATGACAATTAAAACATAAGTTACTCATAATTATTTTAACTATTATTGTATATTTTCAAAATATTAAATTGGTTGAAAGTATTATTGAAGTCTTCTATATCCTTGGTGATTTTCTACCTACCTTATACATAATTACTGAGAAGGGAATGTTAGTGTCTGTAAGTATAATTGTGGACTTGTCTATGTCTCCTTTCAGTTCTATCAGGATTTGCATCATGTTAACCCAAGCTTTTTAAGCTCTCTTGTTAAATGCATACACATTTACAATTACAATGTCTTGGGCGCCTGGGTGGCTCAGTTGGTTGAGTGACTGCCTTCGGCTCAGGTCATGATCCTGGAGTCCTGGGATCGAGTCCTGCATCGGGCTCCCTGCTCAGCGGGGAGTCTGCTTCTCCCTCTCTTGCTCTCCCCTCTTGTGCTCTCTCTCTCTCTCTCATTCTCTCTCTCAAATAAATGAATAAAATCTTTTAAAAAATAAAAATAAATAAAATAAAATTACAATGTCTCATTGGCAAATTGAGCCTTTTATCATTGTGTAAAGTCCCTCTTTATTCCAGGTAATTTTCTATGTCCTGAAGTCTATTTTGTCTGATATTAATATATCCACTCCAGCTTTTTTTTTTAATTCATTAGTATTCACATGGTACATCATGGCTTTTGCTTTTAACGTATCTATATCATCATATTTCAAGTAGTTTTTTTGCGGACAGCATATAGTCAGGTCTTTTTTTTTATAGCCAATCTGACAATCCCTGTTTTTGTTTTTAATTAAAAAAAACTTTAACATTTAATGTAATGATTGATATGCTTGGATATAGTTCTACCATATTCTTATTAGTTGTTCATCCATCACTTTGGCTTTTGTTCCTCTTTCCCCTTTTTTTCTCTTCTTTTGTATTAATTGAGTACTTCATAGTAAGCCATTTTAATTATTGGCTTTTTAACTATACCTCCTCATATATTTATTTTGAGTGGTTGCTCTAGGGATTACAAAATACATGCCTAACTTTTCTTAATTCATTAACTTAAAATATAAGCTTAGAGTTAATATTTTACCACTTCAGACAAATATAAAAACAAATATTACAACTCATGTATCACTTTTTCCACTAACATGTTGCATTTGTGATATATATTACATCAAACACAAAGAAAGAAATGCATAGAAAACCCCATCTCATGATACTGTAATTTTTAATTTCAAAAGCCATATACATTTTCAAGCACTTAAGGGGTCATTGTGACCTTATCTGGAAAAAGAGTTCTTGCAGATGTAATTAAGTTAAGGATCTCAAGAGAAGATCATCCTGGGTTAACCAAGTGGACCCTCAATCCAATGACAAGTGTTCATAGAAGATACAGAAGAGAAGATACAAACATGAAGAAAAAGTCATGTGACCATGGAGGCAGATGCTGAAGTGATGCAGTAAAGGAAACTAAGAAATGCCTACAGCCAACAGAAACTGTGAGAGGCAAGGAAGCATTCTCCCCCAGAGTCTTTGGAGAGTGTGTACTCCTGTCAACACCTTGACTTTGTACTTCTGTGAGGGAATAAATTTCTGTTATTTTAAGCCACCAAGTTTGTAGTAATTTTGTTACGGCAGTCCTAGGAAACTAATACACCCAGGTATTTATCATTTCAGTTTCTTTTCCTTAATTTGAAAAATTCCAAATTTCAGTCTGTTGTTATGTCCCTTCTACCTAAAGAAATTTTGAGGGATGCCCGGGTGGCTCAGTCAGTTAAGCGTCTGCTTTCAGCTCAGGTCATGATCCCAGGGTGCTGGGATCGAGTCCCGCATGGGGCTCCTTGCTCAGCGGGGAGCCTGCTTTTCCTTCTGCCTACCACTCCCCCTGCTTGTGTTCTCTCTCTCTCTGTCAAATAAACAAATAAAATCTTTAAAAAAAAGAAAAGAAAAAAAAAGAACATTTGAGAATTTTTTTAAGGTAGGGTCTTAAGGCAGTAAATTCTCTTCAATTTCCTTCACTTGAGAATGTTTTTATTTGCTTTCATTCCTGAATGATATTTTCACTGGCTATAGAACTTTGGGTTGATAGTTCTTTATTTTGAGCACCTGAAATGTGTTACACTGTCTTCTGACCTCCTGATTTATGATGAGAAATATTCAGTCATTTGAATTGTTGGCACTTTTCAAAGGCTGTTTTCAGGAGTTTTCTTTTTTTTTTAATATTTGATTTTTAGAAGCTTGATTACAATGTGTTTCGAAGATTTTTCTTAAGTTTATTCTGTTTAGAATTTGCTGAGAGGGCGCCTGGGTGGCTCAGTCAGTTAAGCGACTGCCTTCGGCTCAGGTCATGATCCTGGAGTCCCGGGATCGAGTCCCGCATCGGGCTCCCTGCTCGGCGGGGAGTCTGCTTCTCCCTCTGACCCTCCTCCCTCTCATGCTCTCTGTCTCTCATTCTCTCTCTCACAAATAAATAAATAAAATCTTTAAAAAAAAATAAAATAAAAAAAAAAAAGAATCTGTTGAGATTCTTGGATGTTAATTTATTTTCCCTCACCAAATTTGTGAATTTTTTAGCCATTCTTTGCTCAGTAACAAAGGTTCCTTTTTACCACTAAGATATGTTTCTGAATTTTGGGCATATTTCTCATTTGTTTTAACAAAAAGTTTCCTATTTTTGAGAAATATAAGTTATTAATAATCATTTTTACTTATTATTATGTATTTTCCAAATATTGCCTGAAACTAGATTAATTATATTAAGTATAACATAACAAAATATTTTAATAACTGAGTACATTTTTATATTAAAGAAAACATACTAATGTTCATGTACACAGACAGGTATGATTGTCTGAAAATATATGATTTCTAGGTTACTCAATTTTAATACCTATGTTAATCAGGGATAATCATAATACACTTTATGGCACAAATCAAAAGTCCCTGGAGGTTTATCAGTGTCCTCACTGTTCATAATATGTCCCTACTCCCAGAGTAAAATTTAAAATTTATTGTTTTCCACCTCAAAAGAGAATTTCACTTTCTTCCATTCTGCTAATTCTCCAGGAGATTTGGCCTTTAGAAGAAAAATCATAGAAAAACTGTCCTTGGGGAGCCTGAGTGGCTCAGTTGGTTAAGCGTCTGCCTTTGTCTTGGGTCACAATCCTGGGGTCTTGGGATCAAGACCAGTGTTGGGCTCCTTGCTCAGCAGGGAGCCTGCTTCTCCCTCTCCTTCTGCCCCTCCCCCTGCTTGTGCTCTCTCTCTCTGACAAATAAATAAATAAAATCTTTAAAAAAAAAAGAAAAGAAAAACTGTTCTTGAGGCTTTATGAATAATACAAGAGAAAATATTAATAAATATTACAAATTATTGTATTAATAAATAATACAAGAGAAAAACTATAGGGTGTATATATAACCTTATATATACACCTTTCAACTAAAGGGATGTAATTTGTCCCTGAAACACTGAGAAACTATTCCAGCCAGACTTCAAGCTGAGGATCCTTAGGAATCATCCAGAAGTACATGATTTTGAGGGTGGAGATAGAGAAGGTCTAAAAAAGACCTTCAGAACAAGAGGACAACTGTGGAAAACAGCCTCCTTTTTTTTTTTTAAGATTTATTTATTTATTTGAGAGAGAGAGAGAACACCTGTGAATGGGGGGGGAAGAGGGAGAGGGAAACAAGCAGACTCCCCGCTGTGCAGGGAGCCCTACTCGGAACTCGATCCCAAGATCCTGAGATCATGACCTGAGTCAGATGCTTCACCAACTGAACAACCCAGGCACCCCAGACAGCTTCCATTTAAGACCTATGAACTAGATCCAAATAAACAGAATCACTGATTTCCATGCCTTAATTTGCATTATTTTGTTCTCTATTTCCCTAGATATTTTCTTTCCTCTTTTCTGGTTTAAGATTCCTGGTTGTTAACAGACACTTACTATTTCTTAACCATGATATCTGTAAAGTTCCTATACTTAACATACTTTTTTTTACATACATACATACTTCTTGGCATGATTCCAATACCTGCCTATAGTTTGATTGTGATTTGGTTAAAGCATACAATCAAATTGACTGTTGGGTTTATACTCATTTTACTTTGGGTGCTACCCAGGTTCATCTGGTACCATTTCCTTGTTACAAATCAGACAAAACAAATTCTTTGCTATAATGCTTGTTAATTGGTCTCATCCACCAAGTAACTTATTTAAATGGAAAAAACAAAATAGACCAGACAAAAACCTAAATAAAGTCTCTACTATGTCAAACCTAGAAAGGGGTTTTCCTTTTTGCTGTAGAAAAAAAAAAATGCGCAGAGGAGTTAGCCTTTACAATCAAGCTTTCACAGAAATAGAGTATAGAAAAAAGCTAGGGAACAGATAGGGTATATTGAGAGATGGCCTCACTTTTACAGACCTTGCAAGAAAGGTGCATTAGTTAAGCTAAACCCTCATCCTTGTCCAATTTACAGATTGCAGTCAATAGTCTTTTGTGCTTCAAATCCAATACTAGCTGTTAGAAGCCATCCAATAATCTGCTTTCAGTAGAAATACTCATATATGGATGTCAAATAGAATAGGCCTGGCACAAATTCCATTGCCTGGTGCCAGGCCAATTCTATTTGATATCCACATATGAGTATTTGAAGCACAAAAGACTATTGACTGTAATCTGAAACCTGTAAATTGGACAGGGATCTATAATATCAGTAAACTGATGACTGCCTTCAGGATAGTTCTTCATATCACCCTGGGTCCATTTTGACCCATTAATTTCCCTTCTAAGAAAAATAGACATTCAGATAATTTAATTCAAAAAGGAAAAAAATTCTGAGCTTCAATTTACATTTAAAAAATAATCACTGAAAAAATATTTGAGACTGCATTCTTCATTTCACACTTTACAGGAGGCTTGAAAAGTAGGGAGTGGTATAGAGAACGCAGGGGTGGTAAAAAATAGAGGCCTTACAAGGTAGCATATGCATTGCCCTAGAACTTAGGGAAATAAATGTAGTTGTAGTACTATAGACCTCTCTTGGATCTTTACTATTACTAAAATTATCTGGGAGGCAAACATAAAAATCATAAAATTATGTAATTTGGCTCACAGCCCCATATCTAGTTGTGTGGCCTTTTCATATTAGGAATGGTACCAATTCTCTTGATTTAATTTGTTCACTTTTGGCTCCTGCCTTGGAAGTGATTACAGGCTCGTATCATAATCTTTCTCTTAGTAATTGTCCATGTTGCAATTCTCAAATGTGTACTCTCCAGAGTCTTAAATTCTTCTGTGCAGTTTTGTTCCATCAAATGATCCAAACATAATCTTCCAACAACATGAATAAGAAAATCTGTTCCTAATATAGGTTGTAATGACTACTCTCAGAAACTCTTCACATGACCACAACACATCAAACAGTGACGTAGATTTCTACTGATCATGTCCTTAGATAATAATGGTCTATCATGTGGCTTAGGCTGGAATCCTGAGAAGTGAAAGCAACATAGTTTGCAGTCCTTACATTAAACAATACTGGAACCAGGCATGCTTTCCTGTCCCTGTGTTAAACAACACCAGGATAGAACAAAAATAATTACCTGCTTGCTCCAGGAATTACTTGCTCCCAAGAAGATAAGCCTGTGAGCCAACTTAACAGCTTACTTATTAAACTAGCAATTTGTAATCAAGCCTCTCTTCAAAACCTGCATCTTGCTGGGCACATCAATCCAAAGTGATTATATCATACACTCTGTCCAATCTCAACAAGTTACCCACCCTTCAGGACTCAGCTTGCAATTTCCCAACCTCATTGGCTCTAAGACCCTGTGAACCCTCTTCCATAATTTCCTCATTTTGAGAAGCTATCAATATTTTTTAAGTTGATGTTCTCCCTCATTCCTATAAGTCTAATAAACATAGCCTTGGTTGCTCAATGGGTTCCTCTGGTACTCCCCAGTAGACCATTGACACTGCTAAACTTTTCATCAAAGTCCCTTGTTCTTACCCTGAGTTGCAAAATGGGCCTTTTGTCCTTGGAGTATCTTATCTGACTGGTTTTCTATAAAGTGAATAATTATTCCTTAAGTTTCCTTAGAAGTTTATGGAAGACTTTCATCCCCACCTTCAGTAATCCTCACCCTTCTGGCTCATTGCTTAGCTGTGAACACTACAGTGGAACCCAGGTAAATCTTGGGGATGGTAGAAGAATGAGATTATTCATTGTCCTACTCTTCTGCCAAACCTACAAAGTTCTATTTTGCTGAATTATCTTGACATGCAAACACATAGGGGTGTTCCCCACCTACATAATGAAGAGAAAACCACCAATCACTTTCATGCTTGCATATGCTACAAGCTTTGCTTTCTGGGAATCAGTCACTCTATGTTCCTCAACAAATCTCATAGTCTCAGATCCCCAGTCCAAACACCTGATGATGTATTTCTCTTTTAGGATTCATCCACATCTTTGTTAAACCTAGTGTCCCTTTGTCCTAAGTTTTTCTGAGTTTTGGTGGCTTGTCTTCCCCATCAACTTTCAATGACATAGGATATAACAGCATAAAGTGTTGGGCCTGCTAGTGGTTCCTCCTTTTGCATTTACAAACTCTCCTAAAGCCCAAATTGCCCTGACTCAATAGTCAAATGTATCTTCAGAAAATTTATAATAAGGGATATTTACACATGATAATGCCCTTCTCCCCTCCTTGTAGGATGGCTTCACAGCCTTACAGCCTAAGTCTGTGGAGCTGCTGAGCTAATTAGGGCCAATTAACTATATAACACGATTATCACCTACAACAAAGCACTTCTGTGTCTCTTTAAAAGACTAACTATGAACTGAACTCATTTTAATTTACTTATTTTATCTAGAAGGGACCTTTTGGTGTCCAGCCTCTTTCTTCCAGGGATGAAGGACAGAAGGGAGAGGTAGAGGTCTCTGCTCTTTCTGAGGGTTCCTGGTAAGGCCAGGTTGCTGCTACCTCCAAGCACAGTCACATATTTAACCTTAAGGAGAGGAAAGTGGCTTTCTTTTGTTGGGAGAAGTGGCCATGAGAATAATTTGCTAGGCCCTTCTATCAGGGCAGGAGTTTTCACTGAGAAATGATTGGCATAAGCAGCTCAAGGTACACTATGAACTTATGCTCTTTCCTCGTAATATCTAGCACAATTTTAATTAGATATTTATCGAGGAGATCATTCAATGCATCTCCCCCACTAGAATATCTTTTCTCCAATGTCAGGGACCATGTTTGCACATAGAAAATGGCACTTTGGCATATAATTGGTACACTTTTGTCACAGAATAGGTGTTAGGACATAGAAATCCTTCAGGGAAGACCTTAAATGAATGAATCAAAGAAACTACACAAGCAGGATGGAAACCAGTCATCTGTAGGCAATGCTCCCTAAATTGTGCTTGTCTTCACCAATATGTTGCATAATGAAAAAAAATAAGCAGAAGGGAGTAAATTTTTCATAATGTTACATAATTTATACTACATTTGATTCCATCCACTCTTTTGGTTTATATTATATTTGATTCCATCCACTCTTTTTGTATTTATACTACATTTGATTCCATCCACTCTTTGTATTTATACTACCTTTGATTCCATCCACTCTTTTGGTTTTATGAAACAGAGGTATGAAGAGATGATAGTTTCCTGTGTGTATGATCTTTAAATTGACATTACTTGTGAAATATGACTTATACTACCTCCATTTTGACCTCAAACTTTTTTTTGACCTCAAACTTTCTAATCGATTAAGTTCTTTCCAGTTCATCTCTTAAACTCAGGTACCCTGCAGGCAAAGCATCCCATAATGGGAACAAAAACTACCCCCTCAAGCAATAAGCTTGCCATAACACCAGCAAGACCTTGGGTGACTCACCCCAAGACAATGACCAACCTGACCTTTACTGCCCATCTGCACATGCCCACGGAACTTTGTCCCACATTCTCATTTCATAAACCTGTGAGTATTTTCAGCACTTTGGAGACAGTCTTTGAGACATTAGTTCACTGTCTTCCCAGTGTTGGCCTCACTAAAATAAACTCGTTTCATGTTTCACCACCGGTCATATCTCTGCCTTTGGATTTTGTCAGTGGCGAGTGGCCAAACATGGTCTGTTTGGGACCCGGAGCCAGATGCTCTGCACCCCTGTGCCTCAGCTACACTTGGAAAATGACAATTGTTAACTCTAGCTCTGTCATCCAACTTCGGTTTATTTTACTAATTTTTCCTCTTCATGAACTCTGAAAGTTTGGGAACTACTCATCTGAGAGATGTCAAAGTATAATTTTTAAAAAATTAAAACCATGACTCTCATACTAATTTATAGTGTAAGTGTACAGATGTCAAAGATTTTTTGAACTCATTAATGAGAATCAGCAGGATGGTAAACCTGTTTCAAAGGAGAATTTGAGAGATTGAAAGAGAGTTATCAAAAGAAAGCAAGCTGAAATAAGATTGCTAATTTAGATACAGGGCAAGGAAATTGTAACCTTTGGGGTTATCTTTTCTATAGAACAAAAATCATTTGAATCTCTACCAGAAAAAAAGTAATTTGCAATTTATTAATCTTCTCCAAGTTAACACGCATCTTTGTAGAATCTGGGCCTTAATCAGTAGTAAATAGTACCTCAAAATTACCTTCCCTTAGAGTGGCAGACAACTCAGACCAGCTTGACAGGCTCTAACATGGGTTTGGAAGGTCACACAGTAATCTTTCTGCCTTATTTCAAGTTTTGGATAATTTTGGTAACAGGAACCTGCCTCTAATATTTGGATGGAGGTTGCATTAATATATGTATGTATAAGTAAATCTGGATTTATAGATCTATAGGTGTGAAACAGGAAGGTGATAAACCGAAAATTAACAGTTATTATGACTCAGAAATAGCATTATGAGTATATTAGTTCGTGAGGGCTGCCATAACAGAGTACTCACACACTGAAGAGGTTAAACAACAGAAATGTATTGTCTTACAGTTCTGGAAGCAAAAGTCTGTCCTCAAGGTGTTGTGTTCCCTGGCAGGATCAGTCCCAGATCTCTGTCCTGGCTTCTAGTAGTTGCTTTGCTTGTGGCAACATAACTCTATCTGTACATAGTGTTCTCCCTGTGTCCAGGTCTGTGTCCAAACTTCCCCTACTTTTTAAGGATTCCAGTCATATGGGATTGGACCAGGCCCACCCTAGTCCAGTATGACCTCATCTTAACTAATTGCATCTGCAATAACCCTATTTCCAAATAAGGTCATGTTTGGAGGTATTAGGGGTTAGGATTTAAATGTACAAAGTAGAGGGAAGACACAACTCAACCCATAACAATGGGTACATTTTTCTGAGACTTTCCTTCCTCAATTTTCAGAAAAACTAAATGCCAACACCCATTCCCAAAAATATTCAGTAACAGTTCTGGATGCCTTTATTAGTTTCCAAGGGTTGCCATCACAAATTACCACAAACTGGGGGCTAAAAACAACAGAAATGTTTTTCTCTTATAGTTTGGGAGGCTCAAAGTCCAAAATTAAGGAGTTGCAGGGCTTGCTCCCTCTAAAGACTGGAGGGAAGAACTTTTCCATGCCTCTTCTGTGGCTGTTGGCAATCCCCGGCATTCCTTGTAGTGTAGCTTTATCACTCCGGTCTCTGCCTCCATCCTCATGTGGCTGCCTTTCATTATCTCCCTCACTTTTTTTTTAAAGTTATTTCTTACTAGTTGTTCTAGGGCTTACCATATACATCTTAACTTATCAGAATAATCTTCAGATTTATACTTGTTGAATTGCAGCATGACATAGAAATGTTATTCTCATAGAGGTCTATTCTCTCTTCCCACTTTTGTATTACATATACATGGTTTTTTTTGTTTTTTTTGTTTTTTTAAAAGATTTTATTTATTTATTTGAGAGAGAGAATGAGATAGAGAGAGCATGAGAGGGGGGAGGGTCAGAGGGAGAAGCAGACTCCCTGCTGAACAGGGAGCCCGATGCGGGACTCGATCCCGGGACTCCAGGATCATGACCTGAGCCGAAGGCAGTCGCTTAACCAACTGAGCCACCCAGGTGCCCTACATATACATGTTTTGAATCCAACAAGGCATTGTCACAATTATTACTTTCTAAAATTGTATGTCTGTTAAAGAAGCTGAGAAAAGAAGGAAAAGCAAATATATACTTATGGAATTTGTTATATTAACCTTCTTATTTACCATTCCTGGGTCTCTTCACCTGTTCCGGTGGATTCTAGTTCCCATACGGTGTCTTTTCTTCACTTCAATGCAGCTGTACTCCTATCCTCTTCCTTTGTGCTATTATTGGCAAATATATTGTATTTCTTTGTGTTATAGTTTCAACAATACAATTATGTACACATATTCTTTCACAATTGCTTTGAAATCAGTTAGGAGATGATAGGAAAAGAAGATGCCTTTATACTATCTTTTAAAGTTATATAATTACCTTTACCAATGCCCTGTTTTTTCATGTGGGTTCAGCTTCCTGTCTTGGGTCACAGGCAGTTTCTGGTGCCTGCTTTTTCTTCCCTTGTATGGGTCACACTTCCCTGGTTTTTTGCATGCCTCATAATTTCTTTCTTGGAACTAGACATTTTAAGTGACATATTGTAGCATCACTGGACACTGATTACCCTCCTGTCTCTCTGTCTCTCTCTCTCTCTCGGCAGCTTGCTTTTGTCGTTGTTATTGTTTACTTGTTTATTTGTTTAATGATTTGGATAGACAATTTTAGGGAAGTCTATTTCCCCTGCACTGTGAAACCTCAGATTTGCTCCTCAGAGAGAACAGCTCTGGGCATGCCCACAGTCACTGCGGGATAGCAGCAGTTGCAGCAGAGCCTCTGACTGTCTCTTTCTCTGTTAAGCTGTCTGCCTCCCTTGGCATCACACCAAGCTCTTAGGCTCCATTAATTGCTGACTGATTGCTCTATTGTTTTTGATAATGCCTTGGGGGCATAAGACTTTCTGCAGTCTAATCTAATTGAATTTGGGCCCCTTTTCAGGAATACTTTTGGAGGACAATTTTTGAGATTTATTCTGGCCCCAGGAGGACTCTTCTTAACTGTTTGTTTTGCTGGTTCTCCCTGGTAAACTAGCTGGCCTCTACCTCAGGTTGTTGCTTTTATAGATGTACCAACTTCCTCTTAATTGCTTACCACCAAAATCTCCATTGTTTTTTGAGAGCACCCTAGGGCTTAAAATTACCCACACTCTGTTTCAAATAAAATCAGTTCCTTTGGGGAAAGCTTTGTAGATGTCTCTTCTTATGGATTGCCTCTCTCCCGAGGTTGGGGGGGGGGAGACATCTCTGAGCCAATACCTTGGGCACTGGGCAGGAGAAGTAGCCTCTGGTCTTCTTAGTTGGCCTCTCCCAGCATGGAAATTCCACCCCAATAGTGAGCTGGGGTGAAAGTGATCAGGGCTCCAGGATTCTCAGCCTGTCATGGCTGGGTAGAGTACCCCACCCTGGGAATGAAGACTGGGTGAAGAGGGGCACTCCTGACCTCTCAGTCACACTCACCAGGAATTTAGCCTCTGCAGCTCAGAGTGGGAGGGTATGAGAAATGCTAGCAATATGTGTCTCCACGTGAAATACTGTATCCCTTGACTAAGAGTTCAGGAAAGAGAGAGTCCCATCTTCTTGGCCATACTCATGTGGAGTGCAGTTCCAGTAAAGCTGTGCTGGGGCTGGGAGTGAGGGAATGAGCCATGGATCAAATGCCACGGAGTCTTCCTCTTCTTACCAAGTTTTAGTAGATTTTCTTGAATAAATATTTCTTCATTTGCTGCATGCCCTTGGCACAAGTCCCAGAGACTTGGTTTCTTTAAAAATAATTCTTACCAGGGGCACTTGGATGGATCACTCAGTTAAGCATCTGACTCTTGGTTTCAGCTCAGGTCATGATCCCAGGGTCATAATCTCAGGGTCTTGAGACAGAGCCCTCTGTTGGGCTCCATGGCTCAGCATGGAGTCTGCTTGAGATTCTCTCTCTCCCTCTCCCTCTGCCTCTCACCCTGCTCTCTCTCTCTCCCTCTCTCAAATAAATAAATAAAATCTTAAAAAAGTAATTATTATTAATTATGCTTATTTTTGGGGGGAGCAGGTCCACTGAACTCCTCATGGCTGCCATTCCTGATATTTGCTCTTCATAATTAGTCATTTTTTTTTCATTTGTAAACCTGAACTCACAAATGGTAGTTATTGAAATGAAGAAAAATAAATGTTTACTAATGTTGAGTTTTTGTGACATTTTGAATTAGAAATATTTATTTATTTATTTATTTATTTATTTTAAAGATTTATTTATTTATTTGAGAGAGCGAGAATGAGAGAGAGAGAGAGTACATGAGAGGGGGGAGGGTCAGAGGGAGAAGCAGGCTCCCCGCTGAGCAGGGAGCCTGATGCAGGACTCAATCCCGGGACTCCAGGATCATGACCTGAGCCGAAGGCAGTCGCCTAACCAACTAAGCCACCCAGGCGCCCCTGAATTAGAAATATTTAAAGAGTGGGCAAGATGGCATTTCAGACTTTTTTTCTCATTCCGTATGGGAGAGTGCCAATATTTAATAGAATATTGGTTAGAAAAAATGTTTTAGAAGATTCTATATGTTCATAGTATTGTAAAAATGTTTGAAAATCTATGTTTTAAATCAAAAGCAGACATCTGTTGGAAGGCAATTAAAAATGAATATTGATGAGATTTAGGTGCAAAACCAAACTTGTCTTCATGAGTCAATCCAACTGTAAGAGCTGATCCAATTATAATCTCTCTTTTAATATTCTTTAACAACAGTTATAGCCAAGACAGCTCATTAAGAATCCATATCAGAGTATATGATCATGGCTAAAAATAAGTATATTGCCCACGTCATTTGTCAATTCATTTAATGAATTAGAAGTGGTTTCAATTTCAGAAAGTTAAAAAAAAAAAGTCACATTAAAGATTTGTACTCAATTGTGAAAGTAAAGAAGTGCTTTGTGATGCTTTCATATTTACATTTTCATTTATTTGTATTCCCTATGATGTGCCAAGTGATTGTCAGTTTACAAAATGTGGCACCTATAAATATGCTTTAATTACTCATTTAGTTCAATCATTTAGTCAACAAATACTTATTGAGTAAATACTAAGCCAGGCTGTTCTAAACTCTGGGGATATAGCAATGTATGAGACAAACAAGGTTCCTGTTCTCTTGGAGTTTAAATTTTAATGATTGTCTTAAAATAAACAGATAAATGAAGAAATGCATTATGTATTGTACTGGCTGCTAAAATGCACTCTTCAGATGCCCTTATCAGGACCAAGGCACTCATTTTTGAGCTACTGGAAGTATTAGTGGCTGATATCTCATAGCCACATCCCTCCCCTGGAATTGCTTCTATCAAAGGCACCCACCTTGTCCAAGGTTATAATCACTGCCTCAGGGCAGCCTACATCCAATATTTGGTTAATGCAAAGGATGAAGACCTGTTCCCCTTGCATCAGTTTGTGGATAACTCCGAAGAGCTGTCTCAGCTTCAGAGATCCATGAAGGATCATCCGAGACATTTGCTATAATTCACGACAGTGGAATTTTTGTCTCTATCCAGTTCTGCTTCCTGTACTTCCTTAAAGGTGTTGTTCCTAAAGGAACTTCCCGATACACATTCTACATACAAATCTTCATCTCCATTCTGTTTCCAGGAAACTCAACCAAAAATGGTAGATACTAGAAACAATCTTAAGAAGTAGGCTCTAAATATATGTTAAGAAAAAAAAAAAAGAGAAGAAGATAGTAGGAGGGGAAGAATGAAGGGGGGGAAATCGGAGGGGTAGACGAACCATGAGAGATGATGGACTCTGAAATACAAACTGAGGGTTCTAGAGGGGAGGGGGTGGGGGATGGGTTAGCCTGGTGATGGGTATTGAGGAGGGCACGTTCTGCATGGAGCACTGGGTGTTATGCACAAACAATGAATCATGGAACACTACATCTAAAACTAATGATGTAATGTATGGGGATTAACATAACAATAAAAAAATTAAAAAAAAAAGAAGTAGGCTCTAAGTGCAACCTTTGGTCTGGATCACTTGCTAAAAGGTGAGAAAAAGCTAAGGTCAGTCTAAGAACATAATTATAAGCGTAGTGAAACTTCAGAGAAGGTTGAACTCTAAGCCTGGCAGCTCTACTACACTAGAGAAAAGGTTTTCAATTAAGCAGGGGGACAGAAAAGGAAACTATTAACAAAATGGAAAGGCAACCTAATGATGGGAAAAGATAGATATTTGCAAATGACATATGATAAGGAGTTAATATCCAAAATATAGAAAGAACTTATACAACTCAACACCAAAAACAAACAATCCAATTTAAAAACGAAGAGAGGACTTGAATGGACATGTTTCCAAAGAAGACATTCAGATGGCCAATAGACACTTGAAACATCCCTAATCATCAGGGAAATGCAAATCAAAATGACAATGAAACATCACCTTACACCTGTCAGAATGCCTAAAATCAAAAACACAAGAAATAACAAGTGTTAGTGAGGATGTGGAGAGAAAGGATCCTTTGTACACTGTCGGTGGGAATGTAAATTGGTGCAGCCACTGTGGAAAACAATGTGGATGTTCCTCAAAAAATTAAAAATAGAAGTACCATACGAACCAATAATTTCACTACTGGGTATTTACTGTGATAGTGGCACAATAAGGGGGTACAAAGACTTGGTGCTTTGTCTCAATTTGGCAACACTAATTTGAAAAGATATATGCACCTCAATGTTTATGGCAGCATTATTTACAATAGCCAAGATAAGGAAGCAACCCAAGTGTCCATCAACAGACAAATGGATAAGGAAGATGTGGTATATACATACAATGGGATATTACTCAGCAATAAAAAAGATCTTTCCATTTGCAACAACATAGGTGGACCTAGAGGGTATTATGCTAAGAGAAATAAGCCAGGCAGAGAAAGACAAATACTATATGACTTCACTTATATGTAGAATCTAAAAAACAAAACAAATGAATAAAAAAATACAAAAAAGCAGAAACAGACCCATAAATATTGAGAACAAATGGATGGTTGCTGGCAGAGGCAGGGGGTGCAGAATGGGTGAAGGGGAGTTGGAGGTACAGGTTTTCAGTTATGGAATGAATAAATCATGGGGATGAAAGTTACAGCATAGGGAATATAGTCAAAGATATTGTAACAGTGTTCTATGGTGACAGATGGTAGCTACACTTGAGGTGAACATAGCATAATGCATAAACTTGTTGAATCACTATGTTATACACCTAAAACTAATGTAACATTGTGTGCTGACTATACTCAAATAAAAACATTTAAAAAATTTTTTTTCTAGGGCTGCCATAACAAAGTACCACAATCTGGATAGCTTAAAACAACAGAAATTTATTCTCTCACAGTTCTGGAGGCTAGAAGTCCAGAACCAAGGTATTTTCAGGGCCATGCTCCCTCTGAAGGCTCTAGAAAAGAATCTTCCTTACCTTTTCTAGCTTCTGGTGGTTGCTGGCAATTCTTGGGGCTTTCGTGACTTGTAGCAGCATAATTCCTATCTCTGTCTGTGCTTTCATATGGCCTCCTTCCCTATATGTTTGTTTCCAATCTCTTTCTTCTCAAAAGAACACTTGTCACTGGAATTGGGGCACATCCTAGTCCAGTATGAGCTTATCTTAATGATTATATCTGCAAAGACCCCATTTCTAAAGGAGGTCACATTCACAGGTACCAGCATTAGGACTTCAATATATTATTTGGGAGACACAATTCAATTCAACTTACAGCACCCTGAAAGAGAGAAACAAGAGGAAATCTTCCCAACGGGCTTAGCTTCAGACAGTGCACTTGGCCATTATATTAGACAGGGTTCTTCAGAGAAAAAGAATCAATAGATTATATATAAGAGGAGATTTATTATAGCAATTGGCTCACATGATTATGGAAGCCAAGAAGTCCCATGATCTTCCATTTGCAAGCTGGAGAACTAGAAAAGCCCATGGTGTAATTCAGTCCAATTTCAAAGGCCTGAAAATTGGGTAGAGGGGAGTGCTGATGGTGAAAGTACAGTTCCAAGTCCAAAAGTCCTAGAACCAAGAATACCAATGTCCAAGGGCAAGAGAAGATGAATGTCTTAGTTAAAACTGAGAGTAACAATTTGTCAATTTTAAATGGCCACCATGCTCCAAATTACAGATACAGAAATGGATTTGGAAAGAAGTGGACTAGTTTGGGATGTTTCTGGAGTAGAGTATGTAGGACTTGTCAGCACCCACCACCTGGATCAGTACCGGGGAGTATAAGTGCTCAATAAATGTTATAGTTGAATGAATGACTCTAAGTTTTGGCTCTTGCTGTTGGATAGATTGGGATGCCATTTACTGAACTAGGGAAGACTGTGGGAGAAACTGCTTTGGTGAGGTGAAGGAGGAATCAAGACAGTTTTCTGCATACTGAAGCCCTCCTCCTAAGGACTTTCTTTGGCACCTCAAGAGCTGGCTGGGCCACAAGTAGGTACAAACTAGGGGTGCCTGGGTGGCTTAGTCGTTGAGAGTCTGCCTTCAGCTCAGGTCATGATCCCAGGGTCCTGGGATCGAGCCCCACATCGGGCTCCCTGCTCCGCGGGAAGCCTGCTTCTCCCTCTCCCACTCCCCCTGCTTGTGTTCCTTCTCTTGCTGTGTCCCTCTCCGTCAAATAAATAAATAAATAATCTTTAAAAAAAAATAGGTACAAACTAAAATACTGGGCACACAACCCTCAACCGATGGGAAGTGTGAGAGCTGGTGAATAAATGCCTCAGCTTCCCTGGTCCCAGGTGAAATACATGTTTCACTTTTTTTTTTCTCAGAGAATCCCCAATGAGACTGAGCTCCATTTGACTACATTGGTAATAGGTTTTCATTAACATAGAAATATGTTGATTTTCCTGTCTCACTTTCACCAGCATCCCCACTTGTGCTTTCTGGAATCACTGTCCAAATAAATGGTTGCCTCAGGCTTCGGTTTTCGGGGATACACAAACTAAGAAAAACAATCGACTGGAATCTATCAACAATAGATGATAAATAGACTTTGAGTCTACAGATCAACTTTGCCTAAAATTCTCTCCCTCTTCTCCCCATCCTTCAAAGTTCTTCACATTCTTTAAAACCCATTTCAAATTTCATCTTCAAAAAACTTTCCTCTGTTCCCATACCCCAAAGGGATAAACCCTTCTCTGCTATTTCCCCTAGAAGTGTTATTTGTTGAGCAATTTGGAGTTAATTGTCCACATGCTTATATCATCATGGGCTCAGGACCCTTACCATGCCTAAGAAGTCTTGCAGGGCACACATGTAGGCCTCAAAGCAAACACATTCTCTTTCTTTCTCTGGACTTATTTCCTCTGAATAAATGGCACATGTGGCTTTCTATTTCTTTGGCATGATGAATCTAGAGGTTTGGGTTTGAATATGGGGAAGGAGGACATTTAGACCTATAATTTGTTCAAAAAAGCTACACAGCTCAGCATACTTGAATTTTTCCCAAAGGGGCCCAAAACTACAAATAATGATTACACACTACATAGTAGCTTTTGTCCTATGTATATATTTCCAAGTCTTTGAGGGCAGAAAGATTTGGTCAAGGTCCTTCTCCCTGTGAATCCCTAAGGGATGTATACACCAGGAGACAGAGCCAAACAAAATAAAGCACCCATTTCTTGTTAGCGGAATTTGTTCCTAAAACCCCAATGCAGAAAGCTCTGCATATCTGGGCTTGCCTCCCTGTAGCCTGAACCTCCAAACTGAAATCTTGTAATAATGGACTTTGAAAACCCCTTTTTCATAAGCCACATGGAACAGAGACTAAAAAAGTGAACTCTATAAAGTATATACAAAAGAAGAAAGAAAGTTCAGGTGAACAGATCTGATCTTGTGGGAGTCACCCTAAGGAAAAAAGCAGCTGAGGCCAATGTGTGAGCAGAAACCACTTACTACTTCTGAAGCATGGGACACATGCTGGGACCTTGTAACGCACACTGATCACAGTTTACTAATAAGCACGACCCAATCAGAGTCCTTGAATCTAACGATCCAGATTAATAACTTCTCTATTTGGTAGAAACTAGGAAAGAGAGGTGAAAGAGAAGAGCAGAGAGCTTGAGTATTTGTGCTTTCCTAGAAGAGGACACATCTCACATATTGTACTCACTGTCAGCATAAATACAATGCCAGCTATTACATCTCTTGGTTTTATTTTTGGCTGAGAAAATAAGTCTCCATATGTTTGTCTTCTCTTCCCAAGCACATTATAAAATCCTAAAGAGAAAGAACTGTCACCTGCTTCCTTTGTGTTCTCCACAGTGCTGGAGATGTGAAAGGAATAAATAAAATTCTCTAGATCACAATTATTATAGCAATTGTATTTATTGATGGCTTCACACATGTTGACTAATTTAATCCTCACAACAATTCTATAAGTTATATGCCATTAACATTCTCATTTTATAGATGAAGGAATTGAGACTCGGAAGGTTCAAGTAACTTTCCTAAATTCATATATCTAGAAAGTGGAAGAGTCATTACTTGAATATTTATCTTATACTGTATGAAAACTGTGAAATAGTTACAGAGAAAGAGAGGATGGTGGGGTGGAGGGAAGGCAGTCTACAACATGTGGAGTGTATCAGTCAGGGTTCAACCAGAGGAACAGAACCAGTAGCAGATACATACATGCATATTAAGAGAATTTTTTTTCACAAGGAATTGCCTTATGCAATCATGGAGGCTGGCTAAGCAAGTCTGAAGTCAGTGGGACAGGCAGACAGGAAAAGAAGATCCCAAGCAGGGTTAGAGCTTATGGACACAGTCTGAAGCTTATTATCCAGTGAAAGCAAGGGAGGAAGGTCCAGGGGGAAGGGAGAATAATTATAGACCCATATACTGTTTCTGCCTCTCTTTTAAGAGACTTCCAACAGATTAAGTTAGGGGCACCTAAAATAATCCTCATTTCAATTAATTTAAATTCAACTGATTAGGGACTTTAAACTGCACAATCCCTTCACAGTGGATCCCAGATTAGTGTTTGAATGAATAACTGGAATAAAGTATAAGCTATGAAACTACAGCCCATCATCTCGCTTCAGAAAATATCTCTTATATAGTCCATCTTAACCAGAAACATATTAGAAAGGGAATTCTGGAGACTGTTGTTCACCTTAGCCAAATTGTTTCAACCCAAAGCCATGAAGGGACACAGGGGATTTTACAAGGCATAGGGCAGGGATTAGGTGGGGGGACAACCAAGACAATCCCAAGGGCAAGAACATAGAAGAGGCAAAATACTCATGGCTTCTTTTGAAAAGATAATTGAGGGGAGAATGCAATCATAAAATCCCAATGGGGACTCCAGTACAAGATGGCAATGGCAAATGTTCAATGATTATGGGGGTGGAGGGAGGAAGAGACCTGCTGGGATTGGAAGGTACCCTACAGGACTGGGTGCATAGGAAGCCCATAAGGCCAAAGGACAGGGAGAAGGTGATGGAGTAAGTGCCATGGGGTAATGGAACAGGCCAACAGTTCAGTGTTTCTGAAAAATTTAACATGAATAATTGAATGACCTACTACATACAATTGATTCTCACACATTCTATAAAGTCTCTGTGAGCACTGAATTAGCAAATACTGGACCTTTGTTCCTAGGGAAATGGAGGAATAAGTTTCCCTGAGCCTCTGGTTATAACATTTCCATCAACTGATCAATGCATAATCTTGTTTTATGTGTGTTTCTGTTAAAAGACACCTTATCTAACATATATTGTTGAGTCATTAGCATTGAACTCATGGCCAACAACACTATAACTTAGACCTGAACAAAGCGTATATAACACATACATTATCTCCATTTTCTCCCCGCTTTCTTGTGTTTAGGAACACATATACTTGTGGGCCATATCAAACAGTAAAATCACCACGCACACACACACACACACACAACACATGGCATTAAATAGAGTAAGAAAAGCATACTTGTGGGGCGCCTGGGTGGCTCAGTCATTAAGCGTCTGCCTTCGGCTCAGGTCGTGATCCCAGAGTCCTGGGATCGAGCCCCGCATCGGGCTCCCTGCTCCGCGGGAAGCCTGCTTCTCCCTCTCCCACTCCCCCTGCTTGTGTTCCCTCTCTCGCTGTCTCTCTCTCTGTCATATAAATAAATAAAATCTTTAAAAAAAAGAAGAAAGAAAAGCATACTGGTTTATAATATGAGAGCTGAAGCAAGAAGGCAGAGCTTCACTTTGACCTCAGCTGGGAATGTGCACATCAAGGACTCAAATTTTTCACCATACTGTGCATGTGCACAGATGACTGTGAAAACACAAGTATTAATTGGGAGGTTACAAATAAATTTTAGTGAGCAGATGGATTCACAGATACAGAATCTGTGAAAAATGAGGACTGACTACATGTGAAGGTTCACCCTTGGATTAATGTTCATGGTTAGAGAGTCCCAGTACCTGAAGCCAACTCCATCCTAGACATATTTGTGATTAAGTCTACAGTATGCCAAACAGAAGATGAAAATTGAGCAAGCAGTCCATTATCCATGCTTTTCTGGATTCAGGACATCCGAACATTGAAACTCCTTGACTTAAATTGGCTGATCTAGTCTATTTGTGGTTTTCATTTAACCACATACTGTGCTCTGCTATTGAGTTTGGGGCTGTGGTTCATTGCTTCTTTGTTTATCCACCTACTTAGGATTTCTCTGCTGTGGCTGGACACATAACAAATGCTTAGCCCTCCTGCTCTTACCAACGCTTACTACATGAGCACTAAAATGACTCTCTGTGACTCTGCACCTGCACAAAGAAAAGTTAACTGGTGAAAAACACTCTCTGGGTGATAGGTCTCACTCTAAGTGTATCAATCTAATCTCTGGTGAGCTCCTCGTGCCAACTAGCAATTCCAATTTCTCCAACCCTTTCCTGCAGTCCTCTCCCAGACAATCGTTCCATAGCTCTGTCTTAGCTCACCTGGGTGACTGGGTGACTTGAACAACAGAAACTTGTTTCCCACAGTTCTTGAGGCCAGGAAATCCAAGATCAGGGTGGCAGCATGCTGGGTTCTGCTGAGAGCTGTCTTCCTGGCTTGCAGATGGCTACCTTCTCCCTGGGTCCTCACTTGATGGAGGGAGAGAGAGAGCAAACTCTCTGGTGTCTCTTCCTATAAGGGCACTCATATCATCATGAGGGCCCCAGTCTCATTTTCTCATCTAGACCTAATTACTTCTCCAAGACCCTCTCTCTAAATACATCCTGTTTGGGTGTTAGGGTTTCAACATATGAATTGGGAGAGGAGTGGGGGGATAGAGATAAGACACAATTCAGTCCATAGCAGCCTCTCTTAAAACTTCTGATTCAGCCAGTTTGGATTGGTATGTCTGTTTTTTTGTGACTAGAGTCCAATCTAGTCCATTGAAACTAGATTGAACTGCAGCACCATGTCCTTTATCCTCAATATCTGCTGAGGAATTGACTTCCTATGGTTGCAAAAAAAAAATTAGTCAGAATAGAATTTTTATATTCTCCCAACATAACCCGTCCCCTTGAATCTGAACTCATATCTCTGCTCTCCCTCCCATTAATGTTAACGAACTGTCAGTTCTATCTAAAGCCAGTCCCTCCCCTTGCGCCCTAGACCCCATCTACTCAGGAACATCTACTTCTCATCTACTCAGAGACACCACGTTAGCAACTGTTTCCTCTTGCTCTCCCATCATCAGGATTTTCTTCTAGGGAATAATTCCCTCCACATAAAAACATACTTTTATTGTTAAAAAAAAAAACTGACCTCCAGTCACCATTCATTTCATTCCTAAGTTCTCCTTTCTTCAATACTCATTGAAAGAACTGTTTGTGTTTACTATCCTTCAGTTCCTCCTCCTTCTTTCTAAATCGTTCCTACACTAGAGAAGTTTTCAATTCCACCACTCAAACAAAACGGCTCCCACCAAGAACACCAATAACTCCCATGTAGCTCAATTCAATGGCTAATCCTCAGTCCTCAACTTATTTATAAGGGTCATTTGACATTATTAACCCTTCCTTCTGGACAAATTTCCTTCACTTGGCCTCTGGATCATCACTCTTTTCATTCACTGCTTTAGTTCTTCTTTGTTTGTTCCTCCTTATATCCCTGATCTCTAAACAGTAGAATGTCCTGTATCTCAGTGTTTATCCCTCTCCTTTATATATCTACTCCTCAGAGTGCTCAGAGCACTTCAACCTCAAGGCCCTTGCATAGCTGTTCTTTCTGACGGCTACACTCTTACTTGAACACTGCATGGCTTGTTCTTTTGTGTTCTTCAAGTTACATTTTAGGTGAGCCTCCAACAACTCTAAATAAAATAGAAACCCACATCCACTCCTCCACTCACTGGCACTCCCTATCTACTTTATCCTGCTTTGCTTTTTACCACAGAACGTATCATAAGCTGACATCCATGTTTACTTATTTATAGATAGTCCATCTACTTCCCCTCGACAAGGAATCTCTGTTTAACCTAACTTTAATCAGTCTCCTCTGAGCTCTCTGCTTAACCAGGCCCAACTTTGGACTGCCTTCTATGTCCTTGTTTGATACAATACAGTTTGAGCAAATTATTCCTGCTAGATCAGTGTAGCGGAAATCCCCCACTCCCAATATTGTATCATTCCAGCACGCATTCAGCAAGAATCCTGTTGAGTCAGTCTAGCTCAGGTCATAATCTTGCAGTCGTGAGATCAAGTTCTACGTCGGGCTCTGTGCTGAGCATGGAGCCTGCTTGAGATTCTCTCTCTCTCCCTTTGCTCCTCCCCCTGCTGGCACTTTCCGTCTCAAATAAAAAATTAAAATTAAAAAAAAATTTTTAAATAAAAATAAAAATTGAGAAATCCCTGGAAGAATATATATCTAACATGTTAACAGTTATTTATACCTGGATGGTAAGGTTATTAGTGGGGTTTTGTTTATTTGTATATTTTTAATCTTTTTTTCTTGTTTCTTATGTCAGTAGATCTTACATATAATGCAAAATGATGATCACAACAATAAAAAATAAAATAATGTATTTTTTCATAAGAATTAAATAATGTTTATAGAGAGGAAAAGATGAGACTTTTTAAGACAAATTAAAATTTATACAAAAATAATGTTCAATATAGAATACAAAATATATTTTTTCTCTCTTATCTAGTTTTTATACAATGAAAACATGTTATTTTTATACTAAGAAATACACATTTTTAAAATTTTGAAATAATTTAGAAAGATTTCTTAAACTAAAAAGACAATAAACATGTCTGCCAAATCCATTTCAGTTTTTACAGTAATTTTGAACGGCCCAGTCAAAAGATTCATGGTCTGAATCAAACACAACTTCATCTGACTCACTATTCCACAAAAATACATAGAAGACATGCTTTTGTGTTACTTCACATCATCAATGCCTGCAGAAAACAATGGTCTTTGAATGGCATTAAGGTTTTTTATTGGTTTCTTATATTTCTAAAATTTTAAGGTCACAGTCCTTTGCTCTGTGCTTGTCCTATAGTATCTGTGTTGAGTGAAAAAAAGCACATAAACCGGGGTGGGAAAGGGATGGATTTAGAAAAATCACCCATTGTTCCAGGTAGCCTTTCTCTTAGGAAAAAAAAAAAATCACCAAACTAAATCACATGTTATAGAAATTTATTCCTTAATTCCTAACACAAATAACTTTGACTCTTTTTTCTTGGAGAGAAAAGTAGTAAGAATAACAACAATATCAAAAATGAGATAGCATATTAACTTTATGTTTTCTACAATGATAAGTCTTTTGTTTAAATATTAATTTGTCTAAACAAATTTCATCTTCTTTTCTCTGCAAAGTATTATTTTTTTTTTTTTAAAGATTTTATTTATTTATTTGAGAGAGAGAGAATGAGAGACAGAGAGCACGAGAGGGAAGAGGGTCAGAGGGAGAAGCAGACCCCTGCCGAGCAGGGAGCCCGATGCGGGACTCGATCCCGGGACTCCAGGATCATGACCTGAGCCGAAGGCAGTCGCCCAACCAACTGAGCCACCCAGGCGCCCCTCTGCAAAGTATTATTTAATTCTAGGTTCACCAGTTAAGGAATACAATCCTGTATTTTTGTAATTGAGATCGTAATTTTGTATATTATGATTCAGGTTTACTGATCTATTTAGAGATTTTGTGCATATTCTAAGGGATAATGTGATAGGAAGGCTGAGATACGTGTCTCGATTCTGTAATTTTAAAAATTCTATTTGGCTAGGCATAGAAAAATTAATGGTAATGATACCTTATTTCTTTTTTCTTTAAAGATTTTATTTATTTATTTGACAGAGAGAGAGAGCGCGAGAGAGGGAACACAAGCAGGGGGAGTGGGAGAAGGAGAAGCAGGCTTCCTGCGGAGCAGGGAGCCCCATGCGGGGCTCGATCCCAGGACCCTGGGATCATGACCTGAGCCGAAGGCAGACGCTTAACGACTGAGCCACCCAGGCGCCCTAATGATACCTTGTTTCAACAGAGTCTTTCATCTGAAGATCTCAAAGCATCTAACATTTAGAGCACAGTATTAGGCCATGCTGACTCTGTGACAAAAGTACTATATTTTAGAAATATTTAAATTTTTCCATTATTTGTCTTTTTAGATTTCTTGGTGCCTTTATAATTTTCAAAGAAAGTCTTGTTTATTCTTGATAGAGAGGCAGCTTAGAGAACTTTTACAAACAATGTAGTTTACTTTGTACAATAGCACAAAAAGTGTATGGAGGTTATTCTTAGCTCAGAGGAAAAAAATAATGTATTTTTAATATTTTGAACATCTGCTATGCACCAAGCCCTGTGCCAGGCATGCTACATTTGCTATCTCACTAAAACCTCACAAGAATCCTACAGAGGAGAAATAATTATTTTAATATACACAGGAGGCTACCATATGCATAATGGTTTATGCTACCCAAGAGCTTTCAGCTAAAAAAACTGGACTGGAACCCAGATGTATTCAGCTATATTATTTTGTTTTGTTTTATCACCCTAGTTGCTTTTAGTTTCTATTATCCAAAATTTTCTTTACCTCTTTCATCTATTAATAATCCCAACTATTCATTAAAAAGTTAGATTCAGAAATAGGAATCAAAAATACTGACAGATATTCTTCATAACAGTTTATATCTATCTTCGACTGTCACAGTGTAGTTGATCAGATGACCTAGAGATAGTGAGTTTGTTTAGATGATTCAGGCCCTGCCTCAAGGAAAAGCCAATGTTTTCCAAAGCATGCCACATATATCACCGCTCATCCACAAGGCGATTTTGTTAACATTTGAACATTTTACCAGTTACATATTTCTAACATTTTCATGGTTATATATTTTGAACATCTATCAAGAAAGAAATTAACTAACAGAACAAACTCTTATTTTCATAAGTGTTATTACTTGCAATAAGGCCAAAAAAGGTAGTGCAATAGTAATTCACTTTGCACAGACTGAGTCTGGTTACGCAGGCAAATTTATGAATGGGTCAAATCTTCACTAATCAAAATTTCTTCTTTGGATGTAAGGATCGTATGAATGTACAGATGTCTGGTATAGCTTCTCATATATTAAATTTCCATGTTCATCATCATGTATTTCTTACTAATACTAATTCATCACTTCTGAAAGTCAATCATAGCTCACTATATAATTATATATTATTGTGAATTATAATCTGGATTGGGTTGTTTTTGGTTTTGTTTTTTAAAGATTTTATTTATTCGTTTGAGAAACAGAGATACAGAGAGAGAGAGAGAGCACAAGCCGGGGGAGAGGCAGAGGGAGAAGCAGGGTCCCCGCTGAGCCAGGAGCCAGATATGGGGCTCGATCCCAGGACCCTGGGATCATGACCCGAGCTGAAGGAAGACGCTTAACAATCTGAGCCACCCAGGCGCACCTGGATTGGCTTTTTTTTAATTGAAACTATCATGGGTAAGAGGTTTATAAGATTTTTAGGCATAACAGGAGAAGGTATTTATAACAAATATGAGCATGGTGTTGATAGTAATAAAACCACATTAACAACTGAATCACCTGTTAATGTTATAGAAATACCAGCTTCAACAACAACAACAAAAAAATGCACAAGATATTATACAAATACCATCAAAATTGTTTGAAATTTGGAATTTCACTGCCAATTGGGAGTGACTCTATTTCATTATGTGTTGCCTTTAGAAACACTGGTATCATTTTGACACATTCAAAGAACACTATGAGAAACTTGTCAAAATTTCTGAAGCAAAATGGAAGGACATTCAAGCATCCAAAAACTAACATGCTGTGTAATAAGGATAAGAATACAAAAGCTTTGTGGTGTTTTGAAATAACTGGTGAAACATGAAGAATCCTATTGGCAAAAAAAAAAAAAAAAAAAAGTAAAAGCAATGACTGGGGACAAAGTAAGTGAAATGATTGATAAAGTGCCTCTGCCAAATAACAGAGTTCATTTTAGAACTACAGATATGAACAGAAAGTAAAGCAGTAATTATTATTCAGAGAATGACAAAGTCAATACAATTCTCTGCAGACTGAAGAATCCACTAACATTCTACAGTCAGAAAATCTTTGCTATTTGTCTGACATAACCTTGAATAAAAGTAGTCTATAAAAACTTCTCCACAGCCAAATTGTACAATTGAAGAAGTGATTTTTTTTTTAATTTATTGGTGAAACCAAATAAGCAAAAACAATGACAAAAAGTGCTATTGGGCTACACCGAGAAGGTGTCAAAGACAATTAGTTCAACAAGAAGACCTGGTTAATACAATTATGCGACTGCATATATACTTGCAGTTGTATCCAAAGAAATCCTGGTCAGTAGAGATACACAAAGTATTTATTCGAACTGTCAATCATATGCAAGCCTTTGAGTTCTCAAACTTTTGTCAGATTTTGTGAAAAAAAATTGCATAAGTTAAAAATCTGAAATTACTGTTTTTTGTCTTTTGTTAGATTCCCTGCTAACAGGAGTCCTTATATGTCCATTCAAGTTAATAAATCTACAAAATATTTCATATCAAGTCATAATCTGGCTATATCCCAGATTTAACATTTCTTCTACAATGATTTGAAGTTCTGCTGACAACATGAATAGCCAAAACAGCTTTGAAAAAGAAGAACAAAGTTGGAAGTCTTACACTACCTGATTTCAAAACTTACTATAACGTTACAATAATCAGGATAATGTGGTATTGGCATAAATAGAGGTATACAGATCAATGGAACAGAATTGAGAACCCAGAAAGAGTCCTTACCTTTATATTTAATAGTTTGACAAAAGTGCCAAGACAATTCAATGGGGAAAACATATTCTTCTCAACAAATGGTACTGGGACAATTTAATGTCTTTAAACACAAATATGAACCCTTTGCTAACACTGTTAGCTAGGTCACACATAAATAACTCAAAAATGGATCACAGACATAAAGGGCTAAAACTATAAATTTTCTAGAAGAAAACATAGGAAAAAAATTTCTGCAACATTGTTCAGGCAAAAAGTTCTTAGATATGGCACAAAAATCACAAGTTATAACAACAACCAAAAAAACCCTGATGAATTGTAATTCATTAAAATTCAAAAGCTTTTGTGCTCAAATACACCATTAAGAAAATGAAGAGATGATCTACAGACCAAGAGAAAATATTTCCAAATCATATATCTGATGAAGGATTGTACTAAAAGTGTATAAAGAACTCTTCCAATTCAATAAGAAGATACATAAACAGAAAAACAAACTTGACTAGACATTTTACACACACACACAAAAACATACAAATAGCTATAACCACATTAAAAAGTGCTCAAGATCATTAGTTATTAGTGGAATCCTAACCCACTAGAATAACAACAATACAAAATACAGGCTATAGCAAGTGTAGGCAAGAATGTAGAGACACTGTAACTTTCATACACTGCTGGTGGGAATATAAAATGGTGCAACCAGTTTGGAAATAAGCTGGGTAATTTCTTTAAAAATTCAAATATAAGCTTATCATATGACCTATAAATTCCAGTCCTAGGTAGATACCCACAAGAAATTAAAACATGTCCACACAAAGGTTTGTATATGAACATTCTCAGGACTATTATTCATAATATCCAACAATTGGTGAATGGATAAACAAAATGCGGTATCCATACAATGGAATACTGTTCAACAATAAAAAGGAACAAAAATATTTATATATTCTACAAAATGGATGAACCTCAAAAACATGATGCAGATTGAGTTGCTTCTGCATCCTGGTGCTGCATCATCACGGAGCCTCTGTGGTCCTTTAGCCAAGATGCCTGAGGAAATCCAGACCCAAGACTAGCCGATGGAGGAGGATGAGGTGGAGACATTCTCCTTTCAGGCGGAGATCGCCCAGTTGATGTCCCTGATCATCAATACCTTCAACTCGAATAAGGAAATATTTCTCAGAGAGCTGATTTCCAACTCGTCGGATGCTTTGGACAAAATCAGACATGAAGGCTTGACCGATCCCAGTAAGCTAGACTCTGGGAAAGAGCTGCATATTAACCTCATTCCGAACAAGCAAGATCGAACCCTCACCATCGTGGATACCGGCATTGGCATGACCAAGGCCGATTTGATCAATAACCTTGGTACTATTGCCAAGTCTGGGACCAAAGCATTCATGGAAGCTTTGCAGGCTGGTGAAGATATTTCTATGATTGGACAGTTTGTTGTCGGGTTCTATTCTGCCTACTTGGTTGCCGAGAAAGTGATGGTGATCACCAGGCATAACGATGATGAGCAGTATGCCTGGGAGTCTTCTGCAGGAGGATAGTTCACAGTTAGGACTGATACAGGTGAACCTATGGATCGGGGAACAAAGTTATCCTGCATCTGAAAGATGACCAGATGGAGTACTTGGAGGAAAGGAGAATAAAAGAGATTGTGAAGAAGCACTCCCAGTTTATTGGCTAGCCCATTACTCTCTTTGTGGAGAAGGAACATGATAAAGAGGTCAGTGATGATGAAGCTGAAGAAAAGGAAGAGAAAGAGGAGGAAAAAGAAAAGAAAGAGAAGGAGTCTGATGGAAATAGAAGATGTTGGTTCTGATGAGGAGGAGGAGAAGAAGGATGATGACAAGAAGAAGAAAAAGAAGATCAAGGAGAAGTACTTTGATCAAGAAGAACTGAACAAGACAAAACTTATTTGGACCAGAAACCCTGATGATATCACCAATGAAGAATATGGAGAATTTTATAAGAGCTTGACCAATGACTGGGAAGATCACTTGGCAGTGAAGCATTTTTCAGTGGAAGGACAGTTGGAGTTCAGAGCTCTTCTCTTTGTGCCAAGACGTGCTCCCTTTGACCTATTCGAGAACAGAAAGAAAAAGAACAACATTATGTTGTATGTTCGCAGAATTTTCATCATGGATAACTGTGAGGAGCTAATCCCTGAGTATCTGAATTTCATTAGAGGTGTGGTAGACTCTGAGGATCTTCCTCTAAATATTTCCCGTGAGATGCTGCAGCAAAGCAAAATTTTAAAAGTTATCAGAAAGAACTTGGTCAAAAAGTGCTTGGAACTCTTCACCAAACTGGCTGAAGACAAAGAGAACTACAAGAAGTTTTGTGAGCAATTTTCGAAAAACATCAAGCTGGGAATACATGAAGACTCTCAGAATCGAAAGAAGCTCTCAGAGCTGTTACGATACTATATGTCTGCTTCTGGTGATGAGATGATTTCTCTCAAGGACTATTGCACCAGAATGAAGGAAAACCAGAAACACATCTATTACATCACAGGTGAGACCAAGGATCAGGTAGCGAACTCGGCCTTCCTGGAGCGTCTTTGGAAGCATGGCCTGGAAGTGATCTAGATGATCGAGACCATCGATGAGTACTGTGTCCAATAGCTGAAGGAATTTGAGGGGAAGACGTTAGTGTCTGTTACCAAAGAGGGCTTGGAACTTCCAGAAGATGAAAAAGAGAAAAAGAAACAGGAAGAGAAAAAAACAAAATCTGAAAACCTGTGCAAGATCATGAAGGACATCTTGGAGAAAAAAATAGAAAAGGTGGTCGTGTCAAACCTATTGGTGACCTCCCCATGCTGCATTGTCACAAACACATACAGCTGGACAGCAAATATGGAGAGGATCATGAAGCCCTAAGCCTTGAGAGACAACTCCACCATGGGCTACATGGCCGCGAAGAAGCACCTGGAGATAAACCCCGACCACTCCATCATTGAGACCATACGGCAGAAGGCAGAGGCCGACAAGAACGACAAGTCTGTGAAAGATCTGGTCATCCTGCTCTACGAAACTGCTCTCCTGCCCTCTGGCTTCAGTTTGGAAGATCCCCAGACACATGCTAACCAGATGTACAGGATGATCAAGCTTGGTCTTGGTAGTGACGAAGACAATCCCACCGTGGACGATAGCAGTGCCCCGTGAGCGAAGAGATGCTGCCCCTCAAGGGTGACGATGACACGTCCTGCATGGAGGAAGTCGACTAAGTGCCACCGAGAATTACTTGTACATGTATTCGATACTTTATCTTCATTCCCTCTGATAATATATTTTCAAGGATGTTTTCTTTATTTTTGTTAACATTTTAAGAATCTGTATGGCATGACAGTAACTACTTAAGGGGAAGATAAGATTTCTTTCTTTTTCGGAGTGTGCTACTGTGACGTGTAGGAACTAAAGCCCAGCTAGTTTTTCTTCCCTAGTTCCATGCTGGCTTATTGTAACCGGACAAGGTAACATTTGTTGTAAGGTGTATGTAACCTAACGTGAACTGTGTGCTCTAAAGTGTTTAGCTACCAAGTGGATTCCTTAGTAAGGCCAAATTTTTTTTGTCACTTAAGTGTTCTGAGCTATACCTTGATGTTTAAAACAGAACTGTTGGTTAAAATGACTCTCACCATCTAGGATCTACTTTTTAAATCTTCTATCCCCTGTAGTTATCAACTGCATGTACCAGGCCTCTAGAAACCAGTAGTTAAACTGAACCAACTGGATGGGAGTAACTATGTATAGGGCTTGTTTTCCAAAGAAGAGCGTTGTTTAGAGTAGTGAAATTCTAAGCCTATTTAGGCATGTTGTAAAGCTGTTCAAGAAGTAACTCAGCAAGTTCTGTGAGTGGAAATGTAGTGCTCAAGTCACATTCAGCTTTAAAAGGTTGTAACAAATACAAACAAATTTTAAAAAAAACATGATGCAAATTAAAATACAGGAGCAAAAGAGTACATACTGTATGATTTCATTTATATAAAATGTCCAAAAAAGACAAATGTATAGAGACAGAAAGTAGACCAGAGGTTTCTGGGACTAGAGATGGGAGTAAGGATTGACTCAAATAATTGATTTTGGGGGAGGGGATGATAAAAATGTTCTAAAATGATCATGGTCATGGTTACACAGCTCCATAAATTTATTAAAAAAAAAAAAAGAGCTCCACTGGGGTGTCAAAAACCCTTGCCAGAATTCAGCCGGTTCTTAGACTTCGAACCCATCAACTGAAGGAATGACGCCGTCCCCATAAGGAAATACTTTGAATACATTAAGGTAGTGATTGACTCACTTGTTCCTTAAAGGAATTTGATTATTTATTTGAGGTAAATGTTCATGAGGGAAAAGGGGGAAATCTAGATTCTGTGATGGCTCTTGAATACAAAGTCTGAATCAACATTGATACCTGAGGAACTGAAATGCTATAATGTCCACATCAGTGGTCTTCCAACTTTAGTGTACATTGAATCACCAAGAGAGCTTGTTAAAACATAGATTCCTGAACTCCTTGCCAAAAGAGAGATGCTGGTTCAATGAGATTCTGAATTTCTAAGGAGCTCCCAAGTGATGGAGACAATACAGGCACAGACCACACTTTGGATAGCACTTGTTTACCTATCATAATGGAAAACTTACATATAAACCATTCATGGGGCGCCTGGGTGGCTCAGTAGTTAAGCGGCTGCCTTCGGCTCAGGTCATGATCCCAGGGTCCTGGGATCGAGTCCCACATCGGGCTCCCTGCTCTGCGGGAAGCCTGCTTCTCCCTCTCCCACTCCCCCTGCTTGTGTTCCCTCTCTCACTGTGTCTCTCTCTGTCAAATAAATAAATAAAATCTTTAAAAAAATAAAAAATAAAAAAAATAAACCATTCATGGTCTGAGACAACTATTCTCTTAGGGAAGTTGCCTCCAGGGCATGCTCGTGAATCATAAAATTACATAGACATGAAAATACAACTTTGTATGACAGTTATACCAATGTGCATGGAAATTACTGTCTGCACTTCATCAAAAATCATTGTTTCACTCCTTCAATTTATCTCAATCTTTTAGTCCAATAATTGGAACTCATTTTGTCTTATAGTTAAGAAATATTATCCACTGTTTCCAATGAAATATATGAATAAATACAATGTATTAATATTTTATTAATATGTTATGGTTCATTAGTAAAAGCATATGCTACATGGAAGACAGCTTTTTAAAATGAATCTGAGGCCCACAGAAGAAAATACACTACTATATATAAAATTAATTCATCACTGCCCTATTCTGATGATGATTAAGAAGAAAAACACTCAGGCAAAGTCCTTCAAATACTCAATGAAACTCTAATCTAAAGAAACAACACGGGGCGCCTGGGTGGCTCAGTCGTTGGGTGTCTGCCTTCAGCTCAGGTCATGATCCCAGGGTCCTGGGATAGAGCCCCGCATCGGGCTCCCTGCTCCATGGGAAGCCTGCTTCTCTCTCTCCCACTCACCCTGCTGGTGTTCCCTTTCTCGCTCTGTCTCTGTCAAATAAATAAAATCTTTAAGAAAAAATAAAAATAAAATAAAAATAAAAATAAATAAATAAATTAATTAATTAATTTAAAAAAATGAAACAACACACAAACTTTACCTAAAATGTGCAGGAAGATACCTACATCTAGACCTTGCTTTGAATGTTATCAGTGATGAGCTGCCTTTATCCCTTGCCTTCCCTTTTATTGTATAAAGAAACTCCATATCGATATCATTGGTTAAAATGCAACATTTGCTCCCAAGTATTGCTGCTACTCAGTAGTCAGGAATGTGATGCATGAAGTTGGATCACATCATGGGTAATTGCTGGATTGTTGCTTTTAAAATAACATCTGTGTGTATGTGTACTTTCAGCTGAAATATGTCAGTTCCAATGCCAGAAGCTGATACTATTACGGCACATTTCAGAGGTGTAATAGCTTTCAAAAGGATTTCTTAAAGCATTTTACTTTTATCAGAGGAAAATCTTCAGAGCTTGCACATGAATTCAAGACAAAGCTATGCCTCTCAGTGCCATCTAATTTCTCAACATACTGTTTTTGCTCTTACATTGACATCACTCAGATGACCAGGGGCAAGTATCTCTTCCTCTGCCCTTCTTTATCCCAGATTACCTGCCTCCTCTCTGAAAAACTGTGGAGCTCCAGGTCCTAACAGGATTGTGAAACTGCCATAAATTTCTGTTCAGAAATCTTGTCAAATTTTTCTGATTAAAATTTTGTTTATAAATGTGTTAGCAAGAATAGAAGTTTTGGAAAAAAAAACATCAGTGCTGAAAAACTTTATGTGAAAGCACGTTTTGGTACAACCCTAATTGGCCAAGGGGGTAAGTGAGTCACTCCCCTTCAGTGTACTTCTGGGTGGCCTCAGGATTCTGGTCTAGACCAGCAGTACTGCTGCCTTAGAGACAGCAGCCAACTCAACCAGACTCTCCCGAGACCCCTAGGACCTTGGTGACTTCCAAGAGCCCCTCATAAGAAGTGAAGGCCCCCAGGGAGAGGCCATATACGGATATTTCCTGTTATTTGAAAGTCTGCTGACACCTCCATAAATTAACCTAGCAAGAATGAAACTCCCTAGCATAATACTGTTCATCCACAGTCCATGTAAGGTAGAAACACATGACTTATCTCTAAAAAGTGCCTATTTTTGCAAACTGTTTAAAAAATTGTCATTTTTTTTTTTTAGCATAGCTAATTGTATTAGAAAAACACAACTCAAATCCTTTTGTGTGAAGAGTATTTCCTGAAGATCCTGGATTATGCCCCAGAATCAAAGAAAGAACAATAGGAATGAGGCCCTCCCTGGGAACAGGGGAGGAACGGTCTAAAATGTTGTCAGCCCTGCTTGCCCCCTTTGTTCGCCTTATTGTACTTAACACTGCATGACAGCACTGCCCTCTAAGTTCTTTCCTGTGGCAGGGGACATGGTCACATTTTCACAGCTCCTGAACACAGAGGAAAGATACCTGTTGTCTCCCAACTTCTGTTTAGAACTTTCTAGAAACGGACACTGGCTACCTTGGTCTAGACCCCTTGCTGCCCCCTGGCCAGTTCACTGCAACCACAGTCATTGGCTCCGTCAGGCTGGTGGTCTACCTCTATGGCCAGGGCACTGGGTGTGTGATTGTGTGATTGGCCGCCCTCAGGGAAACTGCAGGATATATCCCTCAAAGGAGCAGGGTGCCCAGAAGGAGCAATAAAACCACAATCATTCTTCCTTCACGATATCTCCCTCTGCTATCTGCTATAGTACAGTTATTTCCCCCACTTATTAATGAGAAAATAGAATATAATAGAGGAGAACTGGAATGGAGTCTCATTTCTGAGGAATAAACATACTTCTCACAGCAATCGATTACTGGTAGAGTTATGTTTCCAGAAATTTGGTTTTTGGAAAAGCTGAGGATTTCAGACTTTTAAATTGATTAATCAAATACCTGTTTTTGGAGAGGTCAGGAAAGATAGGAGAAAACTTCCAGTACCTTCTTCAGCAGTCTGGGGACATGTTAGAATGTGACCCAGAAAACAGAAGTTAGAAGGTATTTTCAGTATCTTTAGTTTCTATACACACTGCTGCTCCTTTTTTTGTCTTCTAACACCAGAGAATAGGGACAATTCTGGGGAGTTCAGATCTCTGATAAACGACCGGTGGTTGTTTGGAAGTGTCTAATGGTCTAACACCTAAACCTTTAGAATTAGGTATGATACTCAGTTGAATTTTTTTTAGTTAACTGGGTGGCTTAATAGTACAGATTTCTACTGAACCATCATTATAAACCAGGAAAATATTTCATTTCTGTGTAGTTCTTGCAATCTAAATGAGACCAACTTTTTTTTTATGAGAAAGCAAGAATCCTAATAAGAACTAAAGGCCAAGCTTATTCAAAAACACTTCAGGCTTTAGAAAATTAAATCAAATTAAGTGGATCATCAAACTTTATGTAAAACTATAAAAGTAAACATTAAAAAGTAAATCCAGATTGACTAGATATAACCCAAGATGAAACCAAATTTTAGGGAGAGGTTTTGACCTGATGTAATTATAGACAGTCACTTTTTTTTTATTATGTTATGTTAGTCACCATACATTACATCATTAGTTTTTGATGTAGTGTTCCATGATTCATTCTTTGCGTATAACACCCAGTGCTCCATTCAGTACGTGCCCTCTTTAATACCCATCACCAGGCTAACCCATCCCCCACCCCCTCCCCTCTAGAACCCTCAGTTTGTTTCTCAGAGTCCATAGTCTCTCATGGTTCGTCTCTGCCTCCAATTTCCCCCCCTTCATTTTACCCTTCCTACTATCTTCTTCTTTTTTTTTAACATATAATGTATTATTTGTTTCAGAGGTACAGGTCTGTGATTCATCAGTCTTACACAATTCACAGCGCTCACCATAGCACATACCCTCCCTGGTCACTTTTTTAAATGCTTAATTTTGTAAATTTACATTCACTTGAGGTTTTGGGAGGGTTGGGGGATTTTTTTCTTTTTTCTTTTTTTTTTAAGAATAACACTACTGGAGCAACTGTGTGGCTCAGTCAATTAAGAATGCGATTCTTGGTTTCGGTTCAGGTCATGATCTCAGGGTTATGCGATCGAGCCCGCCTCCCCCCATCGTGCTCCACGCTCATCAGGGAGTCTGCTTGAGATTCTTTCCCCTCCTTCCTCTCCCTTCCCCCTCTCCTCCTCCCCCACTACTGCTCTCTCTTTCTCTCTCTCTCTCTCTCAAATAAATAAAATCTTAAAAAAAAAAAGAATAATGATACTCTGGCCCAGGGTTCATGCAGATATTTTTCTCTCTAACATAAATTATGATTTGGGGGTTTTACAGATAATACAGAGACTAAACCACGTTACATAATTTAGTATTAAATCACATAATCCATAGGAATGTATAGCTGATTTCTCAAAGGAAGGTAATGATACAAAACAAACTATTAAGCAAACTTAAAAGTGTTATTTTGGAAGCCTTAGAATATCCTGGTGGTCTGCCAGAGCAGATACCAAGCATGAGCTTGAGACACTAAATTCTGTCCTTTTATTTTAGAAAGACCAGAAGAAGAAGCAATACGATATAGGAGAAATAACAACAGCCTAGGAGTCCGGATGTCTGGAATTTAGTGCCTTCTACAACCAGAGAGCCAGGTGACCTTGGATGAGTACAAAACCTCTTTGGGGCTTAGTTATTTCTGTAAGATTAGAAGATTTGATAGATGGCCTCAAAGTCCATTCCACCTCTATAATTCCAGGACTCCATACTTGGAAATGCGTTAGCACACTGCTTAGAGCATCGTAGAGAATTCAAAGGATGTGATTACCTCTCCATTCCTTTTTTCTTTTTCTTTCTTTTTCTCTCAATCCTTTTCATGAACTCAGCCAAAGTCTCAATATGTATTTATTTCTGTATCTTCAGTTCCTAGCACAGAGATGGACAGAAATTGCTGTCTATAAAAAGGGCTGCCTATCTTCAAGAAACTCAGTCTAATAGAGCTAACATATAAATAAATTGCATTACTGTGATTCAAGTCCAAAAATAAATTAGTAATTTATATTCCTCACAAAGACAGTACAGCAAAGGGATGGATGAACTGTTCTTTAAGCTAGCCCTGAGAACCTTAATTAAGCAGGGAACATCTCAATATCTGAAACAGATTTTTATAAATGATTAGGAACTAGTCAGGTCAGGCAATACAGGGAACAGAACATTCATGGGAGCCATGACACTGTAGTGTGTTCTGCTCAGGTGCACATATAACAATTCTAATTGCCATGAATTCTCTGACCTTGAAAATTAGATATCCTGGGACCAGTCCTTCTGAGTGATTTTTTTTTAACTGATAAATGGCTTAATTAGTTTAGAACTGCAACTGAAATATCTCTATAAAACTTAGTATTCCTTGATTATTATAAATACACATATAATATTAAAGATTATATTTTTATATATTATTTAGGGGCTTGCTATTCAGTTCCATTGATCAGTATGCTTATCCTTTCACAAATATTAAACACATTTGACTATCATGGCTTTATAACATATCATGATGTCTTATAGGGGAGTCCTCCCACCTTAATTTTCTTCTTTTGTTTTCTTCAAGAATGCCTTGTCTATTCTTGGATTTCTTTCTCTTTCATATCAAATTTTAGAATCAGCTTGTCAAGTTTCACTAAATAAAACAATTGGAATTTTTATTGGAATTTCATTAATTCTGAAAATTAACTTGAGGAACACAAATCTTTATTATATTGAGCCTTTTATCCATGAAATACAATGTATTTTCATGTATATAGGTATTTTTTAATATCTTTAAATAAAACTTTAAATTGTTTCCATATAGTTTTGTCTATCTTTTGTTAGATTTGTTACTCTGTACCCATCTTTTTTGTTTTGTTTTGTTTTGTTTTTTTAAAGATTTTATTTATTTATTTGACAGAGAGAGACACAGCGAGAGAGAGAGAGCACAAGCAGGGGGAGTGGGAGAGGGAGAAGCAGGCTTCCCGCGGAGCAGGGAGCCCGATGCGGGGCTCGATCCCAGGACCCTGGGATCATGACCTGAGCCGAAGGCAGACGCTTAACAACTGAGCCACCCAGGCGCCCCTCTGTACCCATCTTTATTGCTGTTATAAATGGTACTTTTAATCCTTTTTATTTCATGCATTACCATGTTAGCTAGGAACCTCCAGTACAAAGTTAAGTGGCTATGTTGATGATAGATAACCTCCTGATTTTAAATGAAATGCTAATACATTTTACCATTAAGAATGATGTTTGCTGCTCATTTTTGATAGAGACTTTTTATCAAAATTAAAATGTACCCCTTTATTCCTATTTTTCTGAGTTTTTATAGTGAATTTGTATTGACTTAATGTCAATCCTTTATTTGCTTTTATTGAAATAAAATTATGTTTTTCCTTTTTAATCTATTAACACAGTGAATTACATTAGTGAAGTTTCTAATATAAAACTTTCTCATATATTGGAATAAACCAAATTTTGTCATGATGTGTTCTTTTTTTTTTTTTAATACTGCATTGGATTTCATTTGCAAATAATTTGTTTAGGATTTTTGTATCTATATTCATTCCTGATATGGAACTGCAAATCCTTTTCCCACATACGATCTTTTCCAGCTATTTATTGCTACAAAACAAAGTTCTCCCAAACATAGAGGCTTGAAATGACAACAATACTTTTAATATGTCTCCTGATTTTGTGGGTTAGAAATTTGGACAGGGCTTCACTGGGAGAGTTTTAAGTTTCTCTGGCATTGATTAAGATCACTCAGTGGTGTTCAGCTAGTGAACTAAAGCTGAAGACAAATTCGATCAAATGCCTGGTGCCTTAGTAGGGAAGGCTGGAATGCTAGATTCAATGGGACTACTCCAGGAAGTCTCATTGCCTCTCCACATGACCTATGTAACAGGGTAGTCACACTCCTTACACAGCAGCTCACGGCTCTAAGAGACCAAGGTAGTACCTGTCAGTTCCCTTAAAAGTTAGCTCAGGAACTGTCATAACACCATTCTGTATTGGTAAAAACAGTCACAAGCAGTAAATATCATAGAGGAGGAGATATAGATATCATCTCTCTATGGAAGGTGTGTCAAAGAATTTGTATACATGTTTAATCTACGTAAAACCTGTTTGTGATTTTGTTATCGAGGTCAAACTAGTCTAATAACATGAGTTCAGAATATTCCCTCTTTTTCTATTCTCAAGAAAAAAAAATAGTAAGATTGTAATCATCTGCTCCTTAAATGCTTGGTTCAAGTTTCCTCTAAAACCATTTATCCATGTTGTTTTATTTTTTGTGAAAATAATGATCCTAAGACTATTCAGGATTTCTATTTCTTCTTGAGTCAGTTTTGGTAAGTCATTTTTCTAATAAATTATTCATTTTGTCTAAGTTTTCAATATAATGGAAAAAAATTGTTCATTGTATTCTTTTTATCTTTACAGAATCCATAGTTATATTAAATTTTATTAATAATATTATTTATGTGTTGTTTGCTAATCTAGCCAAAATTTGTTGGGTTAATTAATGGTTCAGAAGCTAACATGGTTGGGGCGCTTGGGTGGCTCAGATGGGTAGGTGTCTGCCTTCGGCTCAGGTCATGATCCCAGGGTCCTGGGATCCAGCCCTGCATTGGGCTCCCTGCTCAGCGGGTAGCCTGCCTCTCCCTCTCCTATTCCCCCTGCTTGTGTTCCCTCTCTCGCTGTCCCTCTCTGTGTCAAATAAATAAATAAAATCTAAAAAAAAAAAAAGGAAACTAACATGGGTGATCATTTCTATTGCATGTTTGATCCTTTCTCCCTATTTTATGTTCTAATTTTACTATTTTTTCTCTCTAGATTAATTCTGTGTTTTTTACATCTCTCATTCTTATCCATATCTTATTCATGTCTAAGAATTCATTATTTTCTGAATTCAAGCTTTCTGTTGATTATAAGTGTGATGAATATCTTCTCCTAGTCTTTCACCTGCTTTCTCACTCATTTAATGAATGAAAGTTCTTAATTTTAAGGTACTCTAGTATACCAATCTTTTATTTTATGATTAATATTTTGTATGTGCTACTTAAAAAATCTGTCACTATTCTCAAAGACATGAAGATATTCAATATTCTTTTCAAAGAGGTCTAATATCTATCTGGAGTTGATATTTGCATGTGGTATCAAGTAGGGTAATACTAATGGTATGGATTTCTAGTTGACCCAGAACTGTTTATTGAAAAGATCTTCCTTTTCCCACTGTTCTGTAGTTCCTTCTTTATCATAAGTCAAGTAGACATATACACACTATTCTGTTATGTTGGCCTACTTATCCATCCTTGCACCAGTAACTTAAAAATAAGCTTAATATTACATAGACAATATTCTTTCATATCATTCTTCCTCATTAAGACAGTTGAATATTCTTGGCTCTAGGCTCTTTGCATTGCTATAATTTTTAGAATCAACTTGTTCATTTCTACAAAAAAACAGTCAGGATTTTTATTGGAATTTCACTGAATCTAGTGGCTCATATTGGGGAGAACTGACGTCTTTGAAATATTGATTCAAGCCATGAATATGGTATATTCTTCCATGCCTTTTAAAAATCTCTCTACTTTTTATTTTGTTTCGTTTTTTGAACAGAGATCTTACACAACTTTCATACAAGTAATGTTTTCATATCAGCCTTGTGTGAGAAAAACTCGCTAAAATCATTTATTCATTCTAGTAATTTATTAGTGTTTTTTTTGGATTGTCTAAGCACAAAATTATATTGTGTATGAATAATGACAAGTTTTCTTTCTTTTCCAAGTACAATATTTTTCTTTCTTTTCCTTAATTTCTTGCACTGGGTAGGACCTAGAGTAAAATGTTGACTAAAAGTGATGATAGTTAGTACCCTTATATTGCTCCTATCTCAGAGAAAAAGCTTTTAACATCTTAGCATTGAATATGATATTTGCTATAGTTTGTTTTGTTGGCTTTGTTTATTTTAGAATATCCTATATCAAATTAAGGAAGGTTCATTCTCTTCTTATTTAAATAAGAGTTTTTATCACAGATGACATTAAGTTTCATCAAATAATTTTTCTGAATCTATTGAGATGACCACATTTTCTCATTTATGGTATTAATGTGGACTACACTGATTGATTGATTTTTTTTAGACAATCAAAAAATTGGTCTAAAGGGAGAGAGAGAGAAAGAGGGGGGAGGGGGAGAAAGAGAAGGAGAGAGAGAATCTTAAGCAGGCTCCACACTCAGCACAAAGCCTGACGTGGGGCTCCATCTCAAAACCTGGAGATCATGACCTGAGCCAAAATCAAGAGTCGAATGCTTAACCAACTAAGCCACCCAGGCACCCCTACACTGATTTATTTTGTAATATTAAAACTACTTTGCACTTGTGGAGTAAGTTGAATGAGGTCAATATTTTATACTTTTTTATATATTGCTTAATTCAGTTTCCTAAGTGAACTTTGAGGACTCACTACTATGAGTCAGTTTAGCCTATAATTTCCATTTTTTAAATATCTTTTTAAAAGTTTTATTATGTGGGGCACCTGGCTGGCTCAGTTGGTGGGGCATGCAACTCTTGATCTTGGGGTTGTGAGTTCAAGCCCCACATTGGGTGCAGAGATTACTTAAAAATAAAATCTTTTTTTATTTTTTATTTTATTTATTTATTTATTTTTAAAGATTTTATTTATTTGACAGAGAGAGAGACAGCGAGAGAGGGAACACAAGCAGGGGGAGTGGGAGAGGGAGAAGCAGGCTCTCCGCTGAGCAGGGAGCCCAATGTGGGGCTCAATCCCAGGACCCTGGGATCATGACCTGAGCCGAAGGCAGACACTTAACGACTGAGCCACCCAGGCGCCCCATAAAATCTTTTTTTTAAAAATTGTTTTATTATGAAAATTATACTAGCCCCATAAAGTGAGCTGGGGAGAGGTTCCTCCTATTTTATTCTCCAGAAAAGTTGATAAAATTTGCATTTGTTCTGTCACTAGTAAATATCTTTATTCAGGAATATTCAAATTTTTATTCCTTCTTGCATAAGTTTTAGCATTCTATTTTTCTAGGACTTTGCTAATTTCATCTATAATTTTTCAAATTTATTTGGTATGAGGTTGAATACATAAGGATCCATAGAAATGTCACTTTTCATTCCCAGTGTTGAGTATTTCTGCATTTTCTCTCTCTCTCTTTTTTTTTTCTTGATCAGTCTCATAAGAAGTTTTTCAATTTTATTATTCTTTCCAAAGTATCACTTTTTGGTTTTGTTCTTCTATATCTTTTTTTTAAAAATCTACCATTGATTTCTTTTCTTCTCTTTGTGATTTCTATCCTTCTTCTACTCTCTTTGGGATTCATTTGCTATTTTTTTTCTAAATTCTTAAGACAGATGCTTTAGTTCCCTGACTTTAATCTTTCTTCTCTGACTTTAATCTTTCCTCTCTTCTTTTTTTTTTTAAAGATTTCATTTATTTATTTGAGAGAGAGAGAATGAGAGAGAGCATGAGAGGGAGGAGGGTCAGAGGGAGAAGCAGACTCCCTGCCGAGCAGGAAGCCCGATGTGGGACTCGATCCTGGGACTCCAGGATCATGACCTGAGCCGAAGGCAGTCGCTTAACCAACTGAGCCACCCAGGTGCCCCAATCTTTCCTCTCTTCTAATATATATATTTACAACTAAAAATTTCTCTTTCAGCATAGCTTTGGCTACATACCATGAGCTTGACAGGTGATGTATTTATTAACATTTTTAAATGTTTTGTAATTTCTGGGTGCCTGGCTGACTCAGTTGGAAGAGCATCTGACTCTTGATCTTGGGGTTGTGAGTTTGGTGTAGAGATTACTTAAATAAAATCAATCAACAATCAACCTTAAAAACAATGTTTTCTAATTTCCATTGTAATTTCTTCTTTGACTCACAGATTACTTAGGAGCATACTGTCTGTTTTCCAAACATTTCAGAGATTTTCTACTTATTGTTATTGATTTTTACCTTAATTCCACTATGGTCAATGAACATACTCCATTTTCTTTTAATCCCTTTAAATGTGTGGAGACATGCTTTCTGGCCTAACATATATTGAATTTTAGTGAATTTTCTCTGATCAGAGAGAATCAAGCTAAAAATATCATCATTTGGTGTTACTTTGTCTCTTTCTTACCTTTTTTTTTTTTTAAAGATTTTATTTATTTATTTGAGAGAGAGAGAATGAGAGAGAGCACATGAGAGGGGGGAGGGTCAGAGGGAGAAGCAGACTCCCTGCCAAGCAGGGAGCCCGATGCAGGACTCGATCCAGGGACTCCAGGATCATGACCTGAGCCGAAGGCAGTCGCTTAATCAACTGAGCCACCCAGGTGCCCTCTTTCTTACCTTTTTTAAAAAAAAATTATTTATTTGAGAGACTGAGAGAGTGAGAGAGAGAAAGGGGAGGGGCAGAAGGAGAGAAACTCAAGCAGACTCTGTGATGAGCTTGGAGTCCAATGCAGGGTTCAATCTCATAACCCTGAGGTCATGACCTAAGCCAAAATCAAAAGTCAGATGTTCAATGACTGAGCCACCCAGATGCCCCTCTTTTTTACCTTTTTGAATAATTAAGTATCTTATACACTCTTTTCTGTTCTTTTTTTTTTTTTTACTGGAGGGAGGAGGGGTTACCCTGAAAGATTAAAACATAGATTCTTGATTTATCAAAGTCTAACAAAATTTAGAACTTTTGTTACAAGATTTCTTTTCCTTTGGTGCCCATGGTTCTTGGTCATGCCACTTCAAAGAATGAAGAGGTAGACCGGATGAAGAGTGGCGGGCAGCAAAGCAAAGTTTATTGAGTGATAGTAAAGTTTACTGAGTGATAGTACAAAGCTCCTGAAGAGGGAAGGGACCACAGATGGTTGCCACCAGAGTTTCTAAATCTAGAGGTTTTTATAACCTTGTTGCTGGAGGGCTGATTTTGACCTGATTAACCCTCCATCTGCCTGTCATCCAATCAAGTCTTTGTCATCTACCTATCACATGGGAAAGGGTGGAGGGCTCCTTCCAGGTGGTGTAAAATCCTTTTAAGGGTGGTTTCCTCTTAGGGCGAGGGTGGAGGGGTGGGGAGGGTTGTCCCTGCTTGCTTTTCTTCCAACCATCCTTCATCACTTTTACTTCTTCCAGGATAATGCAAGGACCTTAGAACACATGACCTCAGTCTACCACTCTTCAGATTCATACGACTCTGTTATCATGTGTTTTAACTCTATATATTTTAAATCCCAAAGATGATAACAATATTAGTATAATAATAATAATAATAATATTATTATTATTATTATATTATATTAACCCTAAATATTTCTTTAGGTTTGCCACATATTTACCTTTTTGTTGCTCTTTTTGGCATTTCCAATCTTCTGTCTGGAAACACCTTCCCTTTCTTACTGAAAGACATACTTTAGGGTTTTTTTAGTGTTTATTTACTAATGATGAATTCCCTCAGTTTTTTGTTGTATGAAAAATTGCTTTCATTTCACTTTCATTCATAAAGAATATTTTCATTGGAAATAGAATCCTAGATTAACAGTTAATTTTCTTTCAGCATTTATTTCACTGTCCTTTAGTTTCACTTGCTTCTATTCAGCTCATTGACTTTAGTCTTTCTCCTTTTCTATATATGTTATCTAAAACTAAAACTTTCTCCCAACATGGCTTTAAGCTACATATCATGAGTTTAGATGGTTAATCCTATTTTGGTTCCTTTGGAGTTAATTTTTTTTTCTGGCTCCTTTTTTTTTTTTTTTTTTTAAGATTTTATTTTTAAGTAATCCCTACACCCAAGATGGTGCTTGAACTCACAACTCTGAGATCAAGAGTTGCATGCTCTGGGGGCACCTGGGTTGCTCTGTTGTTAAGCGTCTGCCTTCAGCTCAGGTCATGATCCCAAGGTCGTGGGATCAAGCCCCGCACTGGGCTCCCTGCTCAGCAGGAAGCCTGCTTCTCCCTCTCCCACTCCCCCTGCTTGTATTCCCTCTCTTGCTGTCTCTGTCAAATAAATAAATAAAATCTTAAAAAAAAAAAAAAGAGTTGCATGTGCTACCTACTGAACCAGCCAGGTGCCCCTTGGCTGCTTTTAAGTATTTCTTCTGTCTTTGTACTTCAGCAGTTTTACTATGGTGTTCCTATGTGTGATTTTGCTTTTATTTATCCTGTTCAGGTTTCTTAAAGCACCTGGAATCTCTGGCTTGAAGTCTTTAATCATTTGGGAAAATCACAAATCCATCATCACTTCAAATATACTTCTGCTTTCTTTCTCCTCATCTCCAGGAATTCTTTTTTTTTTTTTAAGATTTATTTATTTATTTTGAGAGAGAGCACAAGTGGGAGGGGCCAAGGGAGAGGGAGAAAGAATCTCAAGCAGAACTCTGCACTCAGTGTGGAGCCCAATGTAGGGCTCAATCTCACGACCCTGAGATCACAACCCTGAGCCGAAACCAAGAGATGGATGCTTAACCGAAGGAGCCATCCAGGCACCCCTCTACTCCAGGAATTCTAGTTATTCATATGTTAGACATTTCTCAGACTATTCCCTAAGTTTCTCATGCCATTTTATCTATTGTCTATCTTTGAGAAAGTATCTTCTTTGAACTATTCTAATTCATTAATCCTTCTGCTTGATTTAATTTAGTCATACACACTATTACATTCTCTATTTCACAGTTTTGTTTTGTTCTTTTGTTTGTTTGTTTGTTTAGTTCTAGAGTTTCCATTTAGTTCTCTATTAAAATTATCTTGACCACAGTTAGCATACCTCCATTTTCTGGATCCCCCATGGGCCTACTCTTTTATCTATTGTTTCTCTTAAATTTTGATCGTATTATCTTACATGCTTATGAAAATTTTTTATTAGTCACAACTTGAGTACCTGATATTGTATGTACAAATTTTTAGAATTAAATTTAGGCCTATATTATCCTCCCAGGGAGATTTAATATTGGTTTTGGCAAGTGGTGAAGGTCCCTGATAATCTGGGGTCATCTTAATGCAATTCTAGAAATTGAGATTATGTCAAGCTAGGTTTCAGACTCTGCAAGGGTTTGCTTCATTCCTGGTTTACTACTAGTCTTAGAATGTAGCTGTTTTACTGTAAGAAAGAAGAAAAGAAGGTAAGAAAGAAAAAGAACATAATGTACAGGGTCCCAACTCAAAGCATGAGGATTCTACCACTTCTCATCTTTCTTAATAGGCACTGCTCTCTTATGTTTTGGAAAAATACAGGGGCCTTAACTGAATATACTATCATCTAGAAAAGAATTAAATTGGTTTCTTCTGAGACCTAGCTGGTGCTCCTGACTTGAGAACATTCTAGTCCATTCAAAGATCCCCAGCTTAATCTGGGAGTCTTATTACCAGGAACTCATCCTTACTGCATACATAAAGCTCAGTCTCCTTATCTTAGCTCTGGCATTGACATTACAACCAGGGGATCCCTGCTCTTTCACAAATACTTACCCATTGCTCCAGTTTTATATCTTAATTTTTTGTGTTTTCTTTCTCATGTGTTTGTCTGTTTGGGGCTCTCCAAGAGATTTTCCTTTCTCCCTGCAAACTCGGTGATGTAAGAAAAAGTTTCTAATGCAAGATCAATGCAGAATCCTCTCATGGTGGAAGGCTCAGAAGAAAAGTTTCTGCCTTCTTTTTTTCCAAGTTATCACTTGGTGAGCTTTTTTTTAGGAAGTATTCTCAGAATACTTATCAGATAGAAGCCAAGTTTAGGCTGAGAGCTCTTAAGGAAAAAAAACTAATAGTGAACAAAACACACACTTCTGCTAATAACAAATACATGTCTTTGAAATCATAACATAAATAAAATAATTAAGTCTTCTTCATTATATTCTAGTTGCTTTACGGATGACTAATAAATCTCAGATGAGTCAATTATATAAAAACTTAGTCTCATGGGGGGATCCGTAGGTAATCAAGACAGTCATTTATTTAAACCTCAAATTCTGACTTTAAAAGAAAGATTTACACAATGGTAGTCATCCCAATTTTAGTAGTCTTATTTATAAGCGTTAGAACTGTCTATACACCTTACTAGCTGACTCAACATGAATGGGAGTTTTCAGTAGGTGTTGAGTGAATGTGAAAGCAGGAGAACTAGACTCAAGTCTATAGAACAAATTACAGGGTTTTTTTTAAGTTACAGTGAGGGAGGTGGGTGGGGGATGGGCTAGATGGATGATGGGTATTAAATAGTACACTTGTGATGAGCATTGAGTGTTGTATGTGATGACTCACTGAATTCTACTCCAGAAACCAATATTGCACTGTATGTTCACTAATTAAAATTTAAATAAATAAGAAATAAAGTTACAATGAACCATTTTTGTTTCTTTTACAAATATATATATATTTTTTTTATTTCTTTTACACATATATATATATGTATATATATATATATACACAGAGATTTGGAGTATGCATGAGGAAAAGTGAAATGTATTCCAATATTCTGGCAGTATGAGCAGTCCAAAATGGCCTACTTCTGCCTAGTCACTCATTTTAACTATAAAAATAGTACTACTATGTCCAAAACTATGGGTAAAATGTGGCATAGGGGAGTGATAAAACTGTAGACTCAGATCAGACTGACTTTTAGGCTTAAACCCCAGTTCAATCAGCTACTTGCAATTTCACTTTGGGTGAGTTTCTCAACTTCCCTAGGCTTCTAGTCCCTCGGTAAAATAATGTTAGCACTAGCTTCATAAGATTGCTATGAGGTGTTCAGATATAACCAAAGGTTCTTAAAACATAGCAAAGATTCAGGAGGTTTATTTATTTCTTGCTCGCTATGTTTTTCTTGTCCGGGAAGAATAATAGTGTTCTGAGGGACAGTACTCAGCCAAGCTCCAAAACAGATCTCATGGCTTACGAGGGAGCATGAAAAAACATAAGCTGGTCTTCAATCCATGCTTAGTCTAAACTGAGTAAACCCTAAATAGCCAACACAAATAATGAGAAACAAATGGGATGTTTAAGAATCTTTGGTACGGTCATCAATGATATTTTTAGTAATACAATGGAGGAATTATTTTAATTAAAATGCAGAATTCTAAACCTGACAGTGTTAAACTTGAAAGAATTATTGGTACTGTTGGAGGAAATAAATAATGAATTTTAAAAAGAAAAAAAAGAGAAAAATGGCTATTTTAAAAAGCGATTAAATGCTTAGGAGTTGGAAAACAGAGGCAATGCTAATAGTACGCTCCAAGAAATTCATACTAAAATCGTTAATGTCCAAAATAACAGAAGCTTTAAGTATGCATATATTATAAGAAAATATACAAAGCAGCAATTCAGATATCTAGCCAGCTTAGAACCAGTTACTTCTTAATTCATAATCACATTTGGAAGTTATCTGTTTTTAATGTTTAGTATATTTTTAAAACTTTTTTTTTTAAGATTTTATTTATTTATTTGACAGAGAGAGACACAGCGAGAGAGGGAACACAAGCAGGGGGAGTGGGAGAGGGAGAAGCAGGCTTCCCGCAGAGCAGGGAGCCCGATGTGGGACTCGATCCCAGGACCCCGGGATCATGACCTGAGCCGAAGGCAGATGCTTAATGACTGAGCCACCCAGGTGCCCCTATTTTAAAAACTTTTTAAAGTAATGTTTAATAAGCATTTACTGAGCACTGAACTACTCGGAAGTATTATACTGGCTTGACAAGTGAAACACAAAAGCCTAAGATGTGGTTTTTGCCCTCAAGTAAAGCCATACATTACAATATGATTTTAATTGATTGTACAAATTTGACTGATCATACTGCCATGCAAGACATAGCATATTTCAAGTGTGTAAAAACGGAGAAAAAAGAGACATATGAAAACATCAAAGGAAAAGACCCATGCCACATTGTTATTCAAAAGTTTAGAGGAAAGACCCTTCTGTATTCTTGCTAATCTACTCCAGCAAAAACAACAGATTACAGGTATCGATTTCTGCCTACTACAAGGAAAAGGTATTGTGTCAAACTCTTTAAATATCTTATTGAATGCCCATAATAGCCCTACAAGCTAGGCACCCTTTTTATTCCATTTTCTAGATAAGTAGTTGAGATTGACCCGAGTCATACAGATAGCAAGTGGCAGAGCGAAGTCTTGAACGTAGGCAGTGTAGCCCAGAAAAATCACTTCACCACTTGCTATATACTGCTTCAAAAGCATCCAAGCAGACAGCACTTGCAGTCCAGAAGGTACTCCATCTCAGATAACCCATTCCAGGGAAGCCAGCACTCTCTGGCATGTTCTTCTCTGTTGTATTCTTACTTCAGTCTCTGCTGCCACAACATGAGCCCATTGTCTTTATTTAGATGTTGTCTCAACATTATGCTAAGTGAAAGAAGTCAGATATGGAAAGACAAATATTATATGATCTCACTTACATGTGTCATCTAAAAACACCAACCTCATAGAAACAGAGAGTAAAATTGTAACCGCCAGGGGCAGAGGTGTGGGGGCCATGGCAGAAGATGTTGGACAAGGGGTACAATCTTTCAGTTACAAGATGAATAAGTGTCAGGGATCTAAGGTATCTGGAGGGTGACTATAGTTCACACTACTGTATCCTATACTCGAAAGTTGCTATTGGGATAGAGCTTTGATGTTTTCACCATAACAACAACAAAAGAGTAACTATGTGAGGTAAAGAATGTCCTAACTAACCTTGTTGTGGTTAACATTTCACAATATATATGTGCATCAAATCACCACCTTGTATGCCTTAAATTCATGCAATGTTATATGTCAATCATATTTCAATACAGCTGGAAAAAAGTGAAAATAAAATAAAATAAATAAAATTTTAAAATTGTCTCAAAAAGCCTCTTAGGCTCCTTTAGTTCAAGAACTCTTTTATCTTAGTATCCTCATCTGTCTTAACACATAATTCTAACATGCAACAAATTTTAATACAATTCTAACAACACACTAAGCCCTGGGAATACACTAGCGAATCTTTGAAGCATCTAGAGTCATCATTATTACTATAGTACAGCAGCCCCCCACCCCTTATCCGTAGAGGGTATGTTCCAAGACCTCCAGTGGCTGTCTGAAACTGCAGATAACACTGGTCCCTCTGTCTACTATGTTTTTTCCTATACACACATGCCTATGATAAAGTTTAATTTATAAATTAGGCATGGTAAGAGATTAACAAAAATAACTAATAACAAAATAGAACAATTATAGGGATGCCTGGGTGGCTCAGTCAGTGAAACATCTGCCTTCAGCTTAGGTCATGACCCCGGAGTCCCAGGATTGAGCCTCGCGTCAGGCTCCCGGCTCAATGGGAGTCTGCTTCCTCTGACCCTCTTCCCTCTCGTGCTCTCTTTCACTCTTTCGCTCCCAAATAAATAAAATCTTAAAAATAAATAAATAAAATGGAACAATTATAATAATATACAGTAATAAAAATTACGTGAATGTAGTCTCTCTCTCTGTGTCTCTCAAAATGTCTTCTTGTACTGCACCCACCCTTCTTGTGATGGGGTGAGATGATAAAGTGCCTACGTGATGAGATAACGTGAGGTGAATGACGCAGGTACTGTGACATGACGACAGCGTACTATTGACCTTCTGACCATATGTCAAAAGGAGAATTATTTGCTACTGGACTGTGGTTGACCGAGCATAACTGAAACTGCAGAAAGCAAAACCACAGATAAGGGGAAACTATTGTAAACTCAGTTTAAGGCTTCAAAAACAAAAACAAAAACAAAGAAAAGCCATACTGAACTCCAACTATGTACATGGTATTGATTTAGATTCTGTAACACATACAAGAAGTTTAAGGCATAGTTCCTCTTCTCAATAAGTTTATAGTTCAGCTGCAGCGAAAAACATAAAAAGGTAAATAATTTAAGAGTTATATTATACACAAAAGAATAAAGCAAAGCTTACCACAGGGTATTATGTGATGACTACTTTGTTAGGATATTATCCAGATATTACGGAGAAAATAGGTTCTGTAGTTTAAAAAAATTGAAGATTCTAGATTATATATATATTCAAGCAGTTTCTGTAATATGTGATTTCTCATAGCCTTTGTTATGGTAATGTTCATTGTGAATTCCCAAGAATTTCATAATTTGCAACGTTTTCCCAACTTGTTTGAAAAAGGAACACTCGGGGCGCCTGGGTGGCTCAGTTGGTTAAGCGACTGCCTTCAGCTCAGGTCATGATCCTGGAGTCCCTGGATCGAGTCCCGCATCGGGCTCCCTGCTCGGCGGGGAGTCTGCTTCTCCCTCTGACCCTCCTCCCTCTCATGCTCTCTGTCTCTCATTCTCTCTCTCTCAAATAAATAAATAAAATCTTAAAAAAAAAGAAAAGAAAAGAAAAAGGAATACTCATTTCATGAGATTTCATTGCTTCTGTGTAAAAAAAAAAAGCTGTCTTCTGTGGAAAACCTCTTAAAGAACTAGTGGGTTGTTATTAAATATGTAACATGCATGCTGCAACCTCTATATAAGCACCAACTTCATGGACCACATTGCTCATGGCTGCCTTTCCCAAGAATTGGGACATGGTCTCACAAATTCTCCACAAAGTACTCCAGCTAGTCACTCCCAAATGATTAAATATATGTGGTGAAACATTTTTTGCCATCCCTAGGTTTAGTGGTAGCAGATGAAGGAAGAAGAAATTGCTATAATCTGGGATAAGCCAGCTTCTAGGAGGAGATAAATATTCAACTGAGCTTTCAAACATGCCTGAGAAATTTCTTCATTAATCCTAAAACTTTCTTTCTTTTTCTTTTTTTTTTTTTTAAATCAGATGAACTTATTTGCTTACTCAGTCTTTCCTTTTAGCATTCTGGAGAAAGGAAGGTTAAGGGACAAAAATGGAAATAGACACACTGCCAACTAGAATTAGAGCCATTCATACATTGCAGAACTCGTGAGCACTACTGAATAAGCACCACTGGTCTGACCCGACCCTCTTGAGGCTGGCCTCCCAGCATTTGGGTACTAGTAGGATGATAATAGTGGTTACATCTCACATTTCTCTGCCTCTTAGTCTCACCTGCATAAGAGACAGAAATCGGTCCCACGACACGTCAGCCCCTGCATCCCCGCCCAACTCTCTCTAGAGGCCCTGGGAGAACATCTCCAAGGTTCTCACAATCTCGTGGTCTGCAGGCTGTGGCCCAAATTGTTAGTCCCACACTAACAAGGGAAGTCAGTGAGAGTGCTGATGCTCATGTCAATAGCGCTGTTTCCTGGCACTCCCCAAAACGCAACCACTTGAGATGCCTACATGCCATGACCTCCCCATAATTCTTTCTCAGCCGAAGTCCCTCTGTGTTGCAAGAAGTAGGAAAAATGTCCTCTTCCCTGCTATCTGTCAACAGTTACCACTTTAGAACCAAGGCAGAGTTGTCTCTCTGCTTTGTGCCCATGTTTTCCCAAGTCACTTATAAAAATATTCCCTTCAGCGACTGTTTGGAGCACCTTGTTGGGGAACAATTCTCTACGGGTCTCTAACATTTCTGCACGTCTTGTGAGCACATATACTGGCTGCCTTTGTTCTGGATTATGTCTTTAAGGGTATTTACGTAGCCAAAAGCCTTGTCTTTAAGGATGTTGGCAGAGTGTCAGCCTCTGGAGCAAGGGGCAGATTTGCTTACTGTCCTCTGGAGCAGAAGTCAGGCAGGCTCCCTGCCTATTATACTTTTTTGTAAAAGATTTAGATTCCCCACGCTTGAGATTCTTCTCCTGTGACATACCTCACTGGGTGTGCAGACATCAACTAGCCCTATTTCCATCACCCTGTGGGAACAAGCAAACACGCTAGCTACTATGTCATTAGTAGTAACGTCCTTTGTCTCTGACGTGGGAGCCTCACGTGTTCTGTCAGCATCCATGACATTGTGCCAGACTAACTTGTCAGCATGCGAGCAGAGTAAAATCTTAGACCCAACACAGCTGTTGTCATACCTCTCACTCCAGGATTCAGACACAAGTCCTTGGATAAGAGCTGCTATCTAAGACAGAGAGTGTTGCTGCCCAGGGCAGTTCTCAGATCTCCCATCAAGAAAGAACCTATATTTCACCTGCAAGGAGTGGAGTTCGTGGATATTCTCCAGCTGTAACTTGCTCAAGAGGACCTCAGCTTTCAAGATTTCACCTCATGCTCTTCCTGGGCAAAAGTCAGAGTCAAGTTGGGGGTACTAGGACCAGGATGTTTCTGCTCAGTTAGGGGACTCAGTCTCAGGAACAATCTTTGCTCCAGAGCTCCCCGTTGGGCTGGCCAAGACTTTGTCAGATCAGTAGGCTTTCCATGCGCAATGCAATTCCTCTTGTTTTGATCTTTCCCAGATGTTTCCCCAAGAAACTGTACTCCCAACTCCATCTCAGTGTCGGCTTCCCAGCAAAGCCAACTGATATGCCTGTGTCTGGTCACAGACACTGAAACGAAACATTCTTCTTCCTCTGAGACTGAGTTTGTCTTCGCCAACAATTTATTTAACACAGGTTTGCTGTGGGAACTGCACAAGCCAATGGCATTTAGGATAATGCCTCTTAAGAAAATAATACAGAAATAACAGGCTCCACATCCATGATAGATTAATCCCTCTATTGTTCCAGGCAAGGGAAGATGAAAAGAAAAAAAGCCCAAATTTAGTTGAGATGCACCGTTGTACAAGTTGGTGAGAGAGAAGGGGGGAAGAATATTTAGCCAACTGAGAACTGCGTCCAGGCATCAGTGCAAAAGTAAAAGTCCCTTGTTGCTAGAGCTCGTTGCTAGGGAACGCGTGCACTGGGGTTGACAGGCTGGCAGATGCCCCCACCAGGGGGCCACTGCTTGGCTTTCACCACTGCTGGTAGAGGTGCCTTTACCATGGCAGGAGCCAATCACCCCAGTGTCTTTGGAGAACTATTTAGATCAGCAAAATGTCTAGCCCCAACAGAACAATCCCTGAGAGCCCTCATGAAGTCTTAATATTTACAGTCAAAATGCCCCTTTGCCAAAGTTATTTCTTCATATGTTTTTTATCAATAAGCCCTCAGCAGGGCCCCTCAGCAGCTGAGCTACTGACTTCTGAGAACAGATGCCATGATGGCATCCTCACACAATACAGTTCATTCTTGTATCAAAACAACTTTTTTTTTCCTTTTGTCTTTGTCATAAACAAGCAGCTTAAAATGAACTTCACTTAAGTCATAAACAAGCAGATTTGAAATCATATCAAACCAATACACAACAAAGAATACCCCATATGAATTATCTCACGTATGTTAACATCTCACATGCATGCCCACGTTCACACAACATGCCTGGACATATTAAGTCCCAGCTTAGCTTCAAGTCGGAACTTCCACTGAATCAAAAATGTTCAATATAGCCTTGTGTTCTTAAAATGGTTATGTTAGGATATATTAGGTTCATGAAGTGCTCATTTAAGTTTAAGGATTAACACGTATGATAGATGGGGCGTCTGGGTGGCTCAGTCCGTTTAGCGGCTGCCTTCAGCTTGGGTCATGATCCCGGGGTCCTGGGATCCAGCCCCGCATCGGGCTCCCCTCCTCCGTGGAGAGTCTGCGCCTTCCTCTTCCTCTGCCCCTCCCCGCCACTCATGTGCTCTCTCTCTCTCTCTTTCTCTCAAATAAATGAATAAAATCTTTTAAAAAAAAACATGTATGATAGACACATTTATGTAAGACTAGAAAGTTGGTCTTAAATTTAGGTATTTATAGTGAATTAATATTTGCTGTATTTCAGTAAATCTAAGATGCCACTAATTGTAAGCATGTTATTACTTTGAGTATCATCAAAAAAAAGGAAAGCATCACCAATGAATCTATAACACAATGCCAAGATGCCTGCTATTGTATGGCAAATTCCAATTTCGATGATATTAAAATGTGAAAAAATGTGCATCTTTGACTCAACCAAAGCAGTGACCTTGGAATTCCTGGTCTCAGATTATTTGTGTTTCTAATACCTGAAGGAAGGGTCTTCAACTCCTGAAATATTTTATATGACATATGATCATTCTCGAAGAAGTAAATATTTAATTTAAATGGTTAATAACCAAATAGTGGATAACAATCAAGTGATTTCTTTAAAAGCTTCAAGCTTAATAAGCATATAAAAGTGGGTTTACATTATGAATGTGGTATATAATAGAATATCGAACATTTAATACAACAGGGGGCATTTTTTTTAAAATTCAGAAACCTGAAAGTTAATTAAATCCTCCTTCTGACTCCTAAGGTATACCTTTTCTAATACTGGAATTGGAGTGGAATTAAGATATCAGTGAGTCTAGTCCCTTCATTTTCCTGAAGATCACCAGGAAGCCCAAGAAGTGAGGTGTGTTTCCTTACAGAAATAAGTTTAACAGTGACTGACAGCACAGAAGTAGAGCCTTCTGCTGATGAGCTCCCCACCACCTTACCCCGGCAGACTCCAGGCAGTCAGACTTGCATTGGACAAGCCCTCCTAAGGCCACTCAGAGAGAGAGGCTCTCCCTCCCTCAGTACAAGGACGAGGTTGTCTCTTTATTGCCATAAATAATGGAGAAGCAAACAAATCCAGTAGGCCCAGATCTTAAAACATGAGAAAGAATGCCTTCCTCCTACTTTTTTTTAAATCATGACCCTACTAGGAGACTCTTGTGCTCTCACCAGTTGAGGGGAGTAGGGATGAGTTATGACTGTTTGAGACAGGGCATCTGTGGATTGACGTCCTGCAGCAGCCTTCCCTTTTCCTCAGCATATCCCCAGGAAGAGCCAATGTTGATGGAGTCATTGTAGAGCAGGAGACAGAACAAGAGTCAGGGGACAAACTTCAACTCCCACCCTCTACTCCCCAAACCTCTGGTTCATGAGCACTTAGGACAGAGATGAAATGTGGCCATGTCGCAGGAACAGCAAAGAAACTAAAAGGAGTTTGGTGAAGTTTGTTTCAGCTTCTGGACAGATAGGAAAGAAAATTTTGAGGTTGTCTTGAAACATTTCTCCCTCTCTCCTTTTGTTCCTCAAAATCGGTTTAGACTCTCTGGCAGCATGAGCCATCTTCCAGCCCACCCTCACCCCTCTGCCCCGGGGTCAGTTGATTTTGCCGAATGAAGAGACACCACCAAGAGAACAAGCTAGCAGCAGACTTCTGGCTTTCCCTCTTTCTTAAAGTGGGATCGACAATTTTATTTATTTATTTTCAAAAATTTTTTAAGCAGGCTCCACACCCAGCATGGAGCTCAATGTGGGGATTGAACTCATGACCCTGAGATCAAGACCTGAGCTAAGATCAAGGGTTAGATGCTTAACTGACTGAGCCACCCAGGAACCCCCATATCAACAACTTTAAAAAGAAATGTCATTGCAAAGAAACATCAAGAACTAGATCTTACAGGATCAAAATGGCATAGGTTGAATTAAAAATGAAAAGAGAAATTTAGAGACTAGATAAAAAGGGAAAAGATGAGGTCATCAGTAACAGACTGACTTTTTTTTTTTTACTTCTTTTTAAATTGCTCTATCTTGAACAGCAAAATGCTGGGTTACTGAGTTTACTGATTCATCAAAAATATGCTTTTTATGACACAGCACTAAGTACACCACAGATGATTATTAAACATTTATCGAATGCTTATGATGGGCCAGGTACTTTATTGCTTCTCATATAAATTTTCTCATTTAATTTCATCCCCTCAACAACTCTGTGAAGTACTACCATTCCTATATCAAAGGAAACGGGCATAGAAAAAAATTTTTAAAGCTTTTATTTATTTATTTGACAGAGAGAGAGAACACAAGTAGGGAGAACATAAGGGGGAGTGAGAAAGGGAGAAGCGGGCTCCCTGCTCGGCCTTGATCCCAGGACCCCAGGATCATGACCTGAGCTGAAGGCAGATACTTAATAACTGAGCCACCCAGGTGCCCAGGAGCATAGAAAATTTTAAGAAACTGTTCGCCACACCAATACCTGGCAATTTCAGGTCACTCTTCACAATGCTCTATTAAAAAATCAGATCGGGGCACTTGATGGCTCAGTCGGTTGAGCATCAGACTCTTGGTTTAGGCTCAGGTCATGATCTCATGGGTTGTGGGATTGAGCCCAGCCTCAGGCTCCAGGCTCTGTCAGGGGTCTGCTTGAACATTCTCTCCCTCTACCCCTCTCACCACTCCTGTGCACTCTCTCTCTCTCTCAAATAAATAAATAAATAAATAATCAAGTCAGTATGGTTTTTCTCATGTTTGCAGTGAAAAGGAAGAAACAAAAAAGATGTCCAGTCATATCTAAATTACAAACCCTGCACCTAAAATCAAAATTTCAAATTCATAGGCTTCTCATCAAATGCAGTCCACTCTAAATAGGCTTTACCCTGGGTTTCTCCAAAACAGTAAGCTCAGTAATGTCATCCAAATTTGTAATGACTAAAAATCAGCCTGTTTTGTTGGGTGTATGAGAAGGTGAATAAATTATGCTGTTTTTCCTCTCCCAGTTTCCACAATTGAAATAGGCCGAGGAGTACAGCAAATCAAAGATAAAAATATTACCCTTTTGATGGATGTGGCATAAATGTGCGGTGACCACAGTCTTCCTTAAAACCCAGTATCAGAATCAGATTGATTCTCCCCGCTTCAGCCCCACCCCACTCCCTGATATGGGTGGGGAGGAGGCCAAGGAGGAACAGAGTCAGCCCTTGTTGGGCTCATGGCACAGAGAACAGAATGAAGAGCTCTCAGCAAGTGGGCAAACCCCAAAGACAAAGGAAAAGTGGAAGGAGATAAGTAAAGTCTCCTCTGAGGGGATGGAGGGAGGACAGGAGTAACATGCTGATTATTTGATTATTGCCCCTCCTGGTGGAAGCATGTAGTCTCAGAACACACACACACACACACACACACACGCTCTGTGACTGGACTGTGATATGGTCCACTCTCTTCATTTTGAACATGTTGGGTTTCAGGTACTTCACTCTGTGATCATTTTATTCATAACAATCTGTAGGGAATGAAAAGTGAAATGACAGAGTCCTGCTGTGGGTAAAGTCCACATTTTAAGAGGGGAACACTTGTCAATTGCATTAGATGTATAAGAAAGACAAATATATGTACAGCCATGTAAACGATATAGACAGAAAAAACAAAATCCTCACCAGTGACTCGGGATTTAATTAAATAATAGCTACTGGTTAAATGTCATCTCTGAACAAAGGAAAGCTACCGCTGACTCACTCCACTGCAGCAATGACTATGCAGGTAGGGAGCCCACGCGTTCAGGTAGGAAGAGGTGGGAGGAAGCCAGGAAAGAGGCAGGGTGGAGACGAAGCAGCTTCAGTGCTGGACACTTGTAAATTGACTCAAAGAGGAGAGGGTAAAAGTCCAAGTTCAAAATGACTCGGGGCCACCTGAGTGGCTCAGCTGTTAAGGGTCTGCCTTCGGCTCAGATCATGATCCCGGGGTCCTGGGATCGAGCCCTGTATTGGGCTCCCTGCTTCGTAGGAAACCTGCTTCTCCCTCTCCCACTCCCCCTGCTTGCGTTCCCTCTCTCGCTGTGTCTCTGTCAAATAAATAAATAAAACCTTAAATAAATAAATAAATAAATAAATAAATAAATAAATAAATAAATAAAATAAAATGATTCAGTTGTCCCACAAAGGCTTTCCTTCTCTCCTCCCACTGTGGGAAGTTAGGTGCAGTGCTCAGGGGACAATTGCAATCTGGAGGAGGCACAGTGAAGCCCAGGGAGGCTCCTCCTCTATTATGGGGGAGGTGGGTGGAAGAGCCCAATTCTCCCTTTGGAATCACCCCTCCCAAGGTCTAGTGGTAAGGCCCATCAGAATTTCATAAGAAAATACTGGATAGATCACTTCTGTTGTTTCTTAGTTCCCGAGCAATCAAATTAAGTATTTAATCTTGCAGCTTTGGCCCCCCAATAACTCATAAAACACCTGCCATGTTCCTCACTGATCACTAGAGATACCTGGACCAGCAGACAACGTTCCCCTTGGGGTCACTTCGCGTCAAAGGCACAGGTGAAACTCCAGCCCTGGGTTGATGCCATTGCTCTTGGCTCAAGCTCCTCACTTGAAATGAGACACAAAGCACTATAACTGTAGTTATATAGATATATTTATATTTATAGAAAGCGTATAGATAGATAGACAGATACACCCTATCTATACTATACATATATACTGTATATGTATGTATACGTTGGAGAACAATGAAGAACAGTGAAGAACAAAACATGTAGGGCCCCTGATGTCATGGTGTGTATAGCCTAGAGGACCCTTCTTACTTTCATCCAACCAGATATCACTCATTCTTTTTTTGGAGAGAGAGAGCGAAAGAGCATGTGTGTGAGTGGGGGTGAGGGGAGGGGCAGAGGGAGAGAGTCTTAAGCAGACTCCACACTGAGCAAGGAGTCTGGCAGAGCTGGATCCCCCAACCCTGAGATCATGACCTGAGCCAAAATCAAGAGTCACTCCCTTAACCAACTGAGCCACCCAGGTGTCCAAACCTCACTCACTCTTAAAAGTCCTCACTGGAAACATCCCCAAGCCACTGCATTCCACGGACCTCTCCTTTCTTTGATTCCCAAATAATCAACTGCCTTTACTCTCTTCATTCCACCTATTCTAAGTTCTTGAACCAAACCACCTAAAGGTCCCAGGCCCCCTAGAAGCAAAACATCCATAAACAAATACTGGAGCCTGAATTATCCTTCTTCTCATACTGTCAGGAATGTTAACCTGGTATAATTAACATAGCATTTATAGTGTCCATAAGTGCCTTTGGGGGCGGGGAGAGAGATCTAAGAATTGCCTAAAATTATATGCAAAATTGTATGTGTGTGCTGTTTCTGGAAGAACCATGCAAAGCTTTCATAGAATTCTCAAAGGGATACTGAAGCAAAAAGTTAAGCTCCTCTGTTTTGCAAGGTTTTAAGTAATTATGTCACTTTTTCAATCATTGCAATCAGCCTGGGCATCCGTTCTACTTCAGCTCTCATTTCTAATAACAAAAAAATGTCATTTCCAGAAATATGTTTTTTTTCTTTTTAAGTGCTATTAAAAAACTTAAACGTAAAGTCCAATGGAGGTTCTGATATTTTTTACCTATTTTAATATGTAAATTGCCCAAGGGCTTAAGCCAGCTTGCTATCATTTTACACTAAATGGTGAAGAAGAAAACTTGTGCACTTAATAGAATGGTGGTAATTAATTCTCACAGGCTACATCGAGAATCATAACCATTAGTTTAAAAATGAAGCTGAAAATTATTGAAATATGTGTCTAATAGAACTCCCTCGTCACTCTCCATTTCTGTCATTTGAGCCTGAACCTTACATGAAGACTACTAGGAAAAGACTTCAAATTTCCAGAAAAAGATGGCACTCAAAAAAAGTCAAATTCTCAGTCTTACAGCTAACCATTCCTAAATGTATTTTACCCTCTAGTTGGCTTTGGGGTAACAGAAACAGCTTAGCAGCTATTCACATGGGGGGGCTCAATACATATTTAAAACAATGAATGAATACTTGTCATTGATCACAGCTGTAAAAACCTAGGTAAAGAAGGAAGAGGGAAAAAAATGTTCAGTTTTATGATTGCCTTTTGGGCATTTTCTATTTTGTGTGTAATCAGAATGTGTAGGGAGAAATAATATATTTGGAATAAGATCTTTGTAATCCAAACCCTTCCAGGAGAAAGGATGCATACAGCTTTAAAGAGAGAGAGGAAATGATTCTAAAATCAAAGTTCCTGAAGAAAAAACTCTACAGAAACAATGCGTAATAATAATAACAATAGGGGCGCCTGGGTGGCTCAGTCGGTTAAGCATCTGCCTTCAGCTCAGGTCATGATCCCAGGGTCCTGGGATCGACGAGCCCCGTGTCTGGCTCCCTGCTGGGTGGGGATTCTGCTTCTCCCTCTCCCTCTGCCTCTCTCCCCCGCTTGTGCTCTCTCTCAAATAAATAAATAAATAATAGCTTACAGTTCTTAAGAGGTATACATAAATTAAGAACTCAGATGCAACAAACATTTCCATGTCAACCCTTGTGGCATTCCTTCAATATCAGCACATGACTATCACTATTCTCCTTGTACAGATGAAATAGGATGGAAGGGAATATGCCCCAGACAGATAGAGAGCAGACTCATAACAGAAGGAAAAGTAGAGCCAAGGGGTAAATACACATTCACTTCACACAGATATTGGTGCAAATTCCCTCAGAAACATAAAATGCCATGATAATAGATGTCTTGCAAGGTGACAACTATTAAGAAAAGCCAGTGCAATTTTTCACATTACAATCTTGGAAACTTTAAATTAAGAAAGAAGATAGCTCCTTAGATTTTGTAGCCCAAATCCTATAAAACATCATTACAGTTGAAAACCCAAGCACTAAAACAGTTTTTCTTCAAATTAAGGCTCTACTAACATATTAACATGCCCAAATATGACAAGGCAGCCAACTACACAGCATTCATAATTAGAAATGGAAAAACTCACGTTCTTCCATTTTTGTACTTTATGACTTCTGGCTTTGTTTACATTCCAAATCCTCATTTCCTTTGTGATCACTAGGTAGTCCATATCTTTTAATTTGCGGCGTTCCCTAAATGAAGTACAGGGCATTTCAGGAATAAGACAGCGGGTTAATCCTGAGCTGCTCCCACCACTTCATGGTTTCCAAAAAGATCCGCTAAATGATGTAAGTTCAACGAAACAGAGGTGTTTAAATAGACTCACCCACTGAATTGATTCAGCAATTCCATTAAAGAAAGGAGGTGAATAGTTAAGCAAAAACACTTCTCTTTTGCTTTCTCTTCCTTTTCCTGGCCATTTATTTTTATGGTTACATCAACTGTACGCATCAGGACTTATAAAGCACAGTAAAAAGAGAGTCAGTCATAAGCTAAAGGGGGCAGAGGTTTAAAGGTAATATCGGAGAAGCGAAACCAAGAGGTGAAGTTGAGAATTACAGAAACCGAGCAACCTTATATAATAGATCAGGGAAAGCCAAGCATAACAGAAAGAACTAGAGGAAGATGACAGGGAGGAGTGATAGTACCTAAGATACTAATGTGCCCCCAGGGTTCTGAGACTAAATGGTGAAGGGTATGTCTAGATAAGCTGGAGAGAGCTCATTGTAAACTTGGAGTTCAGAGTATAAGATGACACGAATATAGAAATAAGTGCCTGAGCACCCAAGTCAATAATGAATGCATTTGTAGACATCCCGCAGGGGCTTGGAGAATACACTGATTACCTGAGGTTCCCCAGAGGCCTGAAAGAAATAATATGTAGTATGGAGTGGGGGGGGGTGGTGGAGGAGGGGGAGTATGCCAGGTACCTTAGTCACCTAGAGCATCAGTGCCATTAACACTGCCCTGTTACCATCATTACAGGGCTCTCTCTCTCCTCTGTGCCATAGCTGTTTCCGGGTTCATAATTATCTCCATCTACCTGATCTCAATTTACCTCTCCTGCCATTTAACTGCTTCAGGTCTTTGGGGAAGCAATTATGAAACTCCTATCCCCAAATTGCTAAATGATCCCTCAAGAACTGAGAAAAGTTATCATAGATTCTCTTTATGAGACGAGCAATGTGTTCTACAGCCCTTGATAGAAATAGGCTCAGGAGAGACCCAGCGTACCTTGACAATCACCCACAAGTTCATTCCATTCATTCACTGAATAAAGATGTATTGAGCACCAACCGTATGTTAGGCTTTGTGACACTGGGGGTACAGAGTTGGAAAGTAAGTCTCTCCTCTCAAGGAGCTCACAGTTGGGAGGAGAGAGAGGCACACACCAACATTAACAATACGATAGGTCAATCACTGCTAGGTCGGGACCCAGAACATGTAGGCGGGGTGGGGGAGGGAGGGTAGTGGACAGGCGGCACTGGTAAGACTACAGGGAGAATCTGAACAGGCAGGACAAGGAAAGTATTACCTGGATGTCCCCTAAAGGATGAGTAGAAGTTTGACTGGGTGATAAATAGATGGAGGCCATTGTAGAATGAAACCATACAATTTTAGTTGTAGTGAAAAATTAAATTATTACTACCAAATATTATGTAAGAGAAAATTATCATTCCATCATTTCTTCAAAGGTATTCATCTTATTTTTTTGGCATCTATTTTCATATGCTTAAAGTATCATCATGCACATTTACTGACACCACAGAGTGGAAGTGGTCCTCTCACTGCAGGGTGCCATATCGAGGTCACTGGACTTCATTACTTCCTTCAGCTGACAGTGTGGCATCACTGCCTCAAGATTCTGCCTGCCTTATAAACTACACCTTTGCTTTCCTCTCCATCCCTGCCTTGCTTCAGTGCAATAGCTCTAATGTCAATTTCATTATCTTCTAGTCCTCATGTCTAGAAAAGAAAGAAAAGTAGAATAAGAAGATGACTTCACTTTTGGGTCCATCATAACTACTTGTATAACACCAGATTTGAGTTCTCTGATGAACACCTTCTTATCCCCTTGAGTCAGCCACCCAGATCAAATTTGAAAGACTTCCTGTGGACACCTGGGTGGTTCAGTTGGTTAAGCATCTGCCTTTGGCTCAGGTCATGATTCCACGTCCTGGGATGGAGTCCTGCATCGGGCTCCTTGCTCAGCGGGGAGCCTGCTTCTCCCTCTGCCTGCCACTCCCCTTGCTTGTTCTCTCTTTCTCACACAAATAAATAAATAAAATCTTAAAAACAAAAACAAAAACTAAAACCTTCCTGGTTTCTGTTCCCTCAATCTGTCATCTCACTCGGCACATGAAAGGTGTTATCAGGTGGGAAAGCTCAGATTCTTGTAAATCTGGCCCTCAAATTTTGTGGGGGAAATAAAAGACCTTCAATAATTTTTTTTTATGATCACAATCCTTAAGAATACATAAGCAAAGGTACATGACTATGGGTGTTACATAAAGGTTATAAATCATGTCCGATTGCTAGCAAGATAGCTAGAATTCTACCCCATTCTCTCTTCCTCAAGAAAGCATATTAAAAAGGATGTCAATTAGGGGCGCCTGGGTGACTCAGTCGCTTAAGCATCTGCCTTTGTCTGAGGTCATGATCCCAGGGTCCTGGAATCGAGCCCCACATCGGGCTCTCTGCTCAGCGGGAAGCCTGCTTCTCCCTCTCCCACTCCCCCTGCTTGTGTTCCCTCTCTTACTGTGTTTCTCTCTGTCAAATAAATAAATAAAATCTTTAAAAAAAAAAAAAGGATGTCAATTAAAGTAATTTTATATAGATAATCTTGACTCCACCATAATTAATTTATAGTTTGCTTACTCAAAAACACCATATTTTATTTTTTTTTTATTTAGTGATTCATCACTTACATATAACACCCATGCTCATCATAACAAGTGCCCTCCTTAATACCCATCACCCATTTAGCCCATTCCCCACCCACCTCCCTCCATCAACTCTCAGTTTGTTCTCTATCATTAAGACTCTCTTATGGTTTGCTTCCCTTTCTCTCTTTTTTTTCCTTTCCATATGTTCATCTGTTTTGTTTCTTAAATTCCACATGAGTGAAATCTTTTGGTATTTGTCTTTCTCTGACTGACTTACTTTGCTTAGCATAATACACTCTAGCTCCATCCATGTCATTGTAAATGGCAAGATTTCCTTCTTTTTGATGGCTGAGTATTATTCCATTGTATATATATAGCACCTTTTCTTTATCCATTCATCAGCCAATGGACATTTGGGCTCTTTCCATAGTTTAGCTATTGTTGATAGTGCTACAAACATTGCGGTGCATGTATCCCTTCAAATCTGTATTTTTGTGTCCCTTGGGTAAATACCTAGTAGTGTGATTGCTAGATTGTAGGGTAGTTCTATTTTTAACATTTAACATAACTTCCATACTGTTTTCCAGAGTGGTTGCACCAGTTTTCATTCCCACCAACAGTGTAAGAGGGTTCCCCTTCCTCCGCATCCTCACCAACATCCTCACCTTTCCTGTGTTGTTAATTTTAGCCATTCTGACAGGTGTGAGGTGGTATCTCATCATGGTTTTGATTTGGATTTCCCTGATGATCAGTGATGTTGAGCATCTTTTCATGTGCCTATTAGCCATCTGTAAGTCTTCTTTGGAAATATGTCTATTCATGTCTTCTGCCCATTTCTTAACTGGATTATTTAAAAACACCAGCATTTTAAATATTAATAATATTATCTATTAGTAAAGTCATCTCTCTAATGGTTATTCAATGCCAGTCTGCCTGACACCATAGCTGGTTGTACTACCCATACTAGGAGAGAGAATGCTGGTTTGCCTGGCTTCGTTTGCTACATCCTGGTGTCCTTCTAATCCAAATGCTTTAACTGCATGGTATACTGAATGGTGAGCTGCACATGCTTTATGCCTTGGTCATACAGATGGTGGAATGGCCTCTTGGTTGAATGAGTAAATGAAAGGTAGAGTAAGAGATTGAGAGACAGTAGAGCTAAAGCTTAAAACTCTTAACCATTTCTTGCTGTCATTTGAAAGAAGAGTGGAGAATGAGGTGGTCCAAAAGGAGGAGGAAAAGGGTTTACAAATATTGAGCACTTTAATCCTCAAAATCATTCTATGAAATAGGTGCTGTTATTATCTCATATTACATGCTTGGAAAATGCTGGTAACTTGACTGAGAGTACAGGGCTAGCAAACAGGACAGCCTTGACTTCTAGCCTTTTCTGGCCCAAATACAATTCCTGTAAAAGCCTGTCTCCTGGAGGACATTTTTTTCTCTGTATGAATCCACCATTAGGCTCCAGTCTGCCAAGTTATTTTACTCCTAAATGTCTCCAGACCTCTGGCAAGAATCCAAAGAGAGGGAGTCAGCTCATCTCCCATTTTCATTCCCCCTTTTTTTTTTTTTTTAAGATTTATTTATTCCAGGGCGCCTGGGTGGCTCAGTTGGTTGGGTGTCTGCTTTCGGCTCAGGTCATGATCCCGGCGTCCTGGGATCGAGTCCCGCATCGGGCTCCCTGCTCTGCGTGGAGCCTGCTTCTCCCTCTCCCACTCCCCCTGCTTGTGTTCCCTCTCTCGCTGTGTCTCTCTCTGTCAAATAAATAAATAAAATCTTTAAAAAAAAATTTTATTTATTCCAGAGGGAGAGAGAGAGAGCATGAGGGAGCGAATCCTCAAGCAGACTCCCCGTTGAGCATGAAGCCCTATGCAGGGCTCAATCCCACAACACATGAGATCATGACCTAAGCCAAAACCAAGAGTCTGGCGCTCAACCCACTGAGCCAACCAGGCACTTCTCATTCACTTTTTGACTACTCTCACAACTTCACCCAAATCAATAGGCTTATATCCTTCCCACTACAGCTTTCTACTGTTTAACAAGCCTCCCGTAGGCTGAGGTTCCTTTCATTAACATTAATAAGTAAAGGGGCGCCTCGGTGGCTCATTTAGTTAAGCGGCCTACTCTTGATTTCTGTTCAGGTCATCATCTCAGGGTCATGGGATTGAGCCCAACATCTCGCTCCAAGCTCAGTGCAGAATCTGCTTGAGATTTTCTCTCTCCCTGTCCCTCTGCCCCTTCCCTGGCTTGCACTCACACACTTACTCTCTCTGTCTCTAAAATTAAAAAAAAAAAAAAAAAGTAAGTAATTAGAAACCCAAATAGGTTTATGTTTGTGTCAAGTCTACTAATTTGTTTTATAAAAAGAATCAGTACACATGAATATTTTTAGTTGAAAATTTTATTCTATTGTTCTTTATTATAGTTAGTATACTATTACTACAATAGGTCAAGAAAAACCTGTAGATGTTAATTTTTACTTATTTGAATTAGAGATAGCTCAATTTCTAAAGTCTTTACAAATTTCTGTTTCAAGTAGCTTTGCTAAATAATAACCAACTAAATCTTTAGTGTTTTCATAGTGCTAAACAAATAAACATTTAATCAAAATGTCTTCTGTAACTATATAATATAATTTTTCTAAAAAAGAAAATGTCTGGGACGCCTGGGGGGCTCAGTCGGTTAAGTGTCCAACTCTTGATTTTGGCTCAGGTCATAATCTCAGGGTTGTGAGATTGAACCCCACATTGGGCTCGACGCTGGGCAGGGAGCCTGCTTGAGATTCTCTCTCTCCCTCTCCCTCTGCCCCTCCCCCACTCTCTCCCTTTCTAAAAACAAACAAACAAACAAAAAGGAAATGTCCATCACTTTCTGAGTTGGTAAATACATATTTTTATCATGATTATGTGGCAGTAGAAGTTCTGGACTCTAGAACCAGAATGTAAGGATTTAAAATTAGACTGCCCATTTTTTAGCAAAAAGGAAAATTACTTGATTTCTCTGAACTTCAGTTAAATAAACTAATATTTAAAACAGTGTCTGGTATGCACCCAATGAGACTTAGCTGTTATTAACCCAAAGGGAGTATTTACTACAAGCAATCCTTCTAAATTTAATTGGGAATTCTTGTAAAGTGAGAATACCTAATCTACAAATTTCCTCCAACTGTAATGAAATTTTAATACTAAATTTAACAATAAAGATGATATAACAGTACACTCTGGAGATCTTTAATTAAACATTCTTTGTTTCAATCTTGCAGCTTTCTTTTAGTGTTCTGAGACCATTTTTTTTTTTCCTTTCCAGCCTCAAATATTTTCATTGGCCTTTGAAAACTTCACAGGCACAAAGCACTGTGTCTGTAGTGCTTTATGGATAGAATGGCCTTGGCCAAGGTAAACAGGACAGCTTTGAATGCTACCTTTACTTGCTCCAAATATCATGTCTGTGATAGTTTGTTTCCAGTAGAACATTTTTCCTCAGCAAGAGTTTGGAAAGGTTTCTAGAAGTTTTGGTAAGGTTACTAAACAGGGATTCAAAGATAAGACAGCACAGCAAAATCCCAGATATCACTGATGAACCAAAATTCTTAAATTACTTTTGCCTAAATTCAGATTTATACCAAAATCTAGGTCAAAGCTGGTCTTGCAATTAAGCATAAATAGGAGAAAGAGTGATTTAGGAGGGAGTTAGAACTGACATTGATCCAAGAAGGAACATCTTCTTTAGTAGAGTGGGGCTGTACTGTAGGAGACCTGATTATCAAGTCATTTAATTCCAAAACGTTTATTGCTATGTGACCAAAGAATGTAATGAAGTTTTTACCTTAATATATAAAATAGACAAAATATTTACTATTTTAAAGAGTTTGGATTTCAAGTACTGTTATTTAGAAAAATCTATAAAGGGGCACCTGGGTGGCTCAGTTAAGTGTCTGCCTTCGGCTCAGGTCATGATCCCAGGGTCCTGGGATCAAGCCCCATAGCAGGCTCCCTGCTCAGTGGGGAGCCTGCTTCTACCTCTCCCTCTGCCCCTCCCCCTGCTCGTGCTCTCTCTCTAGCTCTGCACTCTTTCTCTCAAATAAATAAAATCTTTAAAAAAATCTATAAAGAGAAACATAAGAGATGTATAATATTTTAAAATTCTAAGACAGTTGTTTTCAAAGTATGGCATACAATGGACCATGAGAGCAAAAAATTTCAAAAATAATATTAAGGCACCATTTGCCTTTTTCACTGTGTTGACATTTGCATTTTGCAAATTGCATTGCAAAAGCAATGGTGTGTAAAACTGTCAGTACCTTAACACAAACCAAAGCAGCAGTACTAAATTGTGTTAATAGTGACTCAATTTTTCACCTCCACTCAATCAAAGAAAAGAATAAAAGGAAAAGCCAGCTTACCTCCAGAATGCCTTGATAAAGCAGTAAAAATGTTAAATTTATTAAATCTCAACCCTTCAGTATTTTAGTATTATGTGTGATGTAATGGGAAGTACACATAAAGAACTTCTACTGTTTACCAAAGGATAATAATTGTTTCCAAGAAAGGTACTTATTTGAGTTACAAACTGAACTAGCTGCTTTTTTCATGGAACATCATTTTTACTTGAAAGAAAAACTGACGGCAAACTATAATATTCATATCTGGGTATCTGACATTTTTGCAAAAAAAAAAAAGGAAATGTAGGGAGCTTGTGACTTCATGAAAAACAATCAACAAGCTTAATAAATTTCAAGCTTTTCAAGCTAGTATTAAAATTTTGGAAAGTTTTATCTGCCACTATGAGCTTGGCCTCTTTCCAACACTCAAAGATTTTTCTGGTGAGATTGGTGGTAATATTAATGAATATGATATTTTGATATTATATAACAAAATCAGTTACTATTGGAAGATCTGCATAAATCATTTCCCAAATGACCAATGCATGTTATTACGCATACATTTAAAATGGGAGATAGACCAATGAATTTTAATGTAACAGTATTGACCTGGTCTAAGATTACACATGACAACTAACTTCTAAACAATTATCATTTGTCAAATTTTGGCAGAGTAGCAAAGAATAAAATCTTCCATTATTCGAAAAGGTTATTAAAATACTTTCTCCTTTCCACTTACATATTTCTATGAGGCCATATTTTCTTCATATCCTTCAACCAAAACAACATATCACAACAGAAATAATGCAGGAGCAGATATGAGATTCTAGGTATTTTCTATTAATCCAGGTATTTAAAACATTTGCAAATATGTAAACATTTTTTTTCTTTTGGAAAATATAATTATTTTTCATAAAAAGGTGTCATTTATTTTAAGATGTAATAAGTTTGTTTATTTTAATAAATTGATATCTTAAGACTTTCTTAGTTTTAATTTCTAATATGGAATATCAATTAACATAACCTACATTTAAAAAAAAGGTCTGTGTTCCTCAATTTTTATGAGTGAAAAGTGTCCTGTGAGCAAAACTTTTGAAAGTTATTGCCCTATGGTTAAATGTACTCTTTTTTTTTTTTTTTTTTTAAGTAGGCTCCATGCCCAGTGTGGAACCCAATGCAGGGCTTGAACTCACAACCCTGAGATCAAGATCTGAGCTGAGATCAAGAGTCAGACACTTGGGGCGCCTGGGTGGCTCAGTTGTTAAGCATCTGCCTTTGGCTCAGGTCATGATCCCAGGGTCCTGGGATTGAGCCCGACATCAGGCTCCTTGCTCAGCAGGGAGCCTGCTTCTCCTTCTCCCTCTGCTCCTCCCCCTGCTTGTGTTCCCTCTCTCGATGTCTCTCTGTCTGTCAAATAAATAAATAAAATCTTAAAAAAAAAAAAAGAGTCAGACACTTAACCAGCTGAGCCACTGAGGCACCCCTGGTTAAATGTATTTCAAGCCAGCAACCATTGTGACATCAGCACCAGGTCAGTGATTACCATATAAAGGATTCCATGCAGTTGACCATTTTTTCACAGAGCTCTCCAGTTGGACCACCCCATAAGGAGCTAACCACCCAAGAGTGCCTACTTTTGCCCTTGATGTTCTCCACAGGGCATTCTATGATGTTATCAAGAAAGACATCCAACAAATAGTAAGAAAAAGACCATTTCATTCTGATACTGCTTCTTTCTTTGATTTTGATCAGGTTTCCCATCACCCTACCTCTTGTTTTGAAAGATGTACAAACTTCAAACCAAAAGGGTAAAAGCTGCTGCTGGGCAGCTGTGGACTTCAAATCTCTCCAGGATCAGACAATCTCTTAAAAATGTTTACCATACATGTAAGAACCGGCACCCAGATTCAACTAGACATCCAACTATGACTTCCTATGATTGTGATAAAGAAGTTATCAGTACTGATGAAGAAATGAATCTTACAGCAACGATCCAAGATATTAAAACCGCCCAAATTGAACTCCTCAGCCAAATGACTGATATTGTCAGTGTAGTACCCAAAATCCAGGAAAAGATTGATTTTTATCAGAAGCAAATGGAGGTACTGGAAACCAGAATGAATGTTAATGAAGATAAACGATGCACAATAACTAAAGATATCTTCCCTATGAAAGAAGACATTGCTATTTTAAAGAAGAAGGTGACAGAACTGGAAAACCAGAATTCTTGCTCCAGCATACATTGTTTAGAAGTTCTGGAAGGAGAAAGGGATAAAGAGATCATAGAACAACTTCACAAACTCCTACAACCAGAAACTCTGAAGAACACATCGGCTTCTACAGACTATGGACTCTCTTCAGCAGAACCAGAAAAAGTGCCTAGTTATCCTGAGGCCACTGATCATCTTGAGGACAAAACAATTTCTCCCAAAATTAAAACTGTGGAAAAAAGTAACCATCAAAATGCATTAAGAAGCTTTAAAAAAGCGAAGTCAAATATTTATGTTTACCCAGACTTTAGTACATGGATCAAGCTAACTTTTGTCCCTGGAGGAAAGTGGAGATTTTTCCTCAGTGCTACCGAGTTAGAGGAATTCATCCAGTGGCTTCTTTCTAGGCCAACCACCCCTCCTGAGGAACCACAACTTGTAACCCGGAGATACTGTCCATTCACTAGGTCTATTGCAAGTTTGACCACATTCTGTCTCTCTGTTTTCAACTATATTTACTGTCTTTTTGGTTTCTCAAAAGAGGAAGTAACTCGACTATAGAGTTATTTTCTGCTTTGACACAAAATAAATGTGAACTGGTTGTTCCAAGCATTGACACATCTTGGTGGTGGTTGTGAAGTCCTTGGTAGTTTGCTCACTGTGGGCTTACTGTCTATGAAATTTTTATATGTCTCAGGTAAGTTAAGATAGATCATCCCATTGGACAACCGCAATGCATTTTCTGTCAGTATTCTTGTTTTCTTAAAGGCAATTCATGAGGACTCACCCAGTGCCCATGTCATAGATAATTGGAAGGAAGGAATTAAGGGGTCAAGGGAATGAAGAACACATTTAGTAGTCCCCACATCAGTTTCCCATGCCCTCTTGTCTTTTTTTTTTTTTTTTAAGATTTTTATTCATCAGCAGGGGGAGCAACAGGCAGAAAGGAAGGCAGACACTGAACCAACCTGAGCTACCCCCCGGCATCCCCTATGTCCTCTTGTTTTAGTGGCCTTTGTAGATAAGATCTGTGATACCAGAGACAGACTCCACTAACAAAATTTTAAACAACATACAGTGAAAAAGATACCCACTATCAGAGCTACTAAAGTTAGAGTTATGAAAATAAAGGTCATTGAAAGGACAAGTTACTGCCAGGAAATATTCATTGCAAAAATTGGATTTTTTTTCTTTCAACTTTAGCTTCATCTCCATCGAACAATTAAAGGGGGATGTTTCTGCTCAGTGAAATAAGCCAAGCAGAGAAAGACAATTATCATATAGTTTCACTCATATGTGGAATATAAGGAATAGCGTGGAGGATACAGGGGAAGGGAGGGAAAACTGAATGGGAAGAAATTAGGGAGACAAACCATGAGAGACTTTCAACTCTGGGAAACAAACTGAGGGTTGCAGAAGGGAGGGGGGTGACCAGGTGATGGGTATCAAGGAGGGCACATACTGTAATGAGCATTGGGTGTTATATGCAACTAATGAATCATTGAGCACCACATCAAAAATTAATGCTCTACTATATATGTTGGCTAATTGAACTTAATAAAAAAATAACAGCGGATCTTACTGGATATTTTTTACATTTTCATGAAATGAGACAAAATACCATGTCTTGTAGGTTTGATACAGAGGAAAAGAGAAAATCTAAAAAGGGATGTGTGAACCAAGTTACATCTCAACACTATGCTACCACGAATTCTTATATGACAAGGTCTTTTTCGGCATGAGCCCTACACTACATATCCAGGGTGGGCTTCATTTTGGGATATAATGGGTTATTGCCATCATGATGTAATTTTTCTAACTATCATGCAGAATAGCTGCAAAAACATGTCTCCCTCACCACTTAACTCAGGAAATGAAATCTACTACCAATAGAGAATCCTGTGCTGTTACACTACAAGTATTCTTGGGTAAGTGTACTACTTTAAATTATTCTCAGTTAATAACTTGAAAGGAGGGTTTTGGGAGGTAGCTAAGAAAAATCCAATTTCAAATGAGAAAAAAGAAGCTAAGGTGTGTATAGACGAAGTGAAGGGAGAAGGACGACAATAAGACAGAGTACCTTCTGGTGCCAGCCTGATCATAATTATATAACTTTTTTTCACTTGCAAATACACTGTATTTGATCTTTCTTTACTCATTTACAGATAAGATGTGTACACAAAATAACTTTTAAAATCTATCCATGTGCCATAGGTGCAGCATGGATGGCCGTCCTATACCTACCCAAAGCAAGGCTGTATATAAAGAGGGTTTGTTTTATTTTGTTTTATTTTTTTTTAAGATTTTATTTATTTATTTGACAGAGACAGAGATAGCGAGAGCAGGAACACAAGCAGCGGGAGTGGGAGAGGGAGAGCAGGCTTCCCGCCGAGGAGGGAGCCCGATGTGGGACTCGATCCCAGGACGCTGGGATCATGACCTGAGCCGAAGGCAGACGCTTAACCATCTGAGCCACCCAGGCGCCCTTGTTTTATTTTTTTTTAAGGATTTTATTTATTTGTCAGAGAGAGTACAAGCAGGGGAAGTGGCAGGCAGAGGGAGAAGCAGGCTCCTCCCTGAGCAAGGAGCCCGATGCAGGACTCGATCCCAGGACCCTGGGATTATGACCTGAGCTGAAGGCAGATGCTTAACTGCCTGAGCCACCCAGGCATCCTGAAGAGGGTTTGTTTTAAATGGGATAACTGTGTTAATAAGGTAAAGTATTATTCTGGTAAGGGCACTAGCGATCTCTATGTATTTCTTTGCCATCAGAGATATCCTCAGGAACCACCAGAGTTCTAGTTCAGTACATTGGGTGTGACCCTCACATCAGAGAATAACAGGGGAAGGTAGGCTGTGACAAAGATAAATGACATAACAACTGGCTTCTGGGAAAGTAACAAGTGATTCAGCTGGTATTTGCCTGGGTCATCTGGGCTTCTGTATTAATGCATGCTTTCACTCATTCTCCCCTTACCTGCCCCCTAGCACTTGCTTAATGGCTCTAGAGAGGCAAAGAATTACGGAAGCAGCAGAGGGCTGGTATTGGAAGACCTTAGTTCTGAACAAATTCTGCACTTACAGCCTCTGTTATTTCATCTCAGCTAGCTTTGTTTTGTCACAAGTTAAAAGGAAATCATATCAACTTAGTAAATAAATCTTCAGTGTTTGCTAATGTCAAGGGATCATGGGGAATAAAAGAAAAAGCAGAAGACATTCCCTGTACTATAGACACATAACATCAAATGGGACGAATAATACAGGTACACGCACAACTAATGTACAATAGATGGGGATGGAAAAAAGCAAATGTGCTCCTGTTATTAGAGAGGAAAGAGGGTTGAGGAGCTTTGCAGTAAGCAGCTTAGGTGAGGAGGAGATGGTGAGGGCAGCATACCAGGAAGAGTGCAGGAGTGTTGAGTTGTTTATGATAGAGATAGATAGAAATCGAAACTTAACTGTTTATCAAGAAGAAGAAGAGGAAGGTCAAGAAGAAGAAGAAGAAAGAGAAGAACGCATCATTCTGCTCTACCAAAAAAGTGAGTATAAATATAATTAAATGATGTATGTCAAACATGAAACCATAGTGCATTCACCAAAATGTCTCAAACTATTGTTATTATTAAATTAAAACCTTTAATGTGAAGGTAGCACTAAACAGTGAAAGCAACAAGGACATTCAAAGCATAACAGATCTTAGAACAGCTGTTCACTGAAAATTTATTATGTATCAGGCACTGTGCTAGGAGCAGGTGTACAATGGTGAACTTTATTAACTGTGATTCTGGCAAATTCCTTAAGACATCTGTTCTTCAGTTTTCTCAACTTTAAACTGAGAACAACTTATATCTTAAGACTATTGTGTTGATTAAATGAGACCATGTGTGTATAAACCGCCCAGAACAGTGCTTGACTCAGTGGATACTTAACAAATGGGAGTCATTTCCTTCCTTCTCTAGGCTAGATGTTAAAAGGCGCCATGGACCCTGCCTCGAGGAGCTCACGTTCAAAATTTTTATTAGCCATAAAAGACTTCAGACAAATAATGAACCAAGTGACGGGCTAAATACAAAAGCTCCAAACCAACTCTTGACTCCCTTCTCCAAAGATAGTGTGATAAGAATAAGACAGGGTGTGAAGCTCTCCTCCTGTCTGGGCATTCAACCAATATTCCATCATCTGTAACAGCCGCTCGCCAACCTTTAATTGCACACTATAAAAATAAGCATCAGAGAAAAGTATTTGAGGGGAAAGGGAGAGACTCAGTTTAAGATAAATAATTTAGCTCAGTTGGGAATACTTGCTTGCATAGACAGACACTAAGAGTATTCTATTCATTCAAAAGCAACATTCACCAACATTTCCTGAAATCAGATTCAATGCCAGGAACTAGCTGAGCCAGATGTAAAGAAACAGAGATGGAAAAGACACCAGTCCTTTCCTGAAGGAACATACTTTCCAATGGTATTCTCTCCAGCTGCCAATTATTATGGCCTGTTGCTTAGATGTGGAGTAGAAAACTACAGTTCATTTAAAACTTAATTTAGTTTTTTCATGGGACTCAACTCAAGTCCCATGTAGAAAAAGACTTTGCTATTCCTAAAAGTAATGTCTTAAGATGACTCCTTTAAACCACAAAAACGCCACTTTTTCTGGGTTGTTTTATACTCCCCCCAAATGTAGACAGTCCCTAATGTATCAATGGATTATGCTCCAAAACTGCATTTGCAAATCCACTGTTTGCAACTCAGAATGCATATTAGAAAGAAATAGTATTAGAGTTGGGGTAGTTTTTTTGGCTAACCCATAAAAGCCGATTGAACCACGATATACCTGCGGTTTTGGTATTGATGGCACCATAGAGCTAAGCTTTTGTATACTGCCACGCAAAGTGTATTCAGGAGAATAACTACAAAAGCAGGATCAGGGTCCCCACTGTCCATGCTCCCTCTACTGTCTGATAGGAGAGAAAATGTCACAGATTGATGGCACTAGGAGGATATCTTGGGGAACAGAGAGACAAAGGCCAGGATCTAAATGGGAGCCAAGGCAGGAACTCTAGGGATGAGAAGCTGGGATGGGGTGTTCTTGGCTGAGGAAGGAGGCGGTGGTTCCATGTGGCTCCTCAGAATCTAGTCCATGGAATAAGAGCCAAAGTGGGACCAGGGTCATCTTTCACAGTGATGAAGGACTGAAAGCTGAGCTAGAAGGGAGACAATTTGTACATGCAAAGGACTTAGCATAATTCCCGGCACATGGTAGTGTTCAACAAATGGTGACCGAGATGTTGGTCCACTGAGCTAGAGGCAAAAATTGTAGGCTTTGCTCCCTCATTTGTCTTTTGGAATGTAATCTCCTTGGAAAAGAACTATTTGCAAGGAACCTGGAACTCGAAGCCTTTCTGAGCTATGGAAAGTTAGTGGCAGCTACAGTTAGCGGAGCAGGACAGTGGTTGAAGGGATGGTGGGGCCTGCAGGGAGAAGCGCTGCTCTAGCAGGCTCCTGAGACAAAGACAGGGTAGGTTTGCATATCCCTTCATCTTTCCCCTTTCCCACCCCATCTTCTCACCTAACGCTTGAAGTGTAAGGGTGTAGGTTGTGGGAAGATGCATCCGAGCCAGATGCAGAGTCAGGGAGAGGGGGGAAGGACAAGGAGAAGGAGAATGAAAACTCCCAGGAGAAGTGAGAAACAGGGGCGTTGGACGGCTCAGGCGGTTAAGTATCCGATTTATGATTTCGGCTCAGGTCATGTTCTCGGGGTTGGGAGATCCAACCCAGCGATGGGCTCTGCACTAAGCACGGAGTCTGCTTGAGAACCCCTCTCCCTCTGTCCTCCCCCTGCTTGCTTGCACGCTCTCTCAAATAAATAAATAAAATCTTAAAAAACAACAACAACAACAACAAAGTGAGAAATAGCTGAGTTTCTTCTGCAGCCCTTCATACAGTAAGGAAATACCGACCAGGCAGAAGTAAGGCACCAGGCCATGTGCTCTGAAAATACCAAGAAAGGCAACGCCTCCATGGGCTGATTCATCAAACGGGATGGTCATCCTTTGTCTACTCTCAGTTACATTTTAGCTTTAAGGAATCTGCACAGCTTCCAGGAACAGCTCTCAGCAGGACTCTTCCAATTTTTTCTTTAGTCAAGGGTCCCACCTATGTTTAAACACCCCCCCCCCTCCCCAGCTCCCACTGAGGATAGGAAAAGAAATGCATCAAAATGCACCCAGGCGATAGCCTGATTCTGATGTTATATTCTTTCCACCGGTCTCTTCAGAAGGGGTGTTCCCGCGAGACAATGTCCTGATGGAAGGTGTCACACACCTTTTGGATATCAGAAAATCAAAATGTGGGTGCCACTCTCAGTTATAGTGACCCTCAGTCAACTTATATTTGCCACCTATAAAGATAATAATTGCTTGATGTACGGTTTATAATTGGATCATAGCCATCAGTGACATGGCTATTTGTTGTTAGAGCAATATTAACAAAATTATGCCTATGGCAGTCTAATTAGAGGAGCACCTTAGGTGGCCCTGCTGGCATTTTCAACATGTTATCTAAGAGGTATGATCAGAAGACAAATCAGGGCTGACTTAATGAAGTTTCTGATCAGAGGCTGGTCTAAAGACAGTGAGTTATTGAAGGAGGCAAAGCAGAGCCCATGACTGGTGGATTCAAGTAGGCCATTAGAGGACAACAAAGAGCCATGGAATTTACTAGATTCAGTCTCGTGGCAGCCAATAACAAAAAAAGTTTCCCTCCTTCTCAGCAGCAGGATCCTAAAGTCCTAAAAGTTAGCTATAAAGCACTGAGTAATGTATAGAATTGTTGGATCATATTGTACAATTGAAACTAATACAACATTGTATGTTAATTATACTTGAATTTAAAAAAACAAACAAAAAAAAGGTTAGCTGTGAAAAGAAGCCTAAAGATTACCTAGTTCAGTGATATTCAGGTGGGGGTACCTCCAAGAGACCTTTTAAAATCTCCTGGTAGATTTTTGCAAATTAGTCCCTCCCCAATATCATATGTCTGTGGGTTGGGGGACATAACCTTATCCCTACTCCATTTGAGAATCATAACTATAAGAAGCAGCATAATGTAGGGACCAAGAACAAACACCTAGGTATTAGATAGCCCTGAATTAATGAGGGCTATGTCACTTACTAGGTGTGTGACCTTGCTGAGTTCCTTAAATTCTGTGAGCCAAATTTCTTTTCTCTAAATTGGGGATAACAATAGAATATAATGCAAAATTATGTGCTGAGGATGAAATGAGGAAAAGCACTTAGCTTAGCATCTGACAAATAGTAAGTACTTAATAAATGTTCCATATAACTTGTGATCGTTCATTTTATGTCAACTTGATTAGGCTAAGGGATGCCCAGATAGTTGGTCAAACATTATTGGTGGGTGTGTCTGTGAAGATGTTTCCAGAATAGATTAGCATTTGAATCAGTAGACTGAATAAAGAAGCTCACCCTCCCCAATTCAGTGGTCATCATCAAATCTGTTAGGGCCTGAATAGGACAAAAAGATGGAGGAAGAGTGAATTTACTCTTTGCTTGAGCTAGGGAATCCATCTTGTCCTGCCTTTAGACATTAGTGCTCCTAGTTTTAGGGCCTTTGGACTTAGACCAGGACTTATACCATCAGCCTCCCTGTTCTTGGGCCTTCAGACTCAGACTGGGTCTTACACCATTGGCTCCCTTTGTTCTCTGGGCTTTAGGTTTGGACTAGAACTACACCTCCATCTTTCCTGGACCTCCACCCTGAAGATGGCAGATCAAGGGACTCCTCAGCCTCCATAATTGCATGAGCCAATTCCTCATAATAAATCTCTTTCTGTATATCCATATCTATCCTGTTGGTTCTGTTTCTCTGCAGAATGCTGACTAATATAGAACTCTATTATTATTACAACTGAATGGCTAGGAAGCAGCTAGCCAGGAATTGAGGAAGAAAAAGATCGAGGACCAGAAATTTAGTTCAACTCATTGAGGGGGAACCTGAGATCCAGAGGTGGAAGTGACTTCCCCAAAGTTCCCCAGCTTATACCCAGTCTTGACCAGATCCCAAAGTTCCAAATGTTGGGCCTGGTACTCTTTAAGCCAACTGAATTACTGCATTCTGATAGCTAACAGGATAGCAAGATGTAGCAGAAAATGCACTGGCTTAGTAGTCAAAGACACATTTAACTGTGCCTCTCACCATCTGTGTGGGGTCTGTAACGTTCCTTAAACTAGGGCAATGCATTGATCAAAGATAAAAAATCTGCCCTTACTACTACCCAACTAAAGTCTCCTTCCCGAGGTCATGTAGTCCATGTTCCATTATCTTTGAAACTCTGACCCTTCTCACACTAGAGTTTGCCATGTTCATCTTCTATTGTCTGAACATTTCACCAGGGATCAGTGCAAATATTATATGGCAATATGTGCATGTGTATATACATATATACATACTATGTGTATATATAGTCTCAAGTATATATATACACATATATATTGGGTATATATATACCAACATGTATATCTACATCAAATATATTTGTATAGATAAAACTTTGGATTAATTTCCTTGCCTACTGTCAGTGATATTGTTCTGGTTACTACAGTTATAGCTAAAAAAATTTATAACAATAATAAGCAAGTATGCACACATGCACACACTCACATACACACAAACACTTCTAGGAAAAGCCTCAGATGGTACCTCTAAACGTTAAAGTATTTTAAAAAGTTGAAGAACTATGAATAATTTTTAAGTAGTCTATATGTTAAAGTTTGTCATATGTTAGAGTTTGACAGGAAACATGTATTAATAACTTAACATAAAGCTGAGTGAACCACTCTTAGCTGGTCTTCCTGCTCACCATCGTCTTTAGAACATAGCAGTGCTTCTCTTTCCTTATCTCTCTTTCTGTATTTTTGACAAAGTGTTAGTTTTTCCACCTGTGGGTTTCTCCCTCCTTTTTACTTCTGTCTCTATGTCTCTCCCTCTTTTTCCCCTCCATCTCAGTTTTTCTCAGGATGATGTGGCAGCCCGTGTGGTCACACATAAATTCACTTGCCAACCAAAGTCATGTGGACTTACCTGTCTTTCCTCTTTTCTCCTACTTGGCTTCAGCCAATGCACCTAACCGGTGACCTCTCCTTATTCTCCCTGATTCCACGTTTAGGTATCCCTGGCATATTAGGTTCTTCAGCAACAGAGCCAATTAAATTTATTTATTTATTTATTTATTTATTTTAATAGTTAACATTTATATAATATAAATATATAGTATATGATATAAATTATATGTATAATTAATAATGTTTATATATTTATATTATATAGATACATGTGTTATATATATAAATATCACATATGTTATGTATGTATCACATGCATATATTACAAATACCATAAATGCATAAATATAATACATATAAATATAAATTACATATTATATGTAAATATATAATTGTATATAGTATATGATATATAATAAAATATTTAAAATATATAAATATATATAAAGAGATTTATTATAAGGTATTGGCTCACATGATAACAGAAGCTGAGAAATCCCACAATTTGCTGTCTGCAAGCTGGAGGCCCAAAGAAGCCAGTGGTGTACTTTGAAAGCCAGAGAGCCAGAGAGCGAACGGAATAGACTACAGTACAAGTCTGATGGCTGAGAACCAGGAACACCAAGAGCAGAAGATTGGTGTCCCAGCTCACTTAGTCAGGAAGAGAGTAAATTCAAGCTTCCTCCACCTTTTTGTTCAGTTTGGGCCCTCAACAGATTAGATGATGCTCACCCACATGGAGAAGGCCATCTGCTTTACTTAGTTCAATTCAAATATTTATCCCTTGCAAAAATACCCTCACAGACACACACAGAAATAATTTAACCATCGGGGCATCTTGTGGCCCAGTCAAGCCAACAATAAAATTAATGACCACTCCTGGTTTCCTGCTCCAACTTCCCCTCTTGGTTGTCTGCTGCTGTGTCCATTCCACAACCTTCCCTCCCCAGGTCCCAACTTCTGTATCAAACTCAGGCCAGCAACCTTACTTCACCTTCTGATTGTCCCCTTTGTATGGCTGCTTAAATGTACATATCTGATCCTGGACCGTTTCTCCATTCTGATTAATTCCTTTGGGTAGGTCCCTAACACACTTTCCCAAACACTCACTACTTCCTCCATTTTTGGTCAATCTCCCTATGTTACTCCCCTCACATATCTTTCTTTTTTTACTCCAACCTTCATTTTTTTCCCACAGAACTAATCATAATATAGAATAAAATTTTATTATAGAATTTATTTTGTATAATGAAGACAATTGGATGTTCTTAGTCTGAATTTCAGATTCAGGTGAGTAGAATAAATTATAATTTAGCTAGGAAAATAATATTAACTGAGTTGTTTTTACTTATTATTTCCCTATATTTTCTCAATTGAGAAAAGAACTCCCCACCCTGAGAAAATATATGAAAAGCAGCCTTAATCTAATTCTCTTCTCTTTATTTGCTCTAATAGCCTGGTCGCTTTATGGCTTCCAACAAATTAAAATTTTTTTTTAATTTCTAAGGAGGGCCAGAAGGGATTTTGGTTGCTTTTTTTTTTTTTTTTGTTCAGTTCACTGAAAATGGTTTTTAGAATAAGCATGTTTTGCAGAAACACTGATCATAATTCTGTCATCTGCAACAACGAAAAATAAAGTCAAGAATGACATGGACAAAGTAATTACACAAAAATTTCTAAATTTTAAAAATTACTGAATCTGAGACAGGATAGCTTATGTAGCTCCCCCTTTTCTCTGTCTTTTAAAAAATTCATACATTTTGAAATTTCACAATTGTGAAATATAGTCCAATATATTTATAACTTTGGGAATACTATATAACTGAACGACTTAAAGAAGACTGAAAAAAACTGGAAAGATTCAATTCACTATGACCCATCTAAACGAACCAAAGACCTAGACATTTTCAGATTCATTTCTCTTTTACTTTATTGAAACAAGCTCAGCTCATAGATAAATGGCATTTTTAATCACAAGTGAAATTTCCCCAGCCAACTCTTCTAGTCTCTTGTTAACCGAATGTGCAGAATATCCTTTAAGGACAAGAAAGACACTTATGGACATAATAGGGCTGGGCTCCACCAGATCCCTCTCCCCGGTGTGTTCTGCAGTCTCTACAGTGGGGAAAAATCCCAGTTTAACAAAGCCCTGAAGCAAATCTCCATCCCAAGGTCCTCAGTTTTGTGTGTTTTTTTAAATAGGCCCCTTTCCAGGACATACATGGAAAAAGAAAATTAGGAAGGTATGTCCTCCTCCCAGTCTGTGAAAATTCACCCTTTTTAACTGTCAAATCAGTCCCAACTCCATTCAAATAACTCCCAAATTGAGCAAGGCAGCGCCAGATTCCTACTACTGTCATCTTGAGTTTATCTCATAATGGTTATAAATGATTTGTTTATTCATAAATTAATTTAACAATCACTGGCAGCCTACTATATGCCAGGTACCATGCTAAGTACTTGGTAATATGTTGGTAGGTAAACAGATATGATATTATCCTGAGGCTTCCAGGGAATGGTTTCAAAGCCCACAGAGCTTTTATATTCCAGGTGATTCTTCTCACTTTTGCAGACACCAGCCTGCTTTCAATCTCTTCGGAGCCATTGCCATGTGATGACTCTTGCCTCCTACTTTGGCCCTGGCCCTGGCCTGCCGCTGTGACCACCACAGACTTCAGTGCCTCCACTTCTTGAGGATTGCTATCTCCTTCTTGGCTGCCCATTGTTAAGCAGCAGGCCCTGTTGATTAGGACACCCAAAAGCCATGTCCTACTTTCTTCTACCATGATGCCCCCCAACTACATTTCTGTATTTGTATATACAAATATATACTTTCTCAGCTTCTTTTTATCCCTGGCCCGAGATGAAGCAGAGATCTGCTGGAGGGGATTCTGGGGAAGCTTTCTTCCTTGATAAAAAGAGACACGTGCAACTGGTAAGCACATCCAAGTTTCTCCTTCTTCCTGCTTTGAAAGCAAAAATAATGACTGGAACTCCAGCACTTACATGAACAGGAGGAAGGACAGAGACAATCAGGAGGATGCCAGCCCCGTACCTCTCCACTTCTTATTGTAGGAGCAATAAACCCTTGTTGTTGAAGCCACTGTAGTTGCATTTTTTTTGTTACTTGCAGCTGCAATTCTCACTGATGTATTGCCACTGCCACGATCCCAGCCAAAAGGCCTCTGCATCTTTGGGGCTTAGTGAACCTTTTCTATTCCTGTGCTGTCTAGAACGGGAGTGAAAAACTGCCCTCCAAGTGTTCCCAATCCTGATGAAGTCTACCAGCGCATCAGGATTCTCATGCTTGTTTGGTGCCCATCAAATTTCATTGTGGTTGTTTGTCTGGGGTTGGGGGACTGAGTGTGAGAAGCGCAACCTGCAGTATGTGTATGTACTCAATACCTCCATGCCAGTGGAAAGACGTAGATGTCATCTCACTTCAAACAAGATTTTGGCACCTTATCTCTGAAACACTCCCCTAGTAGGAAGGCATCCACAAATGCCCTCCTACATCTTTATCTCCCAACAACATGGATACTAATTTCAAGCTCAGGAAGTAGATATGCCAATGACCTCAGAACCCTAAGATTGGTCATTCTAGAGGATTTAAGTCATATTTCATTCTAGAAGAAACTCATATTCAAATATTCTAAACTTCACATTCATTATCTCTTTTTCCCCTCCTGTTACTAAATAGAAAGACTTTTCTATCATAGAAAAATCTCCTGATCTGTGCTGTGAATCCCATGTCCTCCCACTTTCTCAGGAACTTCCCCCTCTGGATTATATCCATGGCTTCTTATGTAACTCCAAACTCGCCTTCTTTACTGGGCCTCTTCCATAATCATTTAAACCTTCCATTGTCTCTCTTACCTTAGAAAACAAAAACTAATTTTACTGTAAAACTAACTCTACAACTAAAATTGTATCTATTCTCCCAGTTACAAAATATATAGCTACAGCTTCAATTTCTACATCCTCCTCCTATTGGCTTCTCAATCTGCCTTCTGTTGTTATCATTTAAATTCTAGCATTAAGTCACCACTGACCTGCCTGTTGCCAAGTCAATGAAAATGTTCATATCTATCCTATTTGAAGCCCCTGCTTCCTTTGTGCACAGGTTTCTACTGCTCCCTCAAGCAACTCTTTCCTTGCCTTCCATCCTTCCATGTCCCTACACTTGGCTCATTTTTCTTCTGACCATTGTCAGGTGGCAGTGCTGAATTTTCCTCCTCTACCCAAGCTTTTTGTGCAGACCTTCCTCAGGGCTCAGCCTTGGGCCCTCTTCAATTTTCTGCCAAAGTGCTCTCATCTACTCCTTTATCTTCAAACACCATCTGTAAGCAGTGGTTTCAAAATCATGTCTGCAGTCCAGACTGCTCTTCTGAGTTACAGACTCATACGTAAAATGTTTAGAATATCTCCATGCAGGACACTTGAACACATTATAAGAATTTCAAATACAGCATGTCCCAAGATAGACTTATTCTCTATAACCCCCTTGCCCAAAACAACGTTTCTCCTCTAGCGTTCCCTATAATGGTGAATGGTACCAACATCCTCCCAGATGCTCCAGAGCCCATGAGCCATCTTTAATACATCCTTCTTCTTCAATGATTCTCTGCCACTACCACCCCCCAAAATCAGTCACAAATCCAGTTGACTCTGCCTCATAATCCATCTGTTTTCCAATTTAAGTCACCATCGTCTCTCACCTGGGCTACTCAAATTAACCTCTAACTAGTTTCTTCTTTTCTTCTACCCCATTTTTCCTTGCCCCGACCTCAATTTTCATATGGCAATGACAGTAATCATTTAAAATGTAATTCTGATCAAATCATTCCTCTACTAAGATCATTTCATGGCATCCCAGTACTGAGTCTCAAATCCAAAATCCTTCTTTGTATTTTCTGAACAAACAAGCTCTCTTTTCCCTCAAAACATTATATATGCCTCTGCCAGAAATGCTGTTTCTTCCAAACTAGGCACAGCTAGCTATTACTCTTTCAGGTATGAGCTTAATTACTATTTTCTAAAGGAACTCTTTCCTGATTGAGAAATAGTGTCAGATTCCCTATTTACCTTCATACCAACTTGTGATTTTTAAAAGTAAGACTTGTATAAAGAGCACACTTACCATAATGAGCACTGAGTAATGTATAGAATTGTTGAATCACTATATTGTACACCTGAAATTAGTATAACACTGTATGGAAACTCTACTGGAATTAAAATTAAAAACTTAATTTAAAAAAGGCAAGAGTTCCTCTATCTTAACAAATCAAACTTGGTAAATCAAAAACATCAGTAAACATACATTTTTAGAGATACGGAGAAAGCTATTGGATGAAAGAAAAAAAAATAGGACTTGTAATTAAATCCTACTGGTGTGGTTAGCTACCCAGGAGACACTAACCAAGTAAGGTAAGCCCCATGAGGGTAGAGACTGGGTACAATTTGTTCACTGATATTTTCTCAATGTCAAGTGGAGGGGAATAGTGGGTGCTCAATAAGATTTGTTGGATGCATAAACTGAGTTTTATATAGTTCTGGCTTTAAGACCTATATTGATTTCTTATTCTATTCACAGATATAAATGATTTTAATTATAACTAAATACTTACGTTTTAATTATGACAATTATTTAATAATGATAATTATTTAATTGTGACATACTTATACACCCAGAAGTCTGTAATTATGAAAAGGGATATATTTCTGCCAACTAAAAGAAATTCTGGATTTTTCTAGGAAGCTTATTTTAGGGATAGGATTCAGACAATTGTCATGCATTTTTTAAAAAAGAGTCTTAAAAAAGCAAAAAATCAACTAATTCAGTAAAATTGGTATATTGCCCATCAAATTTCAAAATATATTAGCATGACATCTCACTTTCTTGAGACATTTTCTAAGTGTAATGAAATTTTAATTCCAAACCTAGAGCTGTATGATTAAGTAAGAAAAGAAACTGAAGAGTGACACTCCAAAAATTTCCTCTAGCAACATGCTAATATAAGGACTTGATGGCCAGCCTGTGTCCCTGAGGTCCATCGATTAATATGTGTGGGAATAGAATAATTAACATGGAATGAGAGACAACAGGAGGAAACCTCTACCAAAGAAGAAAGAGACTGTTGAGGATTTGAATTCTGAGGAAGTCCAAGTCCTCAAGGGTTCTGATCTGTTGACATAAGAATACTGTGGCAGACAGAAGAGATGGAAAGAAGTAATTGAGGCAGATTTCTCACCCTTGGCACTACTGACATTTTGCACTGGATAATTCTTTGTTGCAGGGGGCTGTCCTGGGCATTGTAGGATATTCAGCAGCATCCCTAGTGTCTACCCAATGGATGCTAATAGTACTCCCCACCCCCAACAGTTGCACTTGAAAAATCTCCCTAGACATTGCCAAATGTCTCCAGGAGAGGCAAGATTGCCCCTGATTGAGAACCACTGAATCAAAGGGATCCCTCAATTCAAAAAAAGTACAAAAAGACACATTTCCATCATTCACTGGCTTATTGATTCATACATTCATTCATTCCTTCATTGGACAAGACAAAGTACTAGATACCGCATTCCAGAAATGAGTAGAGCACAGTTTGTTAAGGGTTGAAAGTCTACTAAAAGACAAAGAGGCCATTGTTTAGAATATAGGGTGTATTTGCAGTTATGTGAGATGTAGGCTTTAGTGCATGAACAAAATTACCCAAGAAAGGTCCCAACCTTGCTTGAAATGCATAGTACACATGGTTATGGTGGATATAGGAAATTAGCATTCTGCATCCAATTCAGCTTTGCAGAGTGCCCTCCTGACCTGCACCAGTTGGAGAGCCCAGAATCCCTGGCTGTCAGGTTTCCAGCTGCAGAGTGGCTCAATCATTTAGGCCTTTACATGATACCAAATCCACAAGAGCCCATCTTCCTGCTGCTTACTGTTCAGAGGCACAGTCCTGGAAACTGGGTTTTCCCCCAGCAGCGTTCCAGAGTCCATCTCAAGCTCGGAAGTGGTCCAGAGGTGGGTGCAGTGGGGATAGTGTGGTTTCTGGGCCTCGAATGGCAGCTATGCCAGTCTGTTCTTGAATTCAAAAGGTTGGTAGTGGACTCCTAACTCCACTTCCCTGCTCTGAAAGAGGCAACAGCATTCCTGGCAGGCCAGGTAGCAGTACTATTCTGGAACTTTTCCTGAAAGATTCAGCCATAAGTCTCTAGCACTCTAATGAATATGTATGGGCCTGATTCCTTGAATTATAGTTCATCCTGCTTAAAATATCTAGAATGAATTCTGTTTTTTTTTTGAAAACTGAGCCCTGCAACTCTATACAACAAGCTGTAATAGCTCAGTGAATCTATCACACACAGTGTGATCACACACCCCCAGTATGGAAACAGATCATAGATTCTTCAGTTAAGCACCAGATGAAGAATTTGGCTTCCATTTAGGGGCCATGCTGCATGAAAAATATGTTTGCTTTTGTTTGTATGTTGTTGAATTGATACAAGTAAAAATATAAGATTGCACTATAAATGCAGTGCCAGAGATAAGCACAGGATGCAGTATGGAAATGGTACACAGTCAGGAAGATTTTCTAGAGCAGTGATGTCTGAACTGAGTCTTCAAGCAGAAGCAACAGTGTGTGAGGGAAACTGCACTTGAGGGCAGGGTGAAGGACAAAGCAAGCCAAACAGAGAATGCACAAAAGGTGTGAACAATTGAGAAAGCACTGTAATTTACAGACCTGAAAACTGGCTGGGGTAGCTGGAATGTACCATGACAGGTGGGGAGCGATTAGAGAGCCACTGGAATGCAGAGACAATTTCGTGAAGTAGCGGGAACACTATTATTCCACATTTTTTTTTTAAGCCCAAGAGGCCCCTGATTCTAAGACACACCATCTACTTTATAAGAGCTTTGAAGGGAAAAATGGAAACCCTACCTAAATGTATTCATTTCTTTTAAAACCAACTAAAAATATCATTCATTTATCAATCTAAACTCCCTCTTTTCAATACCTAAATCAGAATTTGCATCTAAATCTTCTTGACAATATTTCCCTATTAAAGTCTAGAGGGTCTAGTTAGCCTTCTAAATCACTTTCTGTCATTTGGTGGTTGGCTATATTTAGCCTTTCACCGGTGCCTGTGGTCTTGACTTTTTTTAAGATTGACAGTAAGTTTCAAGCCATATCAAATTATATTAAGAGTTCCTCCTCTGCATTTCCTATTTGGTTAGACTCAGAGTTTTGTTTTTTTCTATTATTAAATTTCATAGTGTTAGAAGTCAAATAGCTTCTCTTAGAAATTAGTCAGAAATTTTTTTTAAAGATTTTTTATTTATTTATTTGACAGAGAGAGAGCACAAGCAGGTGGAGTAACAGGTAGAGGGAGAGGGAGAAGCAGGCTCCCTGCTGAGCAAGAAGCCTGATGTGGGGCTCGATCCCAGGACCCCAGGATCATGACCTGAGTGGAAGGCAGTTGCTTAACCGACTGAGCCACCCAGGCGCACCAGTCAGAAACTTTTAACAGGTCAATATTTCATAACCAAATCAAATGTGAAAACAAATTCACCACACTAACTTCTTCCTGCTTTGCAAAGCCTGTGATCTGTTGCAAGAGATTTGGCAAGTTTGGCACTCTGATTCCATCACTTAATGGATGATAGGCAATCTTCTCTATACAGAATTTACTTTCACTTCAGTGCTACATCATAAAGATTTCTTTTTGCAGACATCCTAAGCAAAGAATGAGGGATCCAAATTTAAGTTTAAATTCAACCGCTTGTTATCAATGCAAAAAAAAAAAGCTGAACTGGATAAACAATAGAATGAAAAGGTATCATCATGCATGGCTTAGTTCATACAAGCTCAAGAAATGACAACTGTCACAATTCAACAACTCTCTCCTCTACCCAGAAACTTATAAGACATTTTGACAGTAAGAGTTTTCTTATCTTCAGAAAAGGTAAAAGGAAAAGAAAAAAAATATATATATATATGGCAAACTGGAGCCTGGAACAAAGCCCAGTGTGGGCCCCTTGCATACAATATAAAAACTTTTCCTTCACATCAGGAGATATAGGGTGTGGGTAAGGCTGAGCAAAGATGACTTGAGGTGAGAAGTGAGAATGGAAAAAGAGGAAAAGAAAATAGAAAGAGGTCTTTGCTTTGGTAGAAGAGATGACTCTATTTAAAAAAAAAAACAAAAACCCAAAGCATAAAACAAAAACCAGAAGGCAGATGACTCACCATCATACCTGAGGGATACTCAGATATGCAAATAATACATTGTTCCTTTAATCTCTAAAGGTACTTAATCTTCTTTTTGAATTGCCAATTGCTAAATAGTGGCAGCATTTTAAAATTGTTCATTTACAATATTTTGATTTTTCTGGCTTACACCATCTCCATATATTTTAAGTGTCCAATCTACCAGGATTTCATTTCCCTCTCCAACTGGTTTAAAAATCTCCTTTGGATAACTTCGTGTTATGTCTTGAAGATTTCTGCCCTTTCCCCTTTTCATCCCTAAAGTGACATCTAGAATACAGAATATGGGAAGGTATGTGGCTTGTGTAATCTCCAGACAGCAGGGGCAGAAAGGTCCTGACCCTTGTTCTATTCTCAGTCTCCATCTCCACAGCAAGATCCTTCATTCACCACTTGAGCACGTGCCCTCCTGACACCTGAAGCTGATGTCAGGACACTGACGGAGCTCCTAGGCTGATCTGTATGGTGGGAAGGGTCCCGGGCTGACTCAGTTCCAGCACTGCCCACTCTAGTGTTACAGACCACTCACCCACATACACACAGGTCTGGCTCTGCATCCCCTGCAGCCCTTGTCTCAAGCCACTTCACCCCCTCCCTCATAGCGACACTCCTACACTCTGGCAAGCTCTCCAGCCAGTGTCCCAGGGAATTCGGGGTTTCCCTTCAAGGGGATGAGAAAATATCTAGATCCCAGCCACAACTGGGGAACTGAGAGTGACTTGGGAGAGTTAGATGCTGGCGGCTTCAACACCCCTCAACTTTGCTGAACTTTTGGGTGTATTTTGATGTCGTCAATCCCAGTTTGATGTGGGACTGTCTGTGAAGCATCTTCTTCCTGAGTTCCCCATGTGAGGAAAAGCAAAAGCCCCTAGGCTGTTGATGTTTCTTGGATTTCTCTAACACACTGCACACCTCTATTGTCCAAGCCAAAGACTGGAGAGGAATGATGGGAACTCACGCCTGCCAGTCTCACTCTGCTTCTCCAACCTCCCTCCCTTTCCCCTTTTCACAATCTCTTGGACCTGGTAAGGGCTTTTTGCATCCTCTGAAGTGATATCTAGAATACAGAATGGGGACATGTGTGGCTCATGTAATATCTTCATAGTAGTTAGGAGAACACTAGCTGTTATAAAAAATATATACCTTGTAATATTATGGCTTAACACATCAAAAGTTTGTATTTCACCCATATTCTCGAAGTTCTTTGCATGTGTTCCTGGTTAGATGCCTTCCTATGTGGTCATACAGAGAAAAAGTTTCTGCCATCATGTAGTTCTGATCTTCTCCTGGCCCTGAAGGGATCCTACATATAAGGGTGTGGCAATGACACAAATCATTTCCACTTGTGTCCATTGGCCAGAACTCATTAACACAGTTATTCCGAAATGCCAGGGAGGCTGAGAACTGTAATCTAGATGTGTGTCTATGAAGAAAAGAAAACTCTGGGGGAGCAAGCTTCATGGTATAGGTCATAGGCAAGTTTTTTTATATTCCTTTATTTTTTAAGATTTTATTTATTTTTTATTTGAGAGTGCGCGCAAGTGTGAGCACGAGTGGGGGGAGGGGCAGACGGAGATAGGGGAAAGTCTGAGGGAGAGGGAGAAGCAACTCCTCGCTGAGCCGGGAGCCTGCCCCTGAGGCTCCATCCCAGGATCCTGGGATCATGACCTGAACTGAAGGCAGACGCTTAACGAACTGAGGCACCCGCTCCCCAGTTTTTTTATATTTTGAAGGAATTTTTATAATCCTTTTCTACAAAACCTGATCTTCTAATATATTGTCTTGCTTAAAGTCTTATTTTGAATTTTAGAAGCTGAAAGTAACCCTTTTTCTTTGCACTTCTGATATAATACATGTAATCCACACAATAAGCATCCCTTGAAGCAAAGGGATATTTCCAAGAACACTGAATTGCAAAAGATTAAAGCATATTAATACTTTGAAAATAGTCCCTTTTACATAAAATTATTGTAGTAATGCTGTTTCTGAGACTTCCAAAGGTGCCCAAGGAAGCTGCAGAAACAAACTTACCCTGAAGGAAGTCAGCAATCTGCTCTCATATACCACATAACAAATTGAGCTCCAAACAAAGGCAGAAATCCTTAGCTCCTAGGCTAGCTCAGTGCTAATCAAATCTCTTCTCCTTGTCTATCAACCTTTGGCCTCAGCAAGACCACCCTAACCTCTGACTTCAGAGTGGTCCTTGTAGGACTTGTTAAGATTTCAGATTTTATCCCAAAGGCTATGTGGAGAGTAGCATGAACACATTCGCATTTTTGAGAATTTTGGAGGTTGGAGGCAGAAGTCCTGTACAAAGTTTACGGCAATGATCCATACAAGAAAATGTGAGGATCAGAATTCTATAAATGCAGAAGGAGCTAAATTAGAAGGTCAACTGGATGTTGAAGATGGGGGAGAAGCCACAAGGATGACTGCCCAATTTCCAACTTGAATAATTAAGAGCATGGTGGTGACCTTCTCTGAGACACAGGAAGATAAAATGGAGTGGGGAAATACAATGAGCTCAGTCATAGGTATTCTGAGTTTGAAGTATCTGTGGTACCTCAAAGAGATTTTTACCTTGGGCAACTTGATATGTGGATCTGGAGCTTAGAAAGAAGTCTAGGTTAATGGAACAGATTTGACAATCTTTGTAATAATAAAGGTATCTAATGTCATGAGAGTGGATGAGTTCACCCCCCAAAAATTGTGTTAAAGAAAAAGAGAAGAGGAATGAAAAAAAGATCTAAGGAACACCAACATTTAAACAATGTGCAGAGAAAAGGGAGCAAATAAAGACGGAAAAGAAACATCCAGAGAAGTAAGGGGATAGAGAGAAAAAAGGGGAAAAAATGGAATCATCAAAGAAGATATCTACTTTGATTTTTTTAAAAAAAGCAAACAGGAGTATAGGTTTTACATTGTTCCCACTTATGGGATGCTGGGGGCCTTGAGCTAGTTCCATCCAGGCTTCTTATTCCCCTAAGCTGAACTAAGTCTTCAAGGACCCACTTTTCTTCTATAGATGCTGAAAACTGGGGGAACAAGGGACTTACTGACACTGTGTAGTTGGACAGAGGTTGGCTTTGAACAAAGGCTTGCACAACAATAAGCAATAACACTTCTGCTGGACAGTCACCGGGCAATATCCTGGCCTGCACCAAAGGACATTCTCATTAGGATCCAATGGGAAAGGCAACTAGCAGAGTCCCTGGATGATGAGGAGACAGACTGCACTCTCACAAAGCCCTTGGACACCTGACAATACCTCTTACATTGTCTTGCTCTGAAACAGCCCCCATTCCCAGCTGGATTAGCCCTTTCAGGACCAGTTACCTTCTTCTCATCCCCATACCCTCTCTGTTCATTTCCTCAGTCTCTCTCCATCTTCAGTACAGGTTTAGGGGATGGCTCTCCTTTGGGGAGTCATAGGAAGGAAGGCTTGCTTCTACTTGTGAGGTGTCCCCAGGGTTCCATGGTGTTTTCAGACCCATGTCAGGAAGACACCTTGAGTTTATCTGTCCCACTTTGTCACATCCTTCCAATGGAGCAATGAGCCCAAAGAGACAAGTTGCTTCAGTCGAGAGTGGAAGGGGATGTCAAAGGAGAAGGAAGAGAAGGAAAATGTTCTATCAGTGAGAAAACATATTTTACTATGCAAAATACTAGGCTGACACCAAGGGAAAAAAAAAACCTAGTGCTAGAGTCTGAATGTTTGTTCCCCCCCAAATTCACATGCTGGAAGAAGGTGGGGCCTTTGGAAGGTGCTTAGGCCATGCAGATGGAGTGCTCATAAATCACACGGAGCTCCCTAGCCCTCTCATCACATGAAGATACAATAAGAAGCCTGTGACAGGGAAGAGGGCCCTCACCCAACCATGCTGGCACCCTGATCTTGGACTTCCAGCCTCCAGAACTATAAGCAATACATTTCTGCTATTTATAAGCCATCCAGTCTGCAGTATTTTGTTATTGTGGCCCAAACAGACCAAGAAAGCTGGATGGTGTTAAAAGGATGACTTTTGGACATAGTGTACTAAGAATACTATTGTCTAAAAAGATAAGGCATTAATGGCCAATAGAAATTTAAAACAGGACCTTCTCTTCCTTCTGAAGAAGCAGTCGAGAGAAATAGACATGGAAGGTAAGTATTATATTGTTACAGAGGTCCACTGTTCCAGGGCCTAAATCCCTCTTCTACCCAAAGCACAAATGTGTTACTGTGGACTGGACATTGACTCTTTCTGAGCTTCAGGATAACATTTAGAATACAAGAGATTTGTAAGATAGTCAAGAGTCAGGTTATAGATGTAAATGTTTTATCAGTTAGTATTGACCAGTTTCATATCATTAGTTCCAACAATGTGGCCATTGGTTAGTTCACTGTACATTTTTCCCAACCTCAGTTTCCGGTAGAACCATTAGTCAGGCCCCAGGCCCACAATTAAAAAAAACGCAAGTGACACCTAACACCACTGTCTCTAGCTCTGACCTCATGCCCCAAAGTGCTAAACTTCTACCTATGAGAGACTGGGGAGTGATCCAGCGACTTCTATATCACTATCTACATATCTTTAAAATCTTGCTTTCCTACTTTAATCAGAGGTATTTGGCCAGTGTTCTTTTTCCATAGCACTCCTTTCTATTTCAAGAAAAAAAATCAGAAATAATAATTTATATCACAGTGAAAATATCCAAAAGTACAGAAATGAGAGGGGGATATAATCTTCCTAATATAATTCTCTTAATTAGAAGCAATTGTAGTTTAATAGCTAAAAATATTTACTCTGGAGCCAGATTGCCTGGGCTAAAATCACCAAGTCACTAGCTATGTGACTTTGGGCATATCTTCTTTGGCCCTTGATTTCCTCATCTGAAAAATTTAGAAATAATCCCTGCCTCCTACTATTACAAAAATATTAAAACTCTTGGGACACTGCCTGCCAGATATTAAGCCCTCAATAACTGTTATCTGCTACAGTTGGTTCACCCTCTTCATTTACAAACCCATTTTCAGCTTGCTAACTTTTTATCTTGTCATTTTCTTTAATGCCCATCACTATGCCAAATATAAAAATTAGTCCTTGATAATGATGATAATGTAAATTTTAAGAATGAAGTCACAAGAAGTCACAAAGGAGAACTCAAGGTTTTTGGCCCAGAGTGGGTTGGACACCTTGGAAAAATATTGGAGAATCTGATCCTCACCCTGACCTGACAAGTTACATATATACATACATACATACATACATATCAACACCTGTGAAGAAAAACACCAGCCCTTGGGGTGCCTGGGTGGCTTAGTTGGTTATGCAACCGACTCTGGTTTCCACTCAAGTCATGATCTCAGGGTCATGAGATCAAGCCCCAGAACTGGCTCTGCACTCAGTGCGGAGTCCGCTTGGGATTCTCTCTCCCTCTCCCTCTGCCCCTCCCCCTACTCATGGGCATGCACGCACATGCACACACATGCTCTCTCTCTCTCAAATAAATAAATCTTTAAAAAAAAGAAAGAAAACACCAGCCCTCAATAACCGATTTGTTTCACAATGTAATCAGTTCACACACTATTGTATTTCATAGTTTGTCCCAAAAACATTCATTCCATAGTGACTGCAGTGAGATAATTTGTTGTAATAGAAGACATATCATGTTAATGTCTTTTCATACTAAGATAAGTAAATTCATACTAAAATAAGACAATCCAACTAATTCAGTAACAAAATTTATTACAATAACAAAAAAGGCATTACTATTAGTTTGGTATCATAAAAAATCTTTGGTGTTTTTTTTTAAGTTTTTTGACAGTGTCAGCTAGGAGTAAAAATGGACTTAACAATTGAGTCCAAGGCTAGAGATTATGGTCAGGGTGCTATTTTAATGGAATTTTTTATTATAAATGAAAAAAGATATAGGATTTTTAACACAGAGGAATAACCACTCTGACACTTGGGCCCAAAAGGCTAAAGAGAAATATCCTTAATATTAACCTAACATGGTGACCTCATTATGCCTTAGTCAGTGTAATCCTTAGCCATTAGCTGAGATATAGATTTTTGTACATGAGGGTATTGTTCTCTCTGTGAAAGAAAGGCCTTTAGAAACATTTCAAATAATTTATTATAAAAGCTTTCTGGTGAGGCTGTAGGGTTAGTGGTGAGAATATGGAGGTAGGGAGGATGCTATTTTTAAAGACTCTAAAATGACTTTTTGATACTGAGTATAAAATAACCCCATTTGAACTTGGGACTTCCAGGACTTCTTTTTGAAATGTAACTAACTTCTCTCTTGAGGAATTCTGTATTTAAATAAAGATCAAGGTAGTTGTTGGGTGAAGTCAAGGTACTATGATAAGCTGCATGGGTATACGTATGTATGTGTGTATGTGTGTATATGTGTATTGTGTATGTGTAAATATGTATAAATCTGTGCATGTGCGTGTGTGTACACACTGTGGGGAGCCACCCAGATCCACCCTTCACAACTCAGGCACACATTTTGTCAGCTTCGAGGGAGATTGGTTGCAGAAGGCTCACAGCTAGGGTCTCTCTAGCAATTGCCCTCAGGGAAAGGGAGATGACCCAGTGGAGTCTACGCCCCCTCCTGGGGGCCAGTCCACATCCAGTGACTAATCAGTGTGGGTGTTTGAAGGCTTTGCCTCTTTGCTCCAAACAACTCTAAAGGACTACCCCAGCTTTGGTGCTTCCTGTGATAATAGCTGAAGCCTTTGTTGCCCCTACACTGCTTCTCTGTTTTCTTCACAGGAGTTGTTCTGGAGAGCATGTCCCAATAAACTCCCTGAACATAAATCTCCACCTCAGTGCCTTTTTTCTGGGGAACCCAAACTAAAAAATCAAGCATTTATTATTAATATCAATTTTAGCAAAGAGTGAGTTTACTGATTTACAAATGTTGGAGGGAGATGGAGGGGGGGTGAATTGTTGAATTTAGCTAGACCCTTCATAGAGAATCAGCAAAGAACTAAGATGGTGGTTTATTATTTTGCTAGCCTGATACCTTGCATGTTTTATCTCAGTGCTGATTTCCAGACAATTGTCTAAATCATAAAAAAAAAAAAAAGACTTTCAGTCCAGTTGTGTCCAGCACTCTTCCAACCACTTCTTTACTACCACTATTACCTTTCAAAGACAGCAGTGTTAGCGTTGGGTGATCCTTTGAGATTAGAAGGGCTTAAATCAAGCCCAGGCAGATAACATTGTAAGTGAGGACAGTAGAGATGACAAAACAGTGTATCTTTCCAATACAGTATGTGGTACTGAAAAATCCAGCAAGATGTAATCAGGACTTGTCAACAATTAAGCCTCCACAACTTAGAGATCAAAGTAGGAAAGCAGTTGACATCAAAGAGATCCAGAAGTAATACAGTCATGGAACTGAGATTCAGAACTAAAGTTCCAATATGGTGCATAGGGCTCATGTTTGGTGGAAGAATAAGTGTCTAAAAAGGAGCCACCATTTGATTCTCTGCCACATTCCTAATATTTTGGTTTTCCACCATTCCCTCAACATATTTTCATCTTAGTAATACCTTTAAAAAATATTGACATTTTTGGGGTGCCTGGGTGGCTCAGTTGGTTGAGCATCTGACACTTAATTTCGGCTCAGGTCATGATCTCAGGGGTCATGGGATTGTGCCCCTTGTCGGTCTCCATGCTCACCAGGGAGTCTGCTTGAAGATTCTCTCCCACTTCCCTTCCCCCAACTCTCACTCTCTGTCTCTCTCTCTCTCTCTCTAAAATAAATAAAATCTTTAAAAAATATATTGACACTTCATAATTTTGGAGAATATTCTTATGGAAAGAAACCTGCTTCCATTGTTGCAAATCCAACTTCTCAAAGACTAGAACCTGGGAATGGCCTGGCAGCTTGGACTCCAATAAAGAAGAGCCCAGCTGCCAAAACTCAGGCACAAATACAAATAACAAGATGGAAGAGATCCTTGGTCAAGTTCTTTTGTCTAAAAACAGGCTTGATTTGTTAATCTCAGAGCCCTGGGTGGGGCTGAACCTACAGGTGAGGATCAGGGAATCCCAGCTACTGAGAGAACAAACATGAAGAGAGCAAGGATTACTGCAATGGAACAAGGGCAAGACCTGGGATAGTCAAGCAACTGTCAAGTAGTAAGGGGAAAGTGGCTATTTGGAGAGAAGGGAGAAAAATCACTAGTGCAGAAGAACTCTGGAAAACCTTCTCGGAAGAAAGATACTTCAGGTACAAGAGAAAATGACAATGTACACATTCCACTTATTGCCTGTGAAAACTAACTTGGCCACCAGAATACAAGGGGCGTATCTTCTCTCATATTGGAACCCCTGAAGGCTTTTCCCTAAAGGTTTAGAGTATATTCTCTTGCTTATTCTCCAGCCTAAGGAGAAATGAGCTCGTTCATTTCCTCTGCCCCGTAGTTCTGATAAAACCAAAAATTCTATTGAACCTAATCAACATTAGTTTAAATAGGGCCAAAGAGATTCAGAAGATGATGATGAGATCTCACATGTGTTTCATACCTGATAAAACTTGATCATACATTATCTCACTTTTGTACTGGTATCATTTACTTTACAGATGTGAACATTGAAGCTGTAAGTAATATTATAAAAGACATCTTGCCAGGAGGTATTAAAGCCAGGACAGAAACTGAGGTTCTGGATGCGCAGAGTAATTCTCATCACATAGTTCCATAAAACCTCTCTAAACCTTAACATGTAGATAGAGTCAGATACCCTCTGAATACTCAATAAATGTTAATTAAAGGAACATTGTGGGGGATGCCTGCGTGGCTCAGTCAGTTAAGTGTCTGTCTTGGGCTCAGGTCATGATCCCATGGTCCTGGGATCGAGTCCGACATTGGGCTCTTTGCTCAGTGGGGAGCCTGCTTCTCCCTCTGCCGCCGCTCCCCCCTGTTTGTGCGCTCTCTCTTTCTGACAAATAAATAAATAAAATCTTAAAAAAAAAAAAAAAAGAACATTCTGGGATTAGCATTGTTTACCTGTGGCATGACATTTTCTGCCATCTAGTAGTTTTCTAGATCTAAGCATGTCAAGTTACTTTGGAGGCCCAGGTTCCAATTGTATGATGAAGAGTTTAGCATAAATATTTTTAAAGATTCCTTCCAGGTATAAAATCTGACAAGTTTCTTCTCCAGTAAATGATGAATCAACCTTCACCATCTGGTAGCCTCTAGAGGGGAGTGTGTGTATCTATCTGCGTTCACACAAAAGATTTTCCATATTGATTACATCCAAAGGGTTGCAAATGATGTTCATTAAAGGATATTTGATGGTTCAAAACTTGCCTATATTTTTTATATTCATGTTTTTTTTTTCCTTCCTTTGAATCTTCTTGTGGATATTTAAGGAAGTACTTACTTAATTGATAATTTTCTAGCACTAGTCAATTGAAATTTAATTTAGATGACTCTATTAGTAATCTATCACTCACTAATACTGTTACAAACCGTGAGACAGAGTTTAAGGTAATTTATTAAAGTATACCTAGATTTGCATTCATAAGTCCAGTTGTGTCATAAATGTAATTACTCTTCATAATTACAATTTTACCTACATATATATATTTGAAATATAAAACACTTGGTTCACATGACTTTACAGTTTATAGCTTTCTTTCGCATATACCCACAGAGATTTTTGTGCAACATCTATGTGACCTTTGAGTCATCCCCATTTATTTCTTTGCCTAGGCTATTGAGTGGCTCTGACTGTCCTAAATTCTTTTCTCTGGTATGTTACAAATACAGCCCACAAGCTTTAGAAATATGCCTACTACCCAAAAGATCCAGCTTGATGTTTTACCAAATCTATAAATGGAGACTAATAAGTGACCTCAGTTATGTGAAGTATTTAAGATTCTAAAGTAATTCAGCTCTATATTCAGACTAGACCATTTGTCTTCATCAAGAAGCATGTGTCCACTGGGAAGCATTTGACTGGATCTCTTCTTCTGTGATGGACTATCCTATTTGACAATCGTGAAACCTTAGCCTTGGAAGAGATCTCAGAATATTGCTTAAAACATGGATTAGGACACACTAGGTTGTTTTCCATTTAATTGTTGTTCTTTGTTTCTTTTGATGAAAGTCTGTTCATCTTAACAAATTACTTAATACGGTTTCAAGTAAGAGGATGGTCCTACCTATATGTAGGACTGAGTTCTTGTTTACCCAGGAAGTAGAACTGACTGTCAGTCTACTAATTACTAGATATGTGAGGTTGTACTACTCAAACTGAATTTTCTGTCATTGTATTTTCATATGCTTTAGTAGTCTTCATGTACATACATTTGTGTTTTTTGTTGTTTTTTTTTTTTAAGATTTTACTTTTAAGTAATCTCTACACCCAATGTGGGGCTAGAATTTATAACCCTAAGATCAACAGTCAAATGCTCCACCGACTGAGACAGCCAGGCACCCCCATACATTTATTTTTAATCATCAACTTTTTCCTAGATTTGACTTGCTGCTTTTCAACTATCACCTAGCATTATTTTGCCCTGTTATTTGCAGATTCTTAGATCTAATATCTTTATTTCTGAACATTTGCATATTTATAAGGAAAGCTTTTTAATAAAAATAGTACACTAATCTGTGTTTGACATTTTTCTTTTTTAAATTATAATTTTTTAATTATTTACTTTATCTAAAAGCTTGCTTATGAATTATTGTCATTCTACTTTAATTTGTGGTCATTGCTGTTTCATAACCTAATTTTTATTTTGCTTCTATATGGCTGTCTTTGATTCTTCTATTGACTTTTTCCTATACTTTCTCTAATTAATAAACAATTTTTTAAATTTAGAACAGAATAAAACTATGAAAACAAGATCAGGACCATATATACTCTGTTATAGAAAGTTAAATAACCATATAGCCTTTTTAGTAGAATAATTATAGTATAAAGTAATATTCTGTCAACATGAAGGATAAAAATAGTTTATAAGTTCAAATGACAATTTTCCTAGAACTTATATTATAAGGGGTTGAAATGTAAAAATAAATCTTTTAATATCTTTCTGCAAACTAAAATTAGTATATAATTTAATCATTCATTTATATAGGCATTTGAACAAATCTATTTCCCAAGAAATAATGAGACAGAAATAGATGGCTTTTATAGCGTTACAAAGATAGAATTATTTTACTGCTGAAATGAATTTCTCTATTATATCATAAACTGGGCCAAGACACCATTACAGTACATATATGAATGAGTTGCCATCTTAAATTAATTCTCCTACAAAGAATGCCTCAGAAATTTGTGGAAATCCTTGAAGAATCAAAACATTTTATAAATAAAAAACAATTGACTAGAGATTTAATCCCTCAAGCAAGATAGAAGTTACAGAAATTGGCTGCAGGAGGTTTTTTTTTCTGACTAAAATATTTCAAGAGACATATTGATTGAAGAAATCATGGTATTAGAAGTTACAGTGTTTATTTTAAAATAGATTATAGATATAATAGAGGTACTTATTTAGAAGAAAATATCCTTCCCATATATTTCTGGAAAATGAACTGAGATGCTGCTGGGCAAATGAACTTAAGAGTTTACACAAATCTAAAAGGCAAATAAATACTCCCAACTCTTCTGGAAATGTGGTCTGAAAGCGTTTTCACCACAATTTCTATTTCTTGTCTATGTCAGAGTCCAGCAAAAGAATACAACGTGACTGAAGCCAAAGTAAGCCTTTGATTAAGATCCCAGAGAAATCTGAGCATGCAAGGTTGTTGAAGTAAAGGATTCAGTGTACCACTCCATCTCCCCATTTACATCCTCTGGGTCCTCACCCCATTTAATCTGGCTAGCTGGTAATCCCCCTTATGTATGTATACATGTAACTTACTTCATGCCCCTCCCCGCCCAAGCAATGGTCCTCTTACAGATCTTCAAGGTCTAATCTCTGATAATCAGAGGCAATGGACCTAAATTTTACTTCCTAAAGTTACTTTTGACAGGACCATGGTTTCATAAGCTGCTTTTGCCTATACATAGAGTAAATATATGCATATATATTATATAATTTATCACCAGACAAGGTTATATGGGAGGGAGTAAAGGGGTTCAGCATAGTTACCTATTGCTGCTATAGTAAATTGCTACAAACTTAATGACTTAAAACAAACAAACAAAAATGTTTATTTTATAGTTCCAGAGGCCAAAAAAGTCCAAAATTGGTCTCACTGGGCTAAATGCAAGGCATTGGCAAGCCTGGCTTTTTTGTAGATGCTCTGAGGGCAGAATCTGTTCCCTCACTTTTCTCAGCTTCCAGAAGCTGCCCATCCCTTGGCTCATGGCCCCCTCTCACATCACTCCAACCTCCTGCTTCGTCATCATACCTCCTGCCACGAGCTCTGATTCTCCTGCTTCCCTTCCAAAAGCACTCTTGTGATTACACTGGGCTCATCCAGATAATTCAAGTTAGTCTCCCCATCTCAAGATCCTTAAAATAATCACATCTTTAAAGTCTCTTTTCCCATGTAAGATAATGTTCACCGAGAAAAGAGGCAAAACTGAAATAAAACAAAACCATTTATTTGGGGGGGTCTCAGAATTGTAACTTGGGGAGCACAGGTTTGGGCAGCAACCCAAATTGTGTCCACCTGGGAACAAAAGTCAAGGGTTTCAAAAGGCAAAAGAAAATACTTGTATGCACTGTTTACAAAGAATTTTGATTGGTGATGGCAGCAGAAAACTAATCTTAGCTGAATATAATTAGTTGCTATGGCTATCACTAAGCAATGTCTCTTACTGTAGTGACTTGAAGGTGTTCAGGCAGAGTCCTTGGAATATTTCCAGTCAGGCCCAGTTCAAAGTTCATGATTTTATCCAGTGAGGACATGCATAAGGCCCATTTCCTTAATGGCCCCCCATCTCCATTTTAAAAACCCTTGACATAAGTGACTCCATTTCATTTTAGCTTTCACACTAACAAATTCATGGGTCTGGGGATAAAAACATCTTTGGGGGGCATTATTCAGCCCACCATTGTTACCAGAGGACAGAAGGTATAAATTGGGACTATTCTAACAAAACTGGGACACTGGGTCACCCTTCCCCGTGAGAGGTCTGAGACAGAGAAGACAGGACTGAATATTGATTGCCGTCTTCCCTCTGTGCTCTTAAGATTGCCATTGCCAGATGCTGGTATGCTGTCCCTTTTCCAGTCCACTGTCCCATCTCTGCTGCTTGAAACTATTCCTATTGATTAAGGCCTGTTTCAAAAACCACCTCCGCCATGAAAATTACGAGGTCAGAGTAATCTCTCCCTTCTCTGCTTCCTTTAATGCCATTTCCTACTGCACTTGCTACCACCTACCCAATAAATATAAATGTATCTGTGAATGCGTCTTTTCTCCCCTACCAGAAGTAAGCTCTTGATGGGAAGGATCATATTTTAGGCCAAAAGACAACCACATGCATTCAACACATGCAAAAGATACATGTCCTCAGCCATCTCTACGTCAAGGTCTGTTAGTGCAGCCTCCCTAAGTCAAATTCCCGTCAGCCTATCTAGGCAACCAACCAAGCATACTTGACACGCCAGACAACTGAGGTGTGCTTTCTATACACTATGGAGAAGAACATTTCACCAGAAACTTCCTTCAGACTAGGTTAAAGCCAACATTTTGATGGGATTATGTCTACTGGCCAATGTGATTTTTATCAATAGGATGCTGCCACCCATATCTGCTCATCCTGGTTATTTATTGTAGAAACAAACAAAAACCCCACTTTGTGTTTAATTATGAACTAAATGCTTTCAGATGTTCACCAACAATCAAAAATCATTAGAACTGATTTTTGGTGTTTTGTTTTGTTTTTGTAATGGTGGACAATGATAACATTAAAGTCTTTTTTTATGGGGCACCTGGCTGCCTCAGTCGGGGAAATGTTCAACTCCTGATCTTGGGGTCATGAATTTAAGTTCCACATTGGGGGTAGAGATTACTTTAAAAAATAAATAAATAAAGTGTTTTTTTTAATTAGGGGGACAGGGTACAAGGTGCTAGAATTCCATTTAGTCATTATTTCTCTGAAAACTATGTGAAATAGTAGAGGTAATAAGTGAAATCTATGAGAGGTCATGTTCCTTTAAGGGACCCCAAACAAGGAAATTTATATCTTGAAATAACCAAAAATAGCCCTTGGTACATTTGCTTCACCAGATGCCCCCACAGCACAGATTCCTCATACTTGTAGCCAGATTTTAGTGTATCAGACACTGGGAGAGTAATAAACATAGCAGAATGATTTATTGGGAAGGTACTTTGGAAGTCATTCAAACCACTTTTTTTTTTCCTATCCATTATTAGTCATCCCTAGGTTCATTCACAACCCAGGGAAAGAAAAGCCAAAAATAGCCATTAAGCCAAGCCTATTGTGAAGCAGCTGTCTTTGGTACATGAAGGCAAGCAGACAGTTGGAAGTCCAAGTGCAGAGAGTAAACAAGCTATACTGAAGCAGTAATCATGCTAATCATCGATTTGTTAGCAAATGTGCTGCATTTGTATTTTCAAAGCATTCTATCATCAATAATTAATTAATGAGCGATAATTACTATGGCAGTGGTACATAAAATTGTACGCAAGTTTTGAAAAGAAATTGTTTTATATGGTGTGCACTTAAGAAATGAGAGGGTTTTTTTTTTTTTTCCTTTCTGTTCTTGCTGTTTTTTAGTTTGTTTTCCACTAAAAGGTTGTGCCATGTTTTCTCTCAGTACTCTATTATGCTGCTCCTTCTGCTGGTAGCGTTCTTCCCCAGATAACTCTTGTCCATCTGTTAGATATCAGCTCAAACATCATTTTCTCCCACAGATGGCTCCCTGACCCTGCTAGGCTATTTTAGGGACTCCCACAGTCCCCCCGCCCCCCCCACAGAGAACGTTTCACCCTCTCTTAAATTGCCTATTTAATTGATTTGTCTGACATCCATATTAGACTACGGTTCTGTGAGGGCAGAGGCTTCCCGTGCCTTGTTCACCCAACACAATGACGGGCACATGGCAGTCTCCCAATAAGTATTTCTGAGATGAATAAGAGAATTTCCCATGAGAGAAAGCTAAAAAAGAACCTTATTGCTAACGTGAGTTCCCACTCTGTAAGAATTAATCTGCTCAGCATTCTAGATGCTTTATCTCATTTAATGCTCGCCATGTTGCTTTGTAGGTCCCAGGTAGGATATGGAAACAACAGAGCGTCAGTCAGTCCTGGGATCACACTGCTAGATGGTGGTGAACCTGAGGCTCAATCACGGGGCTCCTGATTCCAGACCTATGTATCTCTAAAAGTGGTGAAGAAGAAAACAGTAACTCCTGAAGTCCAGAAACTGGTCTGACACTCACAGCGCGGTCTCAGGATCACCACAAATTGGACTGACCTCAGCAGCTAGACCATGCATTCCTCCTGTCGCACATACACAAGCTCACAGAGCATCAACATCAGCCAAGGGCACTCTGAGCCCACGGTAAAGTGAGACAAAACAAGGCACTTTGTAATTTTGTCTAAGCAAATGGCCACCCTGAAAAATTCACAAAATGCCAAACATGTCTGGCTTATATGATGTCTGCTGCTTTTTTACCAATTACAGCTTTAACCCTGCCCTCTCTATAGATAAGATTTATTGCTATCGCCAATGATAGAATTGCCTTCATTTCCTGACAACACCCATCTAGAGGGATTCTCTGCTTCCTTAGGCCCTCTTCAAAATCGTCCAAATCCTGTAATAAGTCTTTCTTAACTTCCTCTTCCTGAAATACACCTCTGTTCCTAAGGTATGTGTCCCCCTTGCTACAATGAGTCATAAACTTGGCTTGTCCAACTACAAGTATGTTCTCAGTGGTCTCTGGTGGAGGGCATTGACAGTGGGTCATACAAGACCATCCATGGGGCTGGAGAAAGAAAATCTTAGACCTTTCACTTATAAATTTTTGTTTAAAAGAATAAAAATATTAACGCCAACCAATATTTACACTTAGTATATAAACATGGCTTTCTTCTCCCATCCCTCCTTCTGTGAGGTGGCCGCATGACAAATAAGGTGCTCAAGAGGATAATAATAAGGTAACGAACTAGAAGGTCACAAAAGGACAAATACTGTATGATTCCTCTTATACAAGATATCCGAAGTAGTCAAAATCATGGAAATACAAAGTAGAATGGTAGTTGCCAGGGGCTGAGAGAAGGGGGAAGTGGGGAGTTGTTTCATGGACATAGAGTTTCAGTTTTGCAAATTGAAAAAGTTCTAGAGATCTGTTATACAACAATGTAAATATAGTCAACACCACTGAACTGTGCACTTAAACATTACTAAGACAGTAAGTTTCATGTTTCATGCTTTTAAATTTGTCAAAAGTTTTTTAACTAAAAATTTTTAAGTTTAAATTTTTTTATTTAAACAATTAAATTTTAAATTAAATTTTAATTTAAAAAAATAGAGGGAAGAGTGAGGATTCTACCAAACAGATGATTTGACATGGCAACAAAAGTTGTTCTCTTCCTGAATACTGGGACATCCTGCCATTGACTTGTGCCCATTTAAATGAATTTATGGATTGTATTAGCTAAAACAGAATATATATCATACTTTGTAATGATATAGAAAGTATCCAAGAAAATCGTTCTTCTACACCTACCAGTGGTTCTCAATCCTGACTGCCTGTGGGAATGACCTGGGATATTTTTGAGAAACACCACCATCTGAGTCCCACCCCATGTCAATTAAATCAGAATCTCAGGGATGAAGCCTAGGAACAGTTTTTCTGGTTTCTGGGTTTTTGTTTGTTTTGGTTTTTCTTTGTTTTTTAATGTTCCAAATGATTCTAATATATAGCCAACAGTGGAGAGCTGTCAAAAATAGGGGTTTGCCAGAGATAAAGTTATCCTAAGACGAAGCACTTAAGAGTCCTCAAATTTAAGGACATGTTACACATTGTTCCTTTACAAGTGACAGGTGTTCTTAATTTACTGATCTCTTCCATAATGAAAAATTGCTATGAATAGTATTCTACCTAGCAGAATTTTTGAAATGCATGAACTTGGGGCACCTGGGTGGCTCAGTCAGTTAAGTGTCTGCCTTCTGCTCAGGTCATGATCCCAGGGTCCTGGGATTGAGCCCTGCGTGGGGCTCCCTGCTCAGTGGGGAGTCTGCTTCTCCCTCTTGCTCTGTCTGCTGCTCCCCCTGCTTGTGCGCTCTCTGTCAAGTGAATAAATAAAATCTTTAAAAAAAATGCATGAACTTTACTTCCTTTTGAGGAAAAAGTAACATTTTGTTAACAAGTGAAATAATCACTACTTTTCAAAAGAAATTTGAGGGTGTGTGTTTGGAGATTTTCCATTGTTTTGTTGCTCAAAAAAATGCTAGTCATCATAGCTGTACAAAAAAAACCTTGAAAACAAAGTTTTCTATCCTACTTAAAAAGAGTTTGGGTGAATTGGGGGCCCAACATTAAAAATATAAAACCTTCATAATAATTTGTAAAAAGAATCGGTTGTCATGAAGAAGATGGTAATTTACTATATAAATTTCAACTAAAACGTTGCATAATGACATAACTGGTAGATAGTACTGAAAAATTGTCACAACTAACTTTTTTTTAGGCAATGATACATTTCTTTCATTTTAATCTACATATCTTGTGAGATTTTTTTTTCTGGAAAGACAGTATTAAAACTAAATATAGAACCAGAATTTGAATTGCTATTTAAGAATGCGTTTAATTTTTTTCAGAACAAAGTATATTTAATAATAGTGCTCTAATTAACATACCGATATACCATCAAAAGTAAAATAAAACCAAATTATACTTAAATATTATTTAACGTGTTTCCTAAGTCTATTTTTGAATGTTCCTTATAACATATAATACACTAATTTATTTATGTAATTAATAAATATATAAATAAATATATATTGCAGTTGCACTTAGAAACAGTGGTATTGGGAAGTATACGGTCAAAAAAAAAAAAAGGCTAGAGAATACAGCACTGCAATATACTTCCTTCTCCCCAAAAGTTTAGTATTCCCAAATCATTATACTACTTTCACAACATGAGCTGTTTATTCCCAGAAAATGTGGTTAAATATGATTTATATTGCTTCAGGCTCTAAGTGTGTTAGAAGCAGGAGAAGGGGGTTATTTATTTTGTTATATAATAAAATTCAAAGCTGGTGCTTTAGAAAAATCTGAGTGGAGTACCAATAGAGCCAATGGTCTAAAATAGCATTGCTAGTAAGATAAAAACAACAACAAAGACCACAGCAAAAAATTTCAAATTTAGAAGTCTAAGAGAATATTCAATGTAATCAATAACATTCGAAGTGCACTTTGTTATTTTAATCATAGGCAAAAATTTAAAAAAATATATCCTTCCTAATCCTGGAGTTCTAAAACTGCTTCTTCTGGTAGACTCAAGGGACAAACTATTATTGAATTCTCCTCTTTGTCCTTGTATTATATATTTTCTCAAAGATAAAGATATAAAAGATACATTTATATCACCTTGTAATGTAAGTGGGGTTTCATTATGAATTCTTCTATTAGGAGACCTTGCTATGGATAGAAAAATCTTAGAAAACAGAATAGCAGCTTATTAAAGAAAACTCAGCCTATCTACAGTGCATCTCATAGAAAAGTAACTATGGTTGGTGCGTATTTGAAAGTCTTCTGACACCTGTAAAGCCAGATATGGCTATTTAAAATACACATCTCTGTCGATCATCCCCAAGTACATTGGCTAAATTTCATTCATGCAACTAGTTTGAAACACCGGATTCCTAATAGCCTTATAATACAATGGCATTGCTTATATCTCATCACTGATCTTGGGGAAACCCAAACTAAATATGTCATCTCCACTGTATTGGCCAGATCATGCAAGTAGAAATTAGAGACACTAAACTTTCTGCCTCCGTGTGGTAAAACCTCTGCTTAAAAACTACTTTTGAATGTGCTTTATTAAGGTTCAAAGGAGGAAAAACATGGGCCTTTAAAAGGGATCTTAAAATGGTAGGAAAACCTGCACATGTAGGCAAAGAATAATCAGTGAGTTGAACCAGGGACGTTGCAACTGTGCTCTGAGCACTGGGGTTTGCTGGCAGAAGCCCCAGGGGTCCCTCTTGAAACCACATCAGATGGGTCTCCAGTCTCCTCCACTTGGTTCTTCATCTGACTCTGACATTTTTCCGTTTAAGAACTTTTTCAAAAAACACATCTGCTGCCTTAAAAAGAAAGTATGAACACGGCCAGATACAGCAATGTTAAGATATTGTCTAATCCTGATATTGGTAGACGAGAAACCAGACTGGTAAAGGAGTCAAAGGAAGGCATAGGACCTATTTCTTAATGATATGCCCACACAAGGGACACACTGAGTAGGAAAATCAAGAAGCAACAGAGAGTGGGCCACACAGTAGAAATCAAATTTCTGTTTAGTCCTAAGAGATGGAAAGAGGCTGAGAAGTTCAGGAATGAGAAGCACTGATCACAAAGACAGCAGATTCAAGAAGGAAGGATTTCTCACCTAACTACAAAATCAAATGCTGTGCACACAAAGTTTTCTGTTTTCCAAAGTGCAGCAATAATTTTCACTCTGAATGTTTTCCATCTTAGCTTCTTGTCTTTTCTATTTTATCCATTTATTTTGTAGCTATAAAAGTATTGTAGTTTCATAACCAAAGTAATGGGCAATTTTTTAAATAAATTATTACGGGAATACTAGCATGTTTTTGTTGGTGATGTTTTTAAATGTAGTGTAATCTTAATGAGCACGCTAATATATATTTTGCTTTATACTCAACATTATATGCAGAATAATGCAAGTCATTTAACTTAATTTTGGTGACAGAATCTAAATTAGCATGAATACTGTTTAAAGTTAAAAGCCTAGTGAGAAAGTTTCCTGTTTTTGTTAAAACATTAAAAACTCTTACTATCAGTTATAAACATATAAAGAAATTGAAAAAATTGTAAATCTAGCATTTACTTAATACATGATGATTTGAAACATTGAAAAATGAAGTGTTCTATTTCTTTGTACAAAAAAAAAGCTTATCAAGATGAGCTTGAATGGTGCTTGCCTTCTTATCACGTTGACTTATGTATGGTATGAAGCAAACATTGTTGCTATGCCTTGGTGAACCTGATGATCCTTTCTTTTTAATTTTTACTTAATTTTTATTTTTTTAATTTTATTTTATTATGTTATGTTAATCACCGTAAGTCATTAGTTTTTGATGTAGTGATCCACGCTTCATTGTTTTCATATAACACCCAGTGTTCCATGCAGTACATGCCCTCCTTAATACCCATCACCAGGCTAACCCATCCCTCCACCCCCCCTCCCCTCTAACACCTTCAGTTTGTTTCTCAGAGTCCATAGTCTCTCATGGTTCATCTCCCCCTCCGATTTCCACCCCCTTCATTTTTCCCTTCCTTCTCCTAATGTTCTCCCTGCTATTCCTTATGTTCCACAAATAAGTGAAACCATATGATAATTGACTTTCTCTGCTTGACTTATTTCACTTAGCATAATCTCCTCCAGTCCCATCCATGTTGATGTAAAAGTTGGGTATTCATCCTTTCTGATGGCTGAGTAATATTCCATTGTATATATGGACCACATCTTCTTTATCCGTTCATCTGTTGAAGGGCATCTCGGCTCTTTCCACAGTTTGGCTATTGCGGACATTGCTGCTATGAACATTGGGGTGCATATGGCCCTTCTCTTCACTACATCTGTGTCTTTGGGGTAAATACCCAGTAGTGCAATTGCTGGGTCATAAGGGAGCTCTATTTTTTATTTTTTGAGGCACCTCCACACTGTTTTCCAAAGTGGCTGTACCAACGTGCATTCCCACCAACAGTGTAAGAGGGTTCCCCTTTCTCCACAACCTCTCCAACATTTGTTGTTTCTTGCCTTGTCAATTTTTGTCATTCTAACTGGTGTAAGGTGGTATCTATCTCAGTGTGGTTTTGATTTGAATTTCCCTGATGGCTAAAGATGATGAACATTTTTTCATGTGTCTGTTAGCCATTGGTATGTCTTCTTTGGAGAAGTGTCTGTTCACGTCTTCTGCCCATTTTTTGACTTGATTATTTGTTTTTTGGGTGTTGAGTTTGAGAAGTTCTTTATAGATCTTGGATACCAGTGCTTTATCTGTAGTGCCATTTGCAAATATTGTCTCCCATTCTGTGGGTTGCCTCTTTGTTTTGTTGACTGCTTCCTTTGCTGTGCAGAAGCTTTTTATCTTGATGAAGTCCCAAAAGCTCATTTTTGCTTTTGTTTCACTAGCTTTTGGAGATGTATCTTGAAAGAATTTGCTGTGGCCGATGTCAAAGAGGTTACTGCTTATGTTCTCCTCTAGGATTTTGATGGATTCCTGTCTCACATTGAGGTCTTTCATCCATTTTGAGTTTATCTTTGTGTATGGTGTTAGAGAATGGTCGAGTTTCATTCTTCTGTATATAGCTGTCCAATTTTCCCAGCACCATTTATCGAAGAGACTGTCTTTTTTCCATTGCTGACGCTCCTTTCTAAGTCTGAATCAGTTTCCAACATTTGATCCTCCGCATTTTTATTGTCATAAGTATTTCCAAAAGCTCCTTTAGTGAAGCTTTTTGCCAGCATCACTTCTTCTGGGACAGCTCCCTTTTTGTCATTGCAGCCAAGAGCCTCACCCGTGTCTACAAGTTCATTATCATTATTTTCCTCTGGCTGCACATCTCCAATCTCTTGAACAGCAGAAGTATCGACATTCCATGGACAGTTCTTTCTTCCATACCCCTGTCTAGATGTGATTCAAAGTTCAAGTCCAGTGTTACCACTTTCATTGTTTTGCTGCATGTTCATTTTTTTGGCCAATTCCCTCTTTTTGTAAAAAAAAAAAAAAAAAAAAGTCGTGGATTTATCACTGGAAGACAAGGAGACAACACAACTACAGGCTTTGCTGTCCATACATAAACTGAATAACACATATCCAGTGACCAGTCTATCTTTGAAGGCAGTGATGTGACTGGTCACTGATCACGATGTGCCTCTCTTATTTAGGAGTGATATACAGACAAAGAGCGAGCAGCATAGTTTGTACTTATGTAGTTAGTCACTATTAACATATCGTATTAAATGAAACTTGAACCATGTTTTGTGGGGACAGGTGTTATTTAACTACATCATGGTAACTGAAATTCCTTCAAGGGACTTTGATTTTTTGTTTGTTTGTTTGTTTGTTTTTTAACCTGTATTTTTCTTGAAGAACCTTGTACTATGTACCACATTCAAGAAAAACATCGAAGAGAAAGGCAAAGTCCCTCACTTCAACAAGTTCATAATTTAATGGATACTAATAAGATAATTATACATTTTTCTGTAATCTGATTAATGTAATGTTAAAAAATGATGTAAAATGATGTAAAAACTCACAGGTAAGTGAAATTACTCTTGATCAAAGAAGAAATAACAAAGCTAACGGCATAGAAGACAAACATTTTCAAGGTTATTCCAATGGCTGCTTGGCTTTCCACCAAAAGGATAAAAAAAATGGGGGGTTCCTATTCCCCTAATGTTAGTTATCTTGCTGCCATAAATGATCTTATGATGAATAACTTCATAATTGGAATAACTAGACAAAAAGCATGAAGAGGATTAAGGTTGTTTTTACATACGGCTGGCCTGAAAGTGTTTACCTTCAATGCAATTAGGAGCATTTTGTATTGTAAGAGCAACGCTTCAAAGAAGGAACATAAAAAAGAAATGTCGGCAACATGTGCTTTTCATGTCCCTTTTACCACCAAGTTCTGTCTTTGGGGTTCCACACTGCTAACAGTGAGGGTGCTAGAAAGGAGTCAGGGTACAGATGGGACAAGGGTGCATTTTGTTTATGTTTGAGGTGGTATCTACATTAATATCTTACAATGCCTTCAAAACCACACCTAAATAGTGAGTGATTCACAAAATTGGAATATTGCATACCTCAGGTTTTACCTATCAACATGAATATAGAATTACTCTGCACTTCTTTTGTTCTTACTCTGCTACATCTCAGGAGAATGTAAAGATTACACCACATTAATGTTTTTCTCCAGAAGTTTTCCAAAACATTAGCTGTAAAAACTAAGGGAATATATTGATAGTGCTTCAATTTCCCTGCATAGTGGACTCATATTTGTGATTTAAAAAATAAAGAACTGGAGACTCCAAGTCCATCAGGAAAGGACTTTAGAAGGGATTGCTCCATCCTGACAAAAAGTAAAAAGCTGAACAAACTAAAAAAAATCAACAAACCTTCTTAGATCCAAAAGAGAAATGAGGTCACAGGGCAAAATGCTGCCCCTAAATTCGAGAGACAGACAGGCAATAAAGAGAATCACAACTTACAGGAACAGAAATCCCAGAGCAGAAATCCTCAAGGGAACCAGAGCCAGAGTAGGGAAACCTGAACTATAATTGACAGATTGCTGGAGGCTTAGGGTGGATACATCTGAGAGTTTAACATTCCAGAGAGATCCAGTCTTGGTGGGGAGCGGGGTGACAAACTTTTATGAGTTTTGCCTCCAGGAGATCTACCAGGTCTTCACGGTAAATATCAGAGAAAAATCCCCTCATGCTCTTGGCTGGGGGAGGGGAAAATAACCATTTAAAAATAGACCAAGAGATTTCTGTTTTTCTTAACAAGGCCTGTTCTCAAGGGAAACCATATTACCAGAGTCTAACCTGCTGGGGTTTTATCAAAGGTAAATACTGAATTTCAGTCCCAATCTAGCCTTCCACATGAGGGAAGGGAAATACAGAATTCCACTCCCTTTAGCTATTTTGTCCCAGCTAAGAAGGGAAAAAATTGAGAAGCACTGGTGAGGGTCACAATCCAGGGATGCAGGCTCATCAAAAGACTGAGACCTAATTATAGGACTACAGAAGGATTCCCCTCCCTCTCCCCACACCTTACCACCATACCACTGAAGTCCTATTTACTGTCTTCCTTTTTCTCAGTAAAACATACTGGATTTCAACAAAAAACTACAAGGCATACTAAAAGGCAAATGATAGAGTTTGAGGAGACTGAGGAAGCATCAGAACCAAAGTCAGATACGGCAGATATGTTGGAATTATCAGGCCGGAAATTTAAAACAACTATGATTAAGATGCTAAGGCTGTAATGGAAAAGGTAGACAACATGCAAGAATAGATGTATAATGTAAGCAGAGAGAGAGAAATTCTAAGAAAGAATCAAAACGAATGCTAGAGTTCAAAAACAGTATAACAGAAATAAAAACGGTCTTTGATGAGCTCTTAAGTAAACTAGAAATAGTTAAGGAAAGAACCCCTAAGCCTGAGGATATAATAATAGAGGGAGAAGGAAAGAGAAAAAGACAGAAAAAAATAGAACAGAACACCCAAGAACTGTGGGACAACTACAAAAGTTGTAAGATACATGTAATGGAAATATCAGATGAAGAAGAAACTGAAACAATAATGAATGAGAATTTCCCTCAAATTAATGTTGAGACCAGACCACAATTGTCTGCAGAATGGATATAATAGTATCTTTTTTTAAAAGATTTTTATTTATTTATTTATTTGACAGAGAGAGAGCGAGAGAGGGAACACAAGCAGGGGGGAGTGGGAGAGGGAGAAGCAGGCTTCCCGATGCAGGGCTCAATCCCAGAACCCTGGGATCACGACCTGAGCCGAAGGCCGATGCCCAATGACTGAGCCACCCAGGCACCCCTGGATATAATAGTATCTAATGATGGGTAGTTATGAGTATTATATCAATTTATAATTGTAAGGTACTTGCTGAAAACCCATTGATATTCTGAAATTCATTGTGAGAAATATACGTATGTATTACAAAATACACAGACAATATAATATTTTATACATATATAATGTGTAATATATATATAATAGAACATAATATGAAATACAAAAAAAAATCCAGGAAGCTTAGAGAACATCAAGAACAATAAATACAAAAAAAAAAAAAACCTATAGGCATATCATTTCCAAACTTCAGAAAATCACAAATAAAGAAAAAACCTTGGAAGAAGCCAGAGGAGAAAAAAACCACCTTACTTATAGAGAAGCAAAGATAAAAATTATACCCTACTTGCCTCAGAAACCAGGCAGGAGAGCAGAGTAGAGCAAAATATTTAAAATGTTGAGAGAAAAAAATCACAAACAGAAAATTCTGTACCCTATGAAATTATCCTTCAGTAGCGAAAGAGAGATACAGACTTTCTCAGACAAACAAAAATGAAGGGGATTTGTTGCCAGTAGACCTGCCTTGCAAGAAATGTTAAAGGAAGTTTTTCTTTTTTTTTTTAAAAGATTTTATTTATTCATTTGAGACACAGAGATACAGATACAGAGAGAGAGCATGAGCAGGGAGAGAGGCAGAGGGAGAGGGAGAAGCAGGCTCCTCGCTGAGCCAGGAGCCCGATGTGGGGCTCGATCCCAGGACCCTGGGATCACGACCTGAGCTGAAGGCAGATGCTTAACTGACTGAGCCACTCAGGCACCCCAAAGGAAGTTTTTCTGAAAGAAAGAAAACGGTACAGGTCAGAAACAGGGATCTACATAAAGAAAGGAAGTATATCAGAGAATGAATAAGTGAAGATAACATAAAAACTTTTCTTTTCCTTATCTGAAATTCATCTAACCAATAACAATTGGTTCAAAATAATAGTAGCAACAATGTACTTGATTTTGTATACTTATGTATGTGTATGTATTTATGTATAGACATATATCTGCTTATGTATAAGTGAAATGAATGACAGCAATGATACAAGGAACAGGAGGGAGGGTTATACATTTGTCAAAACCCATAAAATGTTCAGTATCAAGAGTGAACCCTAATATAAACAATAGGCTGTAGGTGATAATGCTATGTTAATATAATTTTATCTATTGTAACAAATGTACCCTTCTGGTGCATAATGTGAATAGTGGCGGAGACTGGGCATGACCAGGGGCGGAGTTAATACAGGAACTCTGTACTTTCTGCCTAATTTTGCTGTGAACTTAAAACTGCTGTTTAAAAGGGATGAATAATTTAATAAAGTAGTTTCTTTTTTTAAAGATTTTTATTTATTTATTTGACAGAGAGCACAAGGAAGAGGTAGCTGCAGAGGGAAGAGGGAGAAGCAGGCTTCCCACTGACCAGGGAGCCCTACCCGGGGCTCGATCCCAGGACCCTGAGATTATGACCCCAGCCGAAGGCAGACACCTAACCAACTGAGCCACCCAGGCACCCCAATAAGGTGGTTTCTTCTGAAAAAAGTGTGCATCAATCTAGTAGGTATTGATTATATAGAACAGAAACGGTAGCATCCAGTAAATATCTGTGATTCAAGAAAAGAGTATTAATTCACCACAGATTGCATGTATGAGAAAATATGGCTAAAGTGTCTATAAATGCAGAGATTGAGATCTTGAAAAAATAGCAAAAACTTTGTGAAACTATATTCACAAATGGAATGTCTACACAAATTGCCCCAATTTATATAGTGAGGCAGAAAGGAGAGGAAAGTTAAAACTGGTTTAATTAAACATAAAAGCACTTAAAATTCTACTGAGGTATACTTTGACACTGAATTGATGAAAAGTCGGAAAGAGAAATATTTTATTTTCAAGAGAATTTTTAAATATGTAAATTGAATAAAATATCATGCTGCTTCAACTACAAGAAATCACTTTCCATTCTTTTTTTTTAATAATTTTTTTAAGGATTTTTATTTATTTATTGAGAGAGAGAGAATGATAGAGAGCATGAGAGGGAAGAGGGTCAGAGGGAGAAGCAGGGTCCCTGCTGAGCAGGGAGCCCAATGAGGGACTCAATCCCAGGACTCCAGGATCATAACCTGAGCCGAAGGCAGTCGCTCAACCAACTGAGCCACCCAGGCGCCCAATCACTTTCCATTCTTGATGGCAACTTTCAGAGGACTACAATTCCCAGCATCGCTTGTGGCTTTACAGCTTCAAATTCCTTTGTAAGAACTCTAATTCAGATATTCTAAGTATCAATCAGTCACTCCATATTCAGTTTAATGTGGCCTTGACCAATAAAAATAAATGATGAATTAACCCCTAAACATCACTCAATACTGTTAATGTTTATTGGTTATTTAAAATATCATAATAAATTAAATAGTACTTCCCTTTTTAGATCAGTTTTGCTTACTACATTTACTTTTGTTGTTTATGTGTGTTTACTTCCTCATATGTTAATTAATACATATACACATAGATACATACACATTCTCCTCTTAGAATTTGCTGTTTAAAATGTAAAAATCAATTTTTTAAATTAATTAATTAATTTATTTTTGAAGTATAATTGACATACCACGCTACGTTAGTTTCAGGTGTATAGCATATTGATTCAATAACTCTATATATTACTCAGTACTCACCATGATAAGTGTAGTCACTATCTGTCACCATACATTATTACAATATTATCGACTCTTCCCTGTGCTGTACTTTTCATGTCTGTGACTTATTTATTCTATAACTGCAAGTTAGTACCTTTTAACCGCCCTTATTATTTTGCCACCCTCCACCTTCCCCTCTGGCAGCCATCAATTTGTTCTCTATATTTAAAGAGTCTCTAGTTTTTTTCTGTTTGCTCGTTTGTTTTGTTTTTTTAGATTCCACATATAAGTGAAATCATATGGTATTTCTCTTTCTTGGTCTGACTTATTTCACTTAGCATAATACCCTCTAGGTCTATCCATGTTGTCACAAATGGCAAGATCTCATTCTTTTTTATGGCTGGGTAATATTGCATTGTATATATATATACTGCCTCTTCTTTATCCGTTCATCTATCAAAGGACACTTGGGTTTCTTCCATATCTTGGCTATTGTAAACGATGTTGCAATAAACACAGGGGTACACATATTTTTTCAAATTAGTGGAGGTTTTTTAGGGGGAAGGTTGGTAAATAGCCAGCAATGGAATTATTGAATCATATAGTAATTCTATTTTTAATTTTTTGAGGAACCTCCATATTGTTTTCCACAGTGGCTACACCAATTTATATTCCCACCAACAGTTCATGAGGGTTCCCTTTACTCCACATCCCCTCCAACACCTGTTATTTCTTTTTTTTTTTTTAAGATTTTATTTATTTATTTGACAGAGACACAGCAAGAGAGGGAACACAAGCAGGGGGAGTGGGAGAGGGAGAAGCAGGCCTCCTGCGGAGCAGGGAGCCCGATGTGGGGCTTGATGTGGGGCTCGATCCCAGGACCCTGGGATCATGACCTGAGCAGAAGGCAGACGCTTAACGACTGAGCCACCCAGGCGCCCCCACCTGTTATTTCTTGTCTTTTGGTATAAGCCATTCTGATTGGTGTGAGGTGGTATCTCCTTGTGGTTTTGATTTGCATTCCCCTGATGATCAGTGATGTTGAGTATCTTTTCATGTGTCTGTTGGCCATAAAATTAATTTTCTTTTGATTGTTAATATATTTGTTCCAAAATTTGTTAATGTTCTTACTTTTTTTGGCAATGTGTTAATTACTGACAAAAATAAAGTTGTGTTTATATAGTCACTGTATCTACCAAACACTTGGAAATGTTTGCTTGTCTCTTAAGAAAAATAACAAGATGGATTAAACAGCCACTCACTCAGTAAAGAGGGTACCTGACAATCATAGAACACATCATTCTGCTTCTTGTCTCTACATTTTCTACTTTGCACTATAGTCTAAATTTTGTAATGTATTTCTTTATTTCTCTCCAAAGCCAACAACATTTGTTTTCCCCAATATCTGAGTAACTAAAATGCTACTTTACTTTCCAGAGCCCTCGTCCTAGGGAGCTATTGGTCAGTCGACAGGCAGCATGTGTCCTTACAGGCATATGAATCAAACTAAGAATTAGAAACGTCTTGCTGGAGGGACTTTGGTGTCACAAAATGACACCTTCAGTGATCTCTGAGAGCTCATCGTCACTGTTTTAGTCACTGAAATACTGCCACCTTCAGGAAGAAATGTGGGAAACTGCAATTGCATTCTCCGTGGGGACGCCTAAATCCAGGCTTTACGCTGCCCTTTCTTTAAACATAGCCTTGAAGTATCCTGTTAAGTTATTTTTCCTATATATCTAAACATTAGTAATTTCCTTCTGTATACCTTTGTTTTACCATATTAGCTTTTTTTGCAAACGACTAGATCTTACAGTAAAAAGCTGCCCAGAAATAATGAATAGAATTCACTATTATCAAATAAAAGCTACTTCAGTAAGACCAGGGATTTTCAGGTATTAAATTATAAAGCATGATGAACATGCTCCAAAATGTTTTCTGTGCTCAAATGATGAAATACATATAGAAATATCGGTATGTGGTTTAAAAAAATAATTCCAAAAACATTTTATACATTTTATAAGAAAACTATTCCTTTAAATGTATTAAATTGAAGCTTCTGAAACAGAAGCTTTTTTTCCCCTTTATATTTTAGTTCCTTCTTCATTTATGGGTTAACATAAAAATTAAAAGTAGCTCAGTGCCAGCTTTCTTGTGTTTAAATTATTTTAGCTTAGGGGCGCCTGGGTGGCTCAGTCAGTTAAGTAACTGACTCTTGATCTCAGCTCAGGTCTTGATCTCAGGGTCATGAGTTCAAGCCCCACATTGGGCCTACTTAAAATAAAATTAAATAAATAAATAAATAAATAAATTCACCTGATATCAAACATTTGCTTTCTCCCTCTGCTTTTTTTTTTCTTTTACAGATTCAGCTTTCTTTTTCATAATCTGCTCTTAATCTACTTTTTTTTTTACTTTTACTTTTACTTATTCTTTCTGTTGTTTATTTCCCATCTTCCCTCTTTCATTAGTTTTTCTTTATTCAGAAAGTCCATTGTAAATTGTCAATTTCCTTTATGTCCTATATGGAATGTATACAGTGCCCTCTTTCTGCCTTCTCTTCATTCAAAATCCATTCCCTAATATTAGACAATGACAACAAGTACTTCTCAAACACATAGCTATTTTTTTTAAGTACAATTACTGTGAAATGTTACAGATACTCTACAAAATACTAATTACATAGTCCAATTGGAAAGGACACATACATAAAACCTTCTCCTATTTTTATCCTCTAAAGTAATTTGATAGTTACAAAGATGTCATTTCCCCCAGATGAATTTACAAATTGTATAAATTAAGATCTCAATGTGAAAACAAGAACAGATGAATGGGAGAGAAACAACCATAGTAAAATACAGATAAGAATTTAGCATGTGTGAAAGCTACCATTTTTTTTTTTTAAGATTTTATTTATTTATTTGACAGAGAGAGACACAGCGAGAGAGGGAACACAAGCAGGGGGAGTGGGAGAGGGAGAAGCAGGCTTCCCGCCAAGCAGGGAGCCCGATGTGGGGCTCGATCCCAGGACCCTGGGATCATGACCTGAGCCAAAGGCAGACGCTTAATGACTGAGTCACCCAGGCGCCCTGAAAGCTACCATTTTTAAAAAGTAGGGAAGATTCCTTATTTAATAAATGATCGTAGAACAACTGGTTAACTATTTGAAAAAAAATTAGATCTTCTACCTTATAAATACACCAAAATCAATCCCAAATAAAATAGAATGAACTATTTTTTAAATAAAGATCTATTTAAAAGTACAAGTAAATATTTATCAGATTATAATGTAGATAAGGAAGGAACAACAACAAAAGATTAAAAGCACATCTGCTATAAATATAATTAAAAGTCAATGGTAAACAAAGAAAAATAATTTTCAGCATTAATGGCAGGTAATGGTTTAATATCTTTATATCTGATCATAAGAACATAAGAACAAATAATAAGAAAAGATAAACACCTACACAGCAAAAAAATAAGCAAAGGTCATGAAAAGACCATCCAAAAAAATTCTTTTTTTTTTAATTTTAATTTTTATTTATTTTTTAGGTAATCTCTACTACCCAGTGTGGGGCTTGAACTCACAACCTGGAGATCAAGAGTTGCATACAACCAGCCAGGTGCCCCTCAAAAGAAACATTTTTATTTAGGACATATTTTTTAATGTTCAATATCATTAGTCATCAAAAATGCAAATTAAAACAGAAAGTTTTGGGGATACCTGGCTGGCTCCCTTGGTAGAGCATGCAACTTTTGATCTTGGGGTCATGAGTTCAAGCCCCATGTTGGGCATAGAGCTTACATTAAAATAAATAAATAAATAAATTATAAAAAAGAAATAAAACAGCAAGTTTTTGCCTCTCAAATTGATAAATATTTTTTAAATTATAAGACTTATAATTTAAATTATAATACTACTTTTGGAAAGGATGTTGCAAAAATGGCACTCTCATATATAACTTCTTTGGATGACAATTTGACAATGCATATCCAAAGTTTTAATGCTCTTACCCTTTGACCCAGCAATTTCTTAGGAGAAAATCCTATATGTCCAAGGCAAATAATAAAAATGTAAAAGAAATTTACATGTAAGAATAATCACAGTGTGGATTGATAAAATAAATAATGGTATATACTTAATGGGGTAATATTCAGTTATTTATTCAGTTTCAAAAATACATTAGAAAATGTTCAAATATTCATAAAGTGATTAAAGAGAGTTATTAAACTATGTTATAGAATAATCATAATGTATACCTATATATAGAGAGAAAAGAAACTGACAAATTGTGAATTGATTTTTTTTCTAAGTTTGAAGACCATGATTAATTTTTCTTTCTTTCTTAATTTTTTTTTAAGATTTTTTTTTTTATTTGAGAGAGAGAGATAGCAAGAGAGAGTACAAGTGGGGGGTGGGGGAGGGGCAGAGGGAGAGGGAGAAGCAGGCTCCCCACTGAGCAGGGAGCTGATGTGGGACTCAATCCCAGGGCCCTGGGATCATGACGTGACCCGAAGGCAGACACTTAACTGACTGAGCCATCCAGCCACCCCTGTTTCTCTTCTTTTTTTGTTTCAATACTTTTTTATATTTTCAAATTTTCTTCAGTAATATGATGTTTTAATCAGGAAGAGTTGTTGGGCGCCTGGGTGGCTCAGTCGTTAAGCGTCTGCCTTTGGCTCAGGTCATGATCCCAGGGTCCTGGGACTGAGTCCCACATTGGGCTCCCTGTTCAGCGGGAAGCCTGCTTCTCCCTCTCCCACTCCCCCTGCTTGTATTCCTGCTCTCGCTGTCTCTCTCTCTCTGTCAAATAAATAAATAAAATCTTTAAAAAAAAAATCAAGAAGAGTTGTTTTTAAACCACTGAAAACCCTTATTTCAATTCCATTTTTAAATCAAATATAATAATGGAAAAGCAGAAATATATGTAACATATATCTTAAAAAATGATTCCTTGTATATTCCTATAGAATATATCACACCAAAAATGAACCCTAATGCAAACTGTGGACTTTGGTAATAAGATGTATCAAAGTAGGTTCCTTGATTATAACAAATGCGCCACTCTCATGCAAATAGTGGGAAAGGCTGTGCATGTGTGGGGCAAGAAGTATATGGGAACTCTCTGCTCAATTTGGTTGTGAAACTAAAACTGCTCTAAAAAATAAAGTAAAAAAAAAAAAAATTCCCAGAATGCAAATTGGACACAAAGTAGATCTGGCATTGAATAATACATAATTTTAAAACGATATTTAGTGTAGAAGCCTTTGAGGAAGTACTCTGATCAGGTGCATAATAAATTTTTGGATATCAATTTCTTTAAGCAAATGTATATCTCATATATTAAGGATGAAATTAAGACATAATAATTTTTCATCTGCGTTCTTACATAGGTAGAAGAAAAGTGACCTAGGAAAGTGCGGTCCAATAGAAACATAAGAGGCACATATGTAAGTTTAAATTATTTGCAAGCTGCAACAACAATAAAAACAGTAAAAGGAAATGTCTAAAATAGGGGCACCTAGCTAGCTCAGGCAATGGAGCATGAAACTCTTGATCTTGGGGTCATGAGTTCAAGATCCACACTGGACATATAGATTACTTAATATAAATAAATACATGAATGAATGAATAAGTAAATAAAGGAAATGGTTAAAATAAATTGTAATCACCCCAATATATTTAAGTATTATCATTTCAATATGTACTCAGTATAAAAATTCATTGAGATATTTTACCTTTTTTATCACATGAAGTCACTGAAATCTGATATGAATTTTACATTTGCAATACATCTCAATTGAGTCATTAAATTTTCGTTGGAAATACCTGATTGGTATGTAGATTTCATAAAATTTGCTGTTGAAAAAGTAGGTCAACATACCCAGGTTTTTCCAAACAAAATTAAACCTTCCTATAACTGAATTGAGACTCGTTTTCAAATTTAAATTTAGGTAAATTAAAATTAAATAAGATTAAAAATCAAGTTTCTCAGTGGCACTAGCCACATTTTCTGTGTGGCTTGAGGCTCTTTTAATTGGACATCTCCCCTCCAAGAAAGGATTACTAGTGAAATATTCACATCGGATAGGCTACTTTATGGGGAACAAGCCTGAACACACCTACTACTCAGTAAGTTCAAATCTAAATCTTAATCATGTTTAAAGAATGTATACTGTGGATCCTTACCGACTTTCTTGGCCTGTCTTTATTACCACTGCATCACACGTGTGGTGAGTTTTTCTCAGCAAATACATCTACAAAAAGAGAAGTAGTATCCCATACTGAAAATGAGGTAGTGCTCCCAGCAATAAATTGCCTGCACAATTTCACTTCCCCTTGCTGGCTTTAGGGGTGATTCCACCACTATACCATTTCTAACAGTAAAGAGTAAGGGTGTGAAGAGTGCAAAATACAGGCATTGTGCTATTTATAGGAGATGGATTTGTGACCGCCCAGACAACAGAACTTCCTCCCATATTTAAAAAGTCTCGCATGACCCAAAGGAGTGGAACTAATGAACTGTCCGAAGCTCAGCTGTGCTTTTCAGCTCGTCCAACAAATTGGACAAGCCCTTTACTGTTAGAAGCTATTCCTCTGGTGGTGCTAGTGATTGCAATAGTTCAAATGCATCACAGACTGGACTTGAATTCTTACCCACTGGTTTTGTCAAGTCGTGTTCCAAGTACTAGCAGTGGAATCGCTAACAGAGAGCACGCACATGAACATGGCTGCCGGTGACAAGGACTGTTTGAAAAAATTATAACATATCATGACAAATGTTCCTTCCCTTCCTCTGAATAAGTGTATGCCCCCCAAACCATCGTCCTCACTTAGTACTATAAGTAAAAATCAAAACCAACTAGGATGTGGATTGTCAGTGTGTCAATCAATCATTAACAAACTTTGTTTTTAAAGATTTTATTCATTTGAGAGAGAGAGCACGAGACGGGGAAGGGTCAGAGGGAGAAGCAGACTCCCACTGAGCAGGTAGCCAATGCAGGACTCGATCATGGGATTCCAGGATCATGACCTGAGCCACTCGATCATGGGATTCTAGGATCATGACCTGAGCTGAAGGCAGTCGCTTAACCCTGAGCCCCCCAGGCGCCCCAGTCATCAACAAACTTTAATTGTACTGAGTGCCCGGCACTTCCACAGTGGTCAGAATACAACTACATCAATGATACAGTTCCTAATCAGGGAGATGAGATTTGTAGACAGAAGACAACTAACAACATAAGGCAGCATAGAATGAAGTCAATAGTGAGTGATCCGAAACACAAGTGCTCTAGAGCAGTGGTTCTCAAAGTAGGGTCTGCAGACCCCTGGAGGTCCGTCCCTGGGACCATTTCAGGAGTTCCATAAAGATAAACCTATTTTCTTGATAATGTTAAGATATTATTTGCCTTTTTCATTGTGTTGATGTTTTCACTGGTGGTGGGTAAAACAAAGCGAGGCAGTAGCATCAGACTATAGTAGTGGTCGCTGTATTCTTCACCACCACACACTTGCAGCAAAAAAGAAGGAAGAAGAGGAGGAAAAGGGCAGGGAGGGGAAGGGAGAAGGGGAGGAGGGGGACAGAGGAGAGGAGGAGGGGGGAGGGGGAAGAATGAGAGGAGAAGGGGAGGGGGAGGAGGACAAGAAAAAGAGTCATTTTCACTTAAGAATGTCTTTTTCTTTGTTAAAGACTTTATTTATTCATTTGACAGAGAGAGAGAGAGTAAAAGCAGGGGGAGCGGCAGAGGGAGGAGAAGCAGACTCCCATTTGTGTTATTTGTGTCATTTGTGTTAATATGTAATGGGCTGATCATTATTATAAGTCAGTAACAAATAAATAGTTTAAACATTTCTTCTATTTTAATTCCTAATACAATGAGTATCGATAGATGCAATCCACAGAAACAAAAGCTTTTGGAGGTCCCCGAGACCAAAATATTTGAGAATGGCTGGAATATACAGGAAAAGGAGCAATCAGGAGGATCTTGGGAAACCATGCTGTGAAACCAGCTACCTGTAATCTCCATATTCCTTCCCCACAATCCTTTGAGGCCCTAAATAAATGGTGTTGATTATTTAAATATGACCAACTTACATTAGTGTTCTTCACCACCAAGATGCCCCAAGAATGTTATTGATAAAGCAGTGAAAATTATTAACTGCATTAAATGCTGACCCTTTAGGCCATGTCATCTTAATATTCTCTGAGACAAAATGGGAGGAATACATAAAGGGTTTCCACTACACACAGAAGTACAATGGTTGTCTTGAGGAAAAGCATTGGTACAATTGAGTTTCAAGTTGAACTAGCCACTTTTTTCTTAGATTAGCATTTTTATTTGAAAGAACAACTGACAGACTATGGTTATTCAGACTTGAGTATTTGGCAAATATTTTCTCAGAAATAAACAAAGCAAGCCTGTCACTTCAAGGAAAACCACTGACAGTATTTCTTGCCAATGATAAAATTTGAAGTTTCAAGCAAAAATTGGAATTTGGGGGGCACCTGGGTGGCTCAGTCATTAAGCGTCTGCCTTCGGCTCAGGTCATGATCCCAGGGTCCTGGGATCAAGCCCCTCATCCGGCTCCCTGTTCCCTGGGAAGCCTGCTTCTCCCTCTCCCACTCCCCCTGCTTGTGTTCCCTCTCTCACTGTGTCTCTCTCTGTCAAATAAATAAATAAAATCTTTTAAAAAAAAATTACCACTTGAAGAATTTTGGAGTAATATCAAAGAATATCTACAATAATCTGAAAAAAGCTACTAAAATACTCCTCCCTTTTCCTACTATATATTTCTTTGAGGCTAGATTTTTTTCATACACTTCAAACTACACACCAAATCACAAAAGAGATGGAATGTTGAAGCAAATGTGAAAATCCAGCTGCTTAGAGCCAGCTAGATATTAAGTCCAGCAGATATTAAAGACATTTACAAAATGTAAGACATTTTTCTTTTTTCTCATTTTTTTTTGGTTTTGGGAAACATCATTATTTCTCATTAAAAATATGTCATTTGTGTTAATATGTAATGGGCTGATCATTATTATAAGTCAGTAACAAATAAATAGTTTAAACATTTCTTCTATTTTAATTCCTAATACAATGAGTATCGATAGATGCAGTCCACAGAAACAAAAGCTTTTGGGGGTCCCCGAGACCAAAATATTTGAGAATGGCTGGAATATACAGGAAAAGGAGCAATCAGGAGGATCTTGGGAAACCATGCTGTGAAACCAGCTACCTGTAATCTCCATATTCCTTCCCCACAATCCTTTGAGGCCCTAAATAAATGGTGTTGATTATTTAAATATGACCAATTTACATTAGTGTTCTTCACATAACAACACATTGTACTTGTGGAAATGCAGTATTAAATCCCCCAACAGAGCAAAAGTCCTTTTTTTATCAGAGACCTACTATTAAGTAGCAGGACTAATAACTAAGAGAATAACTAACTGTATTATATGAGATTTTACCATGTATTAGTGATTCCTTTTCATGTTCAAAGTCTCCTTTTTAATATTTATTGTTATCATTTTTACAACCGTCCATGGACCTAATAATGTAAAGATATTGTCTAGCAAATAAACTACATTTATTAAGTAACAGGTAATTCATTTTCCTGTTTTACATTGCCCATGCAGCTCTGTATTCATGTAATACCAGGCAAAGCAAAACCAGCAGAATTTTAGTCCATCTATCTGCAGTAATTATGAATTGCTGTTTAGATTTTTAAAATTTTAAAATAGGTTGTGGACTCCTCCCTATCCTGTTACTACCTCCATAAATCTTATGGGATAGAGAAACTCCAGACTGAGATTCTCTGTGGCATGTAGGTTTTTTTTTTCTTTTGTTTTGTTTTATTAATTTAGGTTTTAGTCACTCAAATTGTGATAGAAATGAGTTTGTCCATTTTTGCTCACTCCGGAGTCCAGATGTGTCCCCTACAGGGATACACTGTGGTCTCAGGGTTTGCAGCAAGCGCATATAAAACCTCTGGGTTCTAGAATCAGAAAGTGGCTTTCCAGTTACTACTTGTGTAAACTTAGGCAAGTAGCTTAAGCTCTTTGTACCTCAGTTTTCTTACATGTGAAATGGAGCTAATGATATCTGCCTTATAGAGCTGTTTCGGGGCACACAAAATGACAGCCATCATCATTATGCAAATAAGCCAAGTTGTGTTACACATCAATATACTGCTTCAAAAGTTGAGATTATTGAAATTTCATATCATTGCCAATTTGTGGCATTTTTTAAAAAAGAAACTTCTTGGATGATCATTGGTGCAATTTTTGCCACCTTCAAAACCTGTTTCCACCTTCGGTGTGCAATTGCTTAATACACACATTTAAAGGTAAATAGTATTGGTCTTAGGCAAATTTAAAATTGTCCAAGTTTATCTTCAGGCACAAAGAACTACCTGTGTTCCAGATCTCATGGTGAGCCAATCCTCTGGTTCAGCAACTATAGGACTGACTATCCAAAGTAGCAGCTGGGCCTCAGGTCTCTCTTAGGATAGGATTTTGAACCCAGTTTGGAAATCTCATACCTGGATTTACCCACTTTCTTTCCCCTGGCACGACCAAAATCAGTCTTTTCCTTCTCCACTTCTGAGTCTTCCTCAGCCCTCTTAATTTACAAATTTGGTATTTTCCTACCAATTTCATACTAATTAATTAGTATTCATCATTATCTTGGGGAGATTCTATATTCTTACATCATAATATGGACTTCCCATGTTAATGAAATTTCTGACAGTTTGCTATTGAAATTCTTCCTTTCCTTAGTAATTATGACTGCATTTCTAGAAAGTGTTATAATGTTGGGAAAAAAATACATTAAAAGTAGTTATCAATAGGTTTTGTTCCTAACAATAATAAAATGAAAACATCTTAGGGTTGTGTTATGATATATAATTAAAATCTAATTCATCCCTACTTTGCAAATAGTTCAAGGATTAATCAGAGTTTTTAAATTGTGTTTAAGTTTCATGTGCGTTCTCATTCAGATAACTGAATTTTCACATTTGCTTCTGCATTTAAAAAAATATTTAGAGGGGTGCCTGTGTGGCTCAGATGGTTGGGCGTCTGCCTTCGGCTCATGTCATGATCCCAGAATCCTGGGATCAAGCCCCACATCCGCTCCTGGCTCGGTGGGGAGCCTGCTTCGTCCCTCTCCCTCTGCCTCTCCCCCTGCTCATGCTCTCTCTCTCTGTATCTCTGTGTCTCAAATGAATAAAAAAAAAAAAAACTTAAAAAAAATATTTAGAGATAACTGTAATAGCCTCTAAACTTTTACACTGCATTTTCCTTTTCTTAAAAAAAACAATGCTCCACAAATGTATTTTTAATTTAGTAAAAAAAAAAAAAAAAGTTCATTTCTGAGAAAACGTGTCTTTGGATAAGATCTATAACGCCTCTTTGACAATTCTGAAAACTCAAATGCTAGGCTGCCGAGTGTGGTAGGTTTTCCGGCCGCTGCCCAATCACCCCGGGTCTGGACCAATCCGAGCCACCCCAGCCCCGCGCTCTCGGAATGGCTCTGCGCTGCAGACGTTTGGCCGCGCCCGCGGACACCCTGGCCGACACCCTGGCCGAACTGCCGCCACCTCCTAGCTTCTCTTCTTAGATGCCTCGGATCTTTATCACAGTGATCTGATGACTCTGTGGGGCCAGCGGTAGTTCCCAACTTCTAATCAGAGACGCCTTTGTAAAATTCAAAACAATTTAACAGATACCACCACCACCACCCAAAGAGATTATGGTAGCCGTAATTTTTAAATTCTCTCTTGACTGAGAAAACTTTAAAAACGGCCAAAAGCTTCAGTAGATTCTGTAACACTTTGAAATACCTGTATATTCTATTAATCATAGCATTTTCATCCATAAGAATTTATTTATGCTGCACGCTAAGTTTACAAGGCACTGTTTGCGGCACAGATAGCTTCGCTCACTCCTTGCACAGGGAAGCCCCAAGGTCCCCAAGAGGAGTCCAGGGTCTGGGGCCAGAGCCCCGGGAGCTGCTGCGATGGATGTAGAGGCGGTAGGTCGTGCCTCCGACCCCAAACGTTCAATTACACCGGATTCCCAGGGACAGCAGGACGCTCTTCCAAAATCGTCGCCGGGGCTTCGCAGGGTATCTGCTGCCCCCTATCGGTGGCCTGGAGAACAATAGCCTGAATCCGGGTAGAATCAACTAGAAGAGGCCTCTTGAATAAAAGAATATTCCATGACTACGCAGTAGCGAAAGAACTCTCACAGAGCCTGTTTTCCGCACTCAGCTCTGACCGCCGCGTTTTAATGCAGGGGTTCGCAACTGCAGGAGAGGATGTTGTATTGTGAAGAGGAATCTGACGCTGCTTTGGTGAAGGCTGGGGATGGGTGGGAGTTGGGGCGGGGTCTAGGATACCCTAAAGCTTCAGTTTGTTTTCCACCTTCCTATTCAGGAACCCACCTCATCCTTAAGAAAAGCATTCGTCCTCAGTCGGGATGAGGATATTCAGTAGAGCACAGCGTAGTGTTCCCCCACGCCCCAAAGCACCTGTCCCCTCGTATTACACCTTGAGCAAGAGTTGAATGACATATACATAGGTGACAAAGGCCATTCTCCCCGGGGAAGCCGCTTCAGTTGTGTCCAGGAATGGTCTCCCAACAGCGCCTTACTCCTCCAGTCCCTTTGATGAGAATATGAATATGCTTCAAGAAAGTAAAATACTGAGAAGAAAGCTCCTGGATGCCCCGAACTGCCACTGATGCCTGTATACGTGAAATTTTCTCCTAGAACTGTGTATGTAAAATTTGTCCTCACGTGGACATAGCCGAGACTGCTAGCAGGCTGGGAACATGTGTGTCATTGTTATATACTCGGATATTTCTGATTTTATTTTCATTATTTTCTCCCACCCTACTACCATCCCCCAACACACACACACACACACTCACACTCACACTCTTTGCAGGCTCTTAACTTGTTCACTCATGTCCATATTTGCTCTGGCCCTTTTGGGAAGATGGCAAGAAATAGATGAACGAAAGTGAGTGGGGGAAGGGAGGAAGAGGAAGAAGGAGAATCCTCTTCCACGCCAGACTTTGTTTAAACGGGAAGACACCTTCCGCGGAGGGTCTTTAGGACGACAACGTAAAGTCCCACTACGAGCTCACAGCGCTAGTACTGGCGTCCCCAACCTGCTGGTGGCTGCAGGAGGTCTGGGATGTAGTTGGTCCCCTCCGAGGGTCCCGCCCGTCGGCGCTGGGGGTCGGGCCCTCCACTGTCGCTGCGAGTCTGGAGAGGAAGGAGGCTCCCCTGACTCGGTTCTCCCTGCCAGCTCGCCGTGGCGGCAGACGCCGGCCATGGCCCCGCCAAGTCCGCGTTCCCGAGCGGCCGCAGGTGCCGAGTGGCCCATCCCGAGCGGGAGCGACGCGGAGCTGGCCGACCCCTCCCAACGTCCAGCTCCGAGGGGGTCTTTGGTGCGGGGGGGCGAGGCCCTTGGGCCCAGGAGCTCCCCCCTTGGCGCGGCCTGTGGGCGCGGCGCGCAGGGGCGCGGGCGGGCGCCGGCAGCTCCCAGGCGCAGGCGGAAGGCGCGGCTCGGCCACGGTCACGGCCGCCGCCGGGTCTCGGGCGGAAGCGCGGGCTCAGGAGGGGAGGGGCTGCCGCGCCCGGCGAGGCCCAGGGCTCCCGGCTCGCAGCGGCGCGGGGCGTTGCTGGAGCAGATCTCAGGCGGCCGCTGCGCCTGCCAGGCCAGGATGGCCCCTGGTCAGTTTGAGCTCCGAACCCACGCGTGGTGGGAAGAGGTCGGAGCCCACGCGTGTCCGTCTGTCGGGGCGCCTTTCACTTGCACACATTGAGGTCCCTCCACCCGCAGGCCCCAGCTCTGCGGTTGGCCGCTCCCGCGTCTGCCACCTCCAGGACCCACAGCAGCCAACCCAGCCTCCCGGCAAGCCTTGACTTCCCGGATGGGGCCATGCTTTTCTTCTAGGACAATCAGGGCTCCTCCCCTCCCGGCGATCTTTCTAGGAGGCCACCTCCAGAGATTCCGAGGCGATTTCCTCCCGGCCGTTACTAAACTGGTAACTCCTCTCACTAAAAACACCAGGGGAATCACAAGCTGAATATTTAGCGAGGGACCACCACCACCGTAAAAACACAGTTCAATGTGCGTGTAATGTTTTGATCAGTGGGTTAATGGGGGATAGAAGTTAGCTCTCTCTTTTTCATAGCTCTGATTTTCAAGCTTTTTTAAAGTTACATTGTCCTGTTTTCTGCTTGGTCAACAACACGAAAATTGCGATATTGCTTTTTTGTGTGATTCAAAATCATTAATAATGACAGTGACTTTGAGAATTTCACGGCATCTTGTGAGATAAAATGGAGATGCACACCTAGGTGAGAGTCATTGTATTATACAGTGGAAGGCTGGATCAGCCAGCAGTCCTTGAGACTCATTCCCAACTCTCTCAGCTCACCCCCTCTAGTGGGACTTTTATCATTTAATTATTTTTTTAATTACCATGAAGCTCTCAGTCTAAGAGTAAGCATAGGGCAAAGATTGAGCATAACACTTAAACAGTTCCCTCAAACTGTCTTTATCCTTGGGAAAGTAATTCATGGGCTAATAAAGAATTTCAGATTTGCGAACACAAGAAAAAGTTACTTTAAAAAAACAAACTTAAGATATACTTCCGTTATTTGTTTGATGGATATTTATGAGCACCTATCCAACACCAACATACACACCATACAAACATACTGCAGGCTATACAAATGATAATATATAACGTCTGTTGAATGCTTAGTATGATACAGGTAATGTATTTGTTTTAAAAGCATTATATCATTTTACCCTTCCAGGGATAATATAAAGTAGGTACTGTTATTGTTATTCCTGCCTGAAAAATGAGGAAAATGAGATATTGCAGAATTGAAATAACTTTCTCAAGGTCACCCAGGAGGTTAAACCCAGCCAGTCCGATGCAGAATCCACAGGCTCAAGCACAACACTCTATCCTCCAGGCAGATCTGAGAATCTGTATATTTTTGAACCACCTCAAGTGAATCTGGTGCAAAGTAGAACTTGAGAAGCATTGAAATAATCACACTCCCTTGTTTTCCTGATCAGAAAACAGACCCAAAGAAATGATTTTTCTGAAAACACAGAATTAATTAATTGCAGAATGAGATCCAGAGAGCCACCTCCTGGTTCCTTGCCCTGAGTCCTTTCTACCATCCAAACCACAAAGGCTCAGTCCAGGAGGAGTCAAGGAATGTAAATAATTTAACAGTTACAATAAATGTACAGTAAAATCTTGATTATCCTTAGCTTCCTCTTCTAATTGCTTGCCTTCTGGAAATTTGACTGCTGTAGTTCCTCTCCCAGAGGGAGACAGAAACCAGGTGAAACTCAATTATTTCATTTCTGCTTACGTTAACTGGTAAGACAACTCTAATATTAAAAATAAAAAGGGGGGAAAGCCAGAGAAGTTTGGTGACAGAAAAGGCTAAAACAGCTTCCTAAAATAAGACCTGCAGATGATCCCTGGATTTTGGTTTTCCATACTACCAATTGCTGTCATGGAGGCCTAAAGAGGGGAAGAAGCAAAATGGATGCCCCCATCTTCATGCTACCATTCCTCTACTTTTCCTGCACACCCATATCTAGCCCATTATTGACATTTGAGAAGTAGAAGAAAGAAGGAAGTAAATGAAGAAAGTATGAGCAATTTCTTTGTTTTGGAGAGTAGAAGGGTTCTAGGGCTAAGAAGGAATAACTAAGCTGCTTGCTATCCCTCCATCCTCAGCCTCAAGCACTGAGCATAGATAGTCCTACATTGTCATTTAACAAATAGATTTTGGCTTGCTTAGAACACCACAACTTCTTCTTTAAAAAAAAAAAAACTATTGGGGTGCCTGGGTGGCTCAGTCAGTTAAGCATCGGACTCTTGATTTCAGCTCAGGTCATGATCTCAGGGTCATGAGATTGAGCCCCACATTGGGCTCTTCGTTCTGTGCTGAGTCTGCTTGAGATTCTTTCCCCCTCCTCCTCCTGCTCGTGCTCTCTCTCTCTAAAATAAATAAAATCTTTTTAAAAAATAATTTTCTTTGTAATCTCTTGAATCATAGGGATGTTGAGAGGCTGTGCAAGTACTGTGGGGATTGCTGCTTTTTCACAACAACTGTGACCAAATTATTTCCTTACTTAAAAAGCACTTGTTGGGGGCGCCTGTGTGGCTCAGTCGTTAAGCATCTGCCTTCCGGCTCAGGTCATGGTCCCAGGGTCCTGGGATCAAGCCCCACTTCGGGCTCCCTACTCCATGGGAAGCCTGCTTCTCCCTCTCCCACTCCCCCTGCTTGTGTTCCCTCTCTTGCTGTGTCTCTGTCTGTCAAATAAATAAATAAAATGTTTTTAAAAAATCACTTGCTGATTGCCCATCAACTCTATGCAATACAATTTGACTCCTTAACAAGGCAAACAAAACATTACATGATTTGACCTGACTAGTTTGGCTGGGGCAGAAGAAGTGAGGAAATTAAGTCAATTTGGTTTCTGGGAAGAAAGAACTGAAAAAAAATGAGGGATAATGTCCTGGTGAGGGGAGGGTGTGAGGATGAGCTAGGCATATCCACTATGCCTGGAAGTCAGTGTGCTACCCTATCTACAAGAACCACCTGCTGGTCACATAAAGCACCGCCTCTCATTGGAACTCTGAGCAATACTAAACTAGCTATATTCCTCTGTACATACAACTCCGTCTGCTGCCTTTGTGTTCTTGCATTATGCCCATCCTATCCTTGGAATTCCTTCCCCTCTTATCCTCTTGGTAAATGCCTATTTATTGCCCCGAACCCTGCTAGGATAGCACACACCTGTGAATTCTTTCCTGATCCTCAGTTAACATCCCCGTCAAAGCAATAATCTCTTGCTCATATAGGAGGCCAATTCTGTTCCTTATGTATCCTCTATTATGGTTCTTAATCTGTGTAATAATTTTTTTCCATGTCCTTCTTTTCTGTTAGACTGGAGTTCCTTGGGAATCTATGTAAATTTTGTTTAGTATTACTGGAAAAGTTAGGGGACACAGGATTAACATATTTTTAAGTGGAATATTATTTACATTTTGAACCAATATGCTCAGTATGTTTAAAGCAATAGGGCCATTTGTTACAGAGTACAGAATGTCCAAAAAATCTGGAAAGAGAGGAAAACAGTGTATTTATTATACTTTTTTTCAGATTTGCCCCATTACTTTAAATTTAGAGGTACTTAAACTAAAAAGTTTTCTGGAAGTTGAAGAATTGCATATTGAGCATATTTTCTGAAAATGTAACTAAAATAATGTTCAAATGTAAGTATATCCTGTTTCTTCAATTTCAGACCCCTTGTAGTCCCAGCACCTAATACTATATCTAGTGCCTGACACATAATAAGTATCTGTTGATTTGTTCTAAACTGAACAGAGCAACCACTGGTCCAGAATATCAACTGGTCCAGGAACTTCCAGTCCTAGCTCATCATGGTTCCAGCCTCTATCTGACCTTTGGTGAACTCCAATCAGCTTCTGTCTCTTCGTCAATCTCACTCCTCTATTTGCTCTCTCTTTTAGTTTGAATTAATGTTTTTGCCTAAATTATAATTACTTACATGGTTTTGACATGTATTAGGGAAGGGAGTCCCCAAACTTGTCCCCACTGATGATAGTACAAATTATTGAGGGGTAGAGACAATTAATAAAGCAATAGCACAGATAAGGCCTCCAGATCAACTAGAACTATTCATTTAGTCAACAATTTTTTTTTTTCCAGAACCCTTTATATGTCAGCCTTTGGGCCAGGCAATGGTCCCCCAGACCTACGGAAGAGCCGTGTTCTATTTGACATCTCCCCTTATATTTGCGCAGGATTTCCTATTGCCAGGGGCTTACAAGTAGACAAGAACTTTCTCTACCTTCTGAGACCACGAGGGCATGCCAGAACCAGCCATTTAAAGGAAGGTCTTTGCATGGATAAATTTTCTATGTCAGGCTAACCCTTTAATGAATAAAACACTTTGTGCATACTTATGCAAAATTCAAGAAATGACTGGTAGATATTTAATAGCATTTCTGGAGCACAAATATATATACACCCACAGATCACATCCCTGAAAAGTGGTCTCACATGAACAAACTGATCTCATATGATAAGAAATCTACCCCTCTAGAAGTTTCACTTAAATTTAATGATAACAGGGCCCTGGGGTGGCGCAGTCAGTTGAGCATCCAACTCTTGGTTTCTACTCAGGTCGTGATCTCAGTGTTCTGAGATCAAGCCCTGTGTCGGGCTCTGCACTCAGTGTGGAGTCTGCTTAAGTTTCTCTCTCCCTCTTCTTCTGCCCCTCCCTACCTCTAAAATAAATAAATGTTTTTAAAAAATTAGTAATACCATGACTGTCTTATATGTTTATGTATTTAGGTATATTAGGAATGTTCACATACTCACCTCAGATAACTAAGGAGAAAGAAAGCCTGTGATATAGTAGGTACAGTTGAATATACTTTTAACATCATTAAAATACACCAAATACATCACTAGGGAGAAGAATCAAGGACTTTAGACTCTTCAGTCCTGCTGAAAATAATATGAAATATAACAACATATGAAAAATTAAGGAAGTCTAGATTTCTGGGAATGATTATATTCCTTAACAAAAAAACATTTGGGGAACTCTTGGCTCAAAAAACATTTCTTAGATTACAGAGTTGAGAAGTGGGGGCAAAGTTTGCCACCCCGATTCAGGGACATTTTTAGAAATATTGTTTTTTTCCTCAGTGACACTCAGGTCGTGTCTCAATTTGCAAAGCAACCAAAAATCTCCAGTCCGTTATCTGCGTAATTTAGGTCCCAGATAAACCATCTTTGTTTGAATTACCTCAGTGGTTATCACCATTACAATCATGTTAACTTCAAGTAGGAAAGGCAACACGATGTATTGGAAATATCTGAAGCCAAATGATTTGGATTCAAATCCTGATTAGCCCATTTATCAGCTCTGTGACCTTGGCCTTGCTTTTAACTTCTTTCCTCTTGGTTAACTCCTTTGTGAAACAGTTTATCTCAAATGCCCTGCCTATCATTAGGGAGGTATTATGAGAACCAAGTAAGGTACAGAATGTGAAAGCTGCACTTTGAAGGGCAGAGTAGTTCAAATCTATGTTTCTGATGTAGGTTATACCATTTTCAATTAAGGGAAATATTCCTTGAAATAAATTTAAAAATATCCAAATTGATTCTTGGAATCACTCACAGAATAGGATTCCCTGAATTAAACACCAAGAAACCACTTTCTCAAATATTTGTCCATTTTGTTTCATTTTGCATTTGATCAGTAAATGATTTCTGATACCACTGTAGCTACCAAACAATTTCTACTCTGACTCCTAAACCAATGAAGAAAGCATCAACGCACTGACAAAAAGTAACACTGACTTCTCTTGTCATTTTATAGAATTTATTCTACTATGAGTTCACTGGATTCATTCATTATTAGCATCTATGCCAATAGCCTTGAACAAAACATTTACAAATCTGTAACCATTTATTCAAACATGTATTAAGTTTAAATGCAAGGCAGAGAGTAAATTGAAGGACAAAAATAATTCTTTTCTATTAAAGATCTTCACATTTGATTATGAGACCATTTTTTTCTAAGCAAAAAAAAATGCTACAAATTCATAAGTTCTAACTTAGTGCTGTTCAAACTGGAAGTGAGAGGAAAATGTATTAATACAAATAGCTGTATAAGAATTAAGCAACATGGGGCATCATAACTCAAAACAATACCCATTTCTTTCAGTTAAATTTTTTTTTAAGATTTTATTTATTTATTTGACAGAGAGATAGTGAGAGCAGGAACACAAGCAGAGGGAGTGGAAGAGGGAGAAGCAGGCTTCCCGCTGAGCAGGGAGCCCGAGGTGGGACTCGATCCCAGGACCCTGGGATCATGACCTGAGCTGAAGGCAGACGCTTAACGACTGAGCCACCCAGGCGTCCCTCAGTTAAATTTTCTTTTTTCTTTTTTTTAATTTTATTATGTTATGTTAGTCACCATACAATACATCATTAGTTTTTGATGTGGTGATCCACGATCCATTGTTAAGTTTTCTTAAATAAGACATGTGTGCTTCATTTTTCACCACTATCTTCCCCCATAAGTCTGGTGATTAATGATTAAAATACATATCCTTTTCATAATAATTGCAGTAATATGCCTCCCCCCTTCATCCTACCTACTGGGGAAAAAATGGAGGAAAAATCACTGCAGAATAAAAATACAAAAAAAGCTTAACGCAAAACATTTTTGTTGTTGCTGTTTATCTTGTGTAAGGAAAGGGAAAATTTGAGCATCGCTGTCCTAAATAAATTACATAAGAATTGTATGTTATATTAAGTTCCTTACATCTTTAAATCTTATTGATTTAAAGTATTGACTTACTGAATGGAGCTCCTGTCTAACAGGTAAAGAAACCAGGTTTGACATGATTCTGGATATCCGTGCAGTGGGGAGGGCAATGATTGGCAACTCCCATCTCTTTGCAAATAAGAAGTTATGTTCTCTGGACGTTTCCCTGGAAAGTCCAAGAAGTGAGTAATGATCAGATCCAGGGTTGCAGAGTTGTCTAGGGGTTTACAATATGAATATCTGTATGTGTGGGCATGGTGAAGTGACTCCTCAGAGGCCAATGTTCAAAAACACTAGAAAACACCCACTAGAATTATTACTGCCTCTTCAGTTTTATTACTGTATTTTCCTGATTAACTTGGTAAATTAAACTCTTCTTAAGTGCGCAGAATAAAAGATAGGTCCATGTCACCACAAGAGTGTTTTGAGACAAGAGAAGGGGTTTCACGATCCACTGTGCCAATGAGGGCACTTCCTGGGGAGAATTAGTGTTAAGTATCCCAAGAAAAAGAAGGGATGAATAGGAAAACCCTCACGACATCTCCACGGCTCCAGAGGAGAAGGGGCAGGACAGCAAAGGGACTGAGGAAGAAGGGCCAGCGAGGTGGAGGAAGCGCAGGAAGGTCTGGTGTCCAGGAAGCACAGAACTACATGGTCCAGTTGGCCTGAGACTGCCCATGTTGGTATCTGTGCCGGTGTAATGACTAGTGCCCATCATTCACTCTCAAAAATGTCTTTATTTTGAAAAAAAAAAAAATGTGGTCTCCCTACAAAGAAGCAGTTTAAGTGGAAGGAATAATCAACTATTTAAAATGCTGCCAAGGGGCGCCTGGGTGGCTCAGTCATTAAGCGTCTGCCTTCAGCTCAGGTCATGATCCCAGGGTCCTGGGATGGAGTCCCACATCGGGATCCCTGCTCCGCGGGAGCCTGCTTCTCCCCCTCCCCCTGCTTGTGTTCCCTCTCTCACTGGGTCTCTTTCTGTCAAATAAATAAAATCTTTAAAAATAAATAAATAAATAAAATAAAATGCTGCCAAGGGGCACCTGGGTGGCTCAGTCGGTGAAGCATCTGCCTTCAGCTCAGGTCATAATCCTGGGGTCCTGGGATGCAGCCCCCACATCGGGGCTCCCTGCTAAGCAGGGAGCCTGCTTCTCCCTCTCCCTCTGCTGCTCCCCCTGCTTGTGCTCTCTCTGTCAGGTAAATAAATAAAATCTTTAAAAATAAAATAAAATACAATGCTGCCAAGTGACATCAGGGGACAGAGAACTGGCTTCTGCACTTAGGCTCACGGAGGCCATGACAGGAAAGCAGTTCCAGTGGTGTAGCAGCTGTGAAAACTGGAAGTCAGAGGAGAGCGGAAGCAGAGCGATTGAAGGTAATAAATAGAGACAAAGCTCCTAAAAAGTTTTGCTGTTAAAAAAGAAGCAGAAATTTGATGGGGAGGGGGCGATTAGAAGGGAAAGTGAGTCAAGACAGGGCTTAGGTAATGCTATGGACTGAATGTTCATGTCTCCCCAAATTCAAATGTTAAAGCCTAATCCCCAAGGTGATGGCATTAGGAGCTGGGCCTCTGCGAGGTGATTAGGTCCTGAGAGTAGAGCTCTGGTGATGGGATTCGTGTGCTTAGAAAAACCCCCAGAGAGCAAGAATGTGTATAAGAATGAATATATTAACATTACCTATTAAAATCCTTTCTTTGACCTAACAGTTCCTATTTATCTTCTGACTTTAAAGGGAATTAACATTTTCATGGGCTGCCAAAAGTAAAGTGGGCCTGAGGCACGGTGCCCCCTGTGCCTGCAGATCCCTGGGCCTGGGTGCTGAACAAAGTAAGTAAGAAGGGGACAAGGTTAGTGCATGCTAGAGTGCTGGCCTGGGAAGGAAGTCCTAGCTGCTCATCTGCAGGAACAGGAGGGAAAGCAGAGAATTGGGGGGAGTAGGTACATACAGTGCTGGGACTTTGTGCAAGGTGGGTATTTTGATTTTAGTGTTTTTTCCCCTGGATTGTTTCCTTTTCTTAATGAAGTAGTAAGCATCATCATAAGCTAAGAGTAAGGATGAGGATGGTGGAGGAGGCCTGGAGGTTTGAAGAGAGAGGGAAAAGAATGAAACAGCCACCAAGGAGTATGGGAGATAGACCAGACTGGGGAACACGTTGGTAGGGTTCCAGGGCAGAGCCGAGAGCCCCCTCAGGTTAGCTGAGGAACTGAAAATGAGACCAGGCAGCATGAGTCCATGTGGTTTTCCTCCAGCCACATTCAGCAGCCAAGTGCAGGGGTGGAGTAGGAGGAAAGTAGGATTCAAGCAGAGATGGAGTTTACCAGGTTAAGTACGACAACGTGAGAGGTAGCAGGGCAGTTACAGTGTATGCAAAAGAGCGATTATAATAATGCACCATGGAATTTCAGCTGGGTAAGGGCGGAAGTGGGGACAAGAAGGGACTGAGGACATTGAATCAGAGGAGTCTTGACTCCTGGTCAAGGACAGGCGAGACAAAAGTAGAGCTAAGCTCCAGAGGAAGTGAATCGGAAAAGTGGCCAATGATGGTGTGATAAGGGGATGCTCGAAATAGAGATTATGAAGGGATGCGCAATTATTAATGAGGAGGACTGTATGTACCACATGAATACCTGTTACGCAAAATTCAAATACCTCACAACCCCACACATTCTCCACATGTCACCACTTGCTAGCAATTTGGTATGTATCAAATGTATATGACATTTACATATATACATACAACATACACACTGCTTCAATGTTGGTTTATTTGTTGTTGTTGGTTTTTTTTTTTTTAAGATTTTATTTTTAAGTAATCTCTACACCCAGCATGGGGCTCAAACTCACAACCCCAAGATCAAGAGTCGCATGCGCTACCAACTGAACCAGCCAGGCGCCCCTATTTGGGTTTTTTTACATAAATGGGATCATGCTATATTATCCCATTCCTTATTTTTTCACTTAACAATATATTCTGGAATTTTCATCATTGTTTACATAGATCTATCTCATTTTTTAATGGCTTCTTTTTTTTTTCTTTTTTAATGGAATATTCTAGATCTGTTTCATGTTTATAGTTGATGGAATGTGAAACTAATGAGGCTCAGCCTTCTGGGTTCACTTTCACAGACTCTCTCCAAGACCCTGGGCAGGGGTTAGCAACATGTTCACAGGGCTGTAGGTTTTTGTAAGATTTGCAAATGGGACTCCTTAAGACCACAGTCTCTGTCCAGATTTCCTCCCTGGCACTTTCCCTGTTTTGGATGGCGTTGCAGAGGCTATGAGCATTAAAATAAATATTCACTTCCAAATGAATTTACAACTGAATAAATCTGCATTTTCATAACTAATTTTGAATTCTTCTTAAAGAGTGCCTTTCCGATTGCATAAGCTTCAGGGCCTACTGAGACTGGCTCTGGCCCTACAGGGTTAGCAGTTCTCCTATAACAGCCTATTTCCTCCTAGAATCCTGGCTACTTCCTGCTGCCCCACATATGTGCTGCTGAACTATAGAGCAAAAGTTCTCTCCCTCCTGCTTCACCTTCCCTTTCCCTCTCTGGAAGCCAATCCTGAGGTGACCAGAGGGCTCTCCCTTCCCTGGATCAAGTTATTGACTCTCAAACCAGTTTTAGGAAATTACGAAAATATGCAAGTAACTGATTGTCTTGAATGCTGTAATTTGGGGCATTTATTTCTGTCATTGTTGCCTTCACCTTTGTATCAAAGCAGATAACCATTAATTGAGAATTTTGATATACACGATCATTTCAAGATCATCTAATCCTGTCCTCTCATTTTACAGCTTTGAGAGCCAAGGTGCCGAAGAGAAGGGCCTATGTATGTTTATAATTCTACAGCAAAGGCAAATCATTTCTTAAGTAAGGCCAGGCCCTGATCAAGGAGGCAGGCCCCAGCTCAGAGACAGAAAACTGTTGGCCACACGCCCTTACAAACTTCAAGCACATTCTCCCTTGCTAGCTAGCAGACACTAATGACTATAATAAATTAGGAAGGATTAAGTTAGGCAATAAACAATTACACTTGACAACGGGGTGTAAACCTGATGCCTTAATTAATGTATTGACCCGTAGCTCTTTCTAGGTTAAGAACCCTGGTCCTAATTCAACCATAATATACTATGTTCTTTTTCTTCTTTCATTCTTTCCTTTTTTTTTAATGCACTAGGGCTAAACTATATTCAATTTTCAAATAAATTGCACAGAACAAGGTATTAGAAAAATACAGAGACTCAAAATAAACCCAAGTTTGGCCACCCTTTCCTCTAAGAGTGATGATACTTTGACTTACCTCACAGTATTATGAAGATTAACAAGATTATGCCTATAAGTATTCTAAGCTCTTTGGATTTGAAAACTGTAGTCGGCTGGCAGCAGCATTTTCTTTATGTCTAGTCTGGTTAGTTTGGTAATGAGATATGACTTTAAAGTAAGGAGCCTAATCTTGGACAAGCATATCCCATCAAGACTCATGCATCCAAACCTGCTTTGTCCTGTCATGTGGTCACCATGGGAGACTACTTATTTTGATAAAGTTGACACTGCTTCAAACATTTTCTGAACTGCTCTTTAAGAACCACTTTGGAGTAGCTTATAATACATAAGAGAAAAAAGAGCCTCCTCATGGTTCAGGGCAATTGTGAAAATAGAGAAAGGTCTTTAAAAGCAACAACAATTCATGTGGCAGGTAACTCAGTAGACCACATAGACAAAGCTGTGTATGTCTAGCAAAGAAGCAATGGCATAAGAAGATGAATGTCAGGTTAAAATTTCTCAGCAGTTGTTATAAGGCTCATCAAAAGCATTTTTAAGCACATCCATGCATGTGACATTCTCCTGGAAGATAGGAAGAGGAGCTTTTTGAATATGAAAAGTCAGACAGCTAGCGTTTCGTGATTTGACAGATCATATGCTGGCCAATGATTTTAGTAACAGTGAACATCTGAGTGGTAGTACATTATAATTATTTAAGCATTTTTATGTACATTGGTTCATTTTATCTTCACAACAACCCTAAGATACTGTGAAAATAGACAGTATTATCATTTTCATTTTACTTATGTAAAAAAATCAAGCTCAAAAAGTTAAGAGATAAGCCCAAGTTGGCACAATCAATAAATGAGGCAGACCTCAGACCCACCTCTTATAATTTCTCACTCCGAGTTCTTTCAACATTATAATTACTGATGTCTAAAGTGTGTTATGAAGAATTCTAGACCGCCAATATGGTCCTTGTAGTGATTTGAAAATATGCCCACAAATTCTTTGGCATTGCTTTCTTCAAAACTGGAGCGTAAGGGGCTCCTGCGTGGCCTCCCCTCTACTTGTGCTCACTCTCTCAAATAACTAACTAACTAACTAACTAAATTTTTTTTAAAAATTGGAGCCTAAAAAAAAAGAGTAGAACCTAATCCATCTAACTCTTTTTATTTTTCATTCGAGACACGGAGATATAGAGAAAGAGAAAGCATGAGCAGGGGGATAGGCAGGGGGAGAGAGAGAAGCAGGCTCCCCGCCGAGCCAGGAGCCAGACGTGGGGCTCGATCCCAGCACCCTGGGATCATGACCTGAGCCGAAGGCAGCCACTTTAACCATCTGAGCCACCCAGGCACTCCAAATCCATCTGACTCTTAAGTGTGGGGTGAATTTGGTAATTCACTGGTAGGTGTGACAGTGTGTGATTTCTGAGACAAGGTCATAGAAGACATTATGCCTTTCTCCGCACTCTCTCACAGATCATTCACTCTGGAGGCAGCCAGCTGCCATGTCTTGAGGGCTTTTGAGCCGCCTAGGAGAGGCCAAAGGTGGTTAAGAACTAAGGTCTGGGGGCGGGGGACGAAAGGGGGGAAGAAGGGAGAACTAAGGCCTCCCACCAACAGCCATGTGAGCAAGCCATCGAGAAAGCAGATCTTTCAGGCCTGCTCAAGCCTTCACATGACTGCTGTCCCAGCCAACATCCTCGCTACAACCTGAGGAGAGACTCTGACCCGGAACCACATAGCTAAGCCACTTCCTGATTCCTGATTTCCAGAACTGTATAAGATAATAAATGCTTGTGGCTTCAAGTCCATATTTTGGGTAATTTGTTATTCGGCAACAAATAACTAATACAGACCTCTAACAAAGTCTTCTAGGATTACTTAAGTTTGGAAAACCCTCTAAAACCCTCTTAAAGATTCACCACGTCTATTATTGTACAAAGGTTCTTGAAAAGTCCTACAGCAAAGAAACATGTTTTTACTTCTTTATGATATAATTCCAAGTCCCCTTTAACAAAGTATCTTTCAGGGGCGCCTGGGTGGCTCAGTTGGTTAAGCATCTGCCTTCGGCTCAGGTCATGATCCCAGAGTCCTCAGATCCAGCCCCATATGGGGCTCCCCACTTAGGGGGAGTCTAGTCTCCCTCTCCCTCTGCTGCTCCCCCTGCTTGTGCTCTCTCTCTCTGTGTCAAATAAATAAATAAAATCTTAAAAAAAAATATCTTTCATACCCACAGAACTAGTTTGGAATACTAGGAAGTCCAACAGCCATTTCAGTTAGTTGTAAATTTCCAAGCAAGCATTTAGACCAAATACCAAAAACTATGCTACAAATCTAGTATATGTTTGGGACTCCATGGGACATTCTACAAAGCAATGGCTTGGCTTCTTAAAAAAAAGTCAATGTCCTGAAAGACAAAAAAGTTTAATGAATTGTTGTGGATGTTGTTGCTGACTAAAAACACATGTCGGTTAAACACAATCCATGATTCCTCATCAGATTTTGGATCAGAAAAAAAGAAAATAGCTATAAAGGACATTACTGAGACAATTTGAGGAATTTCGGCTACAGACTATACATTAGATAATAGTATTGTATTAATGTTAAATTGTCCAATTATAAGAATTATACTGTGGTTACGTAGGGAAATGTCATTTTCTTAGGTGATACATGCTAAAATGCATCAGACTAAAGTGTTAAAATATATATAACTCTCAAATGATTCAGACAAAAAGTGAGTGTGCATTTGCACGTGTGCATAGGGGAAGCATGAGGAGGGGTATAGGGCAAATGTGAGGAGAAAACATCAAGGCCTGTATCTGGAGGTATAGTTCAGCATTAAGATAGGGCAGAAGGGGCGCCTGGGTGGCTCAGTTGGTTAAGCGACTGTCTTCGGCTCAGGTCATGATCCTGGAGTCCTGGGATCGAGTCCCGCATCAGGCTACCTGCTCAGCAGGGAGTCTGCTTCTCCCTCTCCCGCTCCCCCCTCTTGTGCTCTTTCTCTCTCTCACTCTCTCTCTCAAATAAATAAATAAAATCTTAAAAAAAAAAAAAGATAGGGCAGAGGATATGAAGGCTCTCATCTGGATTGCTCAGAGGCCGCCCTGAAAAACCACAGAGGGAAGTGAAACACCTGTTATCGTCTCTTTCCATTACCGAGTCCCCCTAAACCTTCCGGTTATAGCATAAATGTTTCTTCCTGACCATCCTATCTGAAAAGATCCTTCTCAGTCTCTATCACAAAGTACTATATAAATCTCATAACACTTTCTGTTTTTAAATTTCAGATGTGGGGCGCCTGGGTGGCTCAGTTGGTTAAGTGTCTGCCTTCAGCTCAGGTCATGATCCTGGAGTCCTGGGATGGAGTCCCTTGTCCAGCTCCCTGCTCAGCAGGGAATCTGCTGCTTCCTCTCCCTCTGCTCCTCCCTGCTTGTGTTCTCTCTCTCTCGCTCACTCTCTCTCAAATAAATAAATAAATAAAATATTTAAAAAATAAAATACATTTCAGATGTATTTATTCTATACGTCTTCATTGCTCGTCTTGTCCTACTAGACCATGTATGTTCCCTAAGGACATGAATAGTGCCTCTTCCACTTACCCCTCTCCTTCCACTGCCCCGCCCAAAGCCCGGCCCATAATATGTACTCACAATATTTTTTAAAGTTAAGTAATGTCCTTGTCACTCTTTCTTTTCTACTGCATGGTAATCCTTGGTTACTTCTCATATTCAATAGGCACCAAGTGCCTTTATGCTACCCAGTGGAAACACACACACACACACACACACACACACACCAGTGTCAGTGTCCTCTATCATATTATGATTAGTTGTCTCCACAACCAGATTTTCTCTGGAGGTTAGCTGAGTGTCCAACCTTATTAGATAGTGTGCTGGTTGAATAGTGTTCCTCAGACATTCCTGTCTACCTGGACCTCAGAATGCAACCTTAATTGAAAATAGGGTATTTGCAGATATAATTAGTTAAGTTTAAATGAGGTCATACTGGATTAGGGTGTGCCCTAATCCAATGACAGGTGTCCTGATAAAAAGAGAAAACAGAGGCACACAGAGACACAGATACAGAGGAAAGAAGGCCATGTGAAGATGAGGGTAAAGACTAGAGTGCTATATCGACAACACACAGAATGCCAGGGTTCCTGGAAGCCACCAGAAGCTAGGAAGAGGCAAGGAAGGATGCCCTAGAGCTTTCATACTCGAATCTTAATTTCCAAAGAGCCCATCTCTCTTTTTTTGAGAGCTTTAAAAATCACCTTGATCTTCTCCAACTCTTATGTAAAAGACTAGGAGGCAACCTAAATTTCTAATAATAGAGTTTGGTTACCCAAATTATGATACAACAATATGTTGGAGTATTAAAAATCATATTCTACATGAACATTTAATAATCTAAGAAACGCTTATGATTTAATATTATAAAGTTTTGAAAGTACACAGAACACAGTGATAACTTTCATTCCAAAAAAATGTCTGACCACAATAGCCAGGTAAATACTGCAACCTGAACAACATTTACCTTTATTTCTTCTCAAAACCACACTAAAATGATAATTCCATGAAGGAAATAACAAGGATGATCAGAGAGTAACTTCAGGTGGCAACATAAGCCATGAGGTCAGGGAAGACCTCTTGGAGACAGCAAGATGAGATCTGTGGTTAAAAGGATGAGAATGAGCCCCTTGTGTGAAGAACTGAAGAGAAGCATGCCAGGACTAGGGAACAAGTGCAAAGGCCCAGGATTGGGAAAGGGCTTTTGTTTTTGAGAACTAAAAACTAGGAGAAGTCTTTGTTGGATTTTAATTTGGGGAATGACATGATCAGGTGTATGTCTTTCTGTCTTGCTGTGGTGAGGAAATCCAATAGAGCATGGCAAGAATGGTGGCAGCTGGGCAATAAGGAAGCCATTCATGTTGTCCAAGTGAGAGAGGATATAGTTTGTACTAGGGGGTGGCTACTGAGATGAAGAAATTTGAGGTATGTTTTGATGGTATGTATATTTTTTTAAAGATTTATTTATTTATTTTAGAGAGAGAGAGCAAGTGGGGACAGGGGCAGAGGGAGAGAGAGAATCCTGAAGCAGATGCCCCCACTGAGTGTGAAGCCTGACGCAGGCCTGATCCCAGGACCCTGATATCATGACTTGAGCCAAAACTAAGAGTCAGCTGCTCAACCAACTGAGCCACCCAGGCACCCCTCAGTGGTATATTTTTATGATACTGAGATATTTTCTGCTGTATTTAGATATATTTTGCTGGTATATCCTATTTGGCCAATAGGGTTTGGAATTAGATATTGAAGTAAGAAAATCAAGTGTCTTTAGCTTAAGCAATGTGGTGAAGATTGTGCCATTTACTGGGATGATATTTGCATGTTCAAGATATCTATTATGATGGACTGAGCATAAATGAGGTGCCCCTTGATGGGGAAGAAGAGGTACGTAAGAATTATATCATTCACTCTTATGTCTACATGTGTAGACTACAAATTACCTGCAAAAATCCTCTAGTTTAGGGAAGACTTATTTGAAAGGAAATTCTTAGTTATCTAAATAACTAAGTAGCTATGGTTTTAAAAGGAGGGTGTAATAATAACTTTCAAAAAATGTTTTAATGACATCTGCCTCATTACTTCATAAAGAGAACTTGTCCTTGGAAGGTGATGGATTATTTTTGCAAAAGGAAACCAGACCTTCTGGACCCAACTTGCTGAACTCTGCTCCTTGAAATTCGGTTAAGTAGACTTGGAAGGGTGGACAGGGTGGTCCTGCCCAAGGCTCAGGAGCTGAAACTGTCAAGGAAGCCCCTGAAATAACCTTGAGGAAAGGACAAGTCGAGGGTGGTATCCCAGGCTATATATGTGGGGTGGTCTCCACAGTGTGTGACTAAGGCTAGCTATAATGACATAGTGACACATAGAACGTTTTGTTGTGATGAACAATGGCAGAGTACCTAAGTGCCAACTTAGAGAGCCATAAGTTCAAAGCCCAAGTTTAGACCCCCATTGTGAGGCTGACAGGCATCCAGACCAGCAAGGACATCACACAGAGTAGACAGGCAACTGTTAGACTTTGGGCACAGTCTTCACAACGACGCAGTGGCAATCCTGAGCTAATCAGTCATTCCAGATCTCTTTATACCTAGCACTAGGAGCAGGAATGGCCCTTCCTACCACCCCATCCTCTGTACTAAGTTTGTCTCTGATATTCTTGGAAAATTGGCCAGAAGAAAGGAGAGGAGAGGGTGGGTGGAGAAAGCTTCAAAAGCATTAGGGTCACTCTCGGTGACAATAAGCTCTCTAGATATATTCATGTCAAACTGCTTCCAAACCTGCATAGACTACAGACCAGCCTCTCTGCACCTGGGTACATACATGCACCCCTGAGCCAGCATTTCTGGAAGAGTCCCTGTAAAATCCTTATAATATCAGTGCTCATGTTCCACCAAATAGAGAGCTTTGGTTTCTAGGATCTTAGTTGTATCTTAGTGACAAGGTTTTAATTCACTTTAAAAACATTAATAACCATTTATATTATTAGCAAGATCTTTTTCTTAAAAGTTTCCAAACGTCTAACCTTTTTCATAAGAAAAATAGGCCTTTTTTTTTTTTTCGGGAGAGAGGGAAAATTTTACTTTGCCATAATACATGGCATGAGTCATGGGAAGGGCTTGACTAATTTGTAGACACGTTGCTATTGAGTCATCATGAATGATACAAGACCACTTGAATACTGATAAAGTTAAACTCTTTATAATCTGTAAGAAATAAAAATACTACTACTTTATTTCACAAAGCTCAGTTTCGGTTTTACCCTAGATAAGACACTGGGGCTAAATAGAAACAAAGCTCATTCATAGATGAGCAAGCTTGTTCCCTAAGAAGCCAAGCAAGATCTTCAGCAAAGAGAAAGAATCGGTATATCATACAGAATTTAATGCAAGTGTTCTCTCTCCTTGTCCAATAGATTCTTTTCCTTTACAATAGGCACAATATTGTATTTAAAAACAAACTGGACTAATTGTGACTAAAGTACTCAAGGATCTTGTAATTTTAAACGTTTTAAGCACTATAACTGATGGGTTTGATGGGTACATTGGAATGCTGGTGATTTATTATATAATTTAAGTGCCCATCTGTGCAGCTGGGCAAAGACATAGCTGATGAAAATATCAGCTGTCCAGCTGTTTTCTCTGCTCAACAGAGGTCATGAGGATTGTTTCTCTGGCTGCCATCACCACTGCGACAAACTCATCTCTGTCAGAAGGGCTCTTCATTTCCATATTCTCTTGGAAAAGCAAGGCCACAACACTGGTCCTCAATCCTAAAGAAGATCCCAGCTATTTTCGAAGCTAGCTGCAACTTAATGAGCCTTGACAATAGTTAAAAGAAGTCACTTTCTCAAACTCTGGGTCATTTTGCCTCACCTCTCAGCTAGCTAGCCTGGAACATGGAGGAGCTATGGTCTGGCCTAGTTTCCTGGGTTGAATTTCTGGCTTTTTACATTTGCCTTTCAACCCTTAAAAAAAAAGGAATGAATCATGCAAGACCACAAGGGGCTATACAACATTACTTTCCCACCTTTCAGGTGCTGCTTAGATCCTGCATCCATTCTCTATGGCTCTGGGACCATTGACAAGTTTGGTGACTGTAAGAAGTGGAGCAGCAAACTTAGAGATAATTTCCAGTGGGTCCTGCTTTGTTTTAACATGATTCACTTGAGCCACATGGACCTTACCAACCCTACTTCTTATCCTTTCCATTGAGATAGTTACCAAGTGGCAGGTGTTAACGGTTGGTACCCAAAATACAGTTAAGAACAAGAGACAAAGGTGAAGAAGATAGTGAGTTGTTGGTAACTGGTAAATAAGACAGAAGAAAGGATTGAAAATATATAAGGTGTTTATTTACTATGTTACAGACCCACTGGGTACTAAAAATTCTTACTACATTGATTGCCTTTAACAGTAATTTGGATACACATTGAACAATTGAGGAGTTATGATCAGGCAGCTATTGGTTTCATAGCTATTGACCCTTTTATTTGTCTTTCACAGCCCTAAGTAGCAAATTTGACCCAAGTACAAGGAGTACAACAGTATCCTCAAATCAGTAGTGTGGGGAAGAAAAGAGAAAGGGGGGTAGAGGGAAGGCATCTTGAAGGCACTAATAGGATTCCCAATCTTGATCTTCGGTCTCCTGCTCCATCATCTCAGCTTGCTGCCAAGGGTGCTGGTCCAGGGCCCAAGACTAATTTGCTACCTTGACTAAAGATTCAGGAGAGGCCAAGTAGGTGTGGTTTAAAAATCTGCACATCTTTTAAAAGTATTATTTAAATATAGAGGGACCCTTTCAATATCAGTGCCTTGGGAAAAGGCCTGGTTTTCACACTTCAGCTTTGGGTTCTGAAATGTGTGTATGTGTGTGCTAAAAGCAGATAGCGTGATATCTACCCACTCAACACCTTTTTAAGTGTACAATAAAGTATTGTTGACTATAATCGCAATGTTGTAGAGCAAATCTCTAGAATGTATTCATCTTGTATGACTGAAACTTTATACTCACTGAACAGCAACTCCCCATTTCCCCTCCCCCAGCGGCTGGCAACCACCATTCTACTCTCTGTGTCTATGAGTTTGACTATTGAAGATAATCTCCTACAAGTGGAATCACAAAGTATTTGACCTGGGACTGGCTTATCTCACTCAGAACAATGTCTAGTTTCATCTATGTTGTCACACATAGTAGGTAGATTCTGACTTTTTACCTTGAATGCTTTGAAGACAGCCCCTAAATGCTATGCATCTTGTAAGCATATGCAACGAAGCACTTCCTCAACATTGAGTTAATTTCTAGTAATTGCAGGAATTGTTAGTAATAAAGATTCTTCTATGTAACTCATTCAGAATAAACATATACCCATGTGATGGGAAGATTTTAGTAAAGCAACAGAAGACAGCTAGATTTGATCTAGAGCATTTTACTCTCAGTTTCTCTGAACCTCTATTAACTGCTTATTGGGGGGGGACGATACAGTTCTAGAGGTTTCTTTCTAAATTTCTCCCTGGCTTGTCACAATAATAATGAATAATATTTGAATGGTGCTTTACAATTTGCAAAGGATTTTAACATTCATTTTCTCATCCCACCTTCAGTGACGAAGCAGTTGACATCCCTTTTCACAGATGATGAGACAAAGGCTCTGAAAAGTAGTGATTTACCTAAAGTCATCCTCCAAATCCTAGTCCCTTTCAACTATATCTTAAAGCTTTTTAGGCTCTGTCATTTTAACTTCAGGTATTTCTATTGCTTGAAAAGTAAACTCTGATGTGGGCAACTATGAGTCAAAAACTTTAGAAGTGCTATCAGTAAAATTAATTAAAATTAGGAAGTTCATAATTGCTTATCCTCTCTCACCTACAGCCTTAATCATAGAATTGTCCTTCAAAGCAAAATTATGAGCATGACCATAAAACACATGTGTAGCCCTAATTAGGTATCTCTGTTCTTCTTTCTTTCTTTCTTTCTTTTTTTAAGATTTTATTTATTTATTTGTCAGACAGAGAGGGAGAGACAGAGAGCAAGTGCAAGCAGAGGGAGCGGCAGGCAGAGGGAGAAAGCAGGCTCCCCGTGTAGCAAGGAGCCTGAGGCGGGACTCGATCCCAGGACGCTGGGATCATGACCTGAGCGAAGGCAGCCACTTACCGACTGAGCCACTCAGGTGTCCCACCTCTGTTCTTATTTCTTTTCAGTGTCCTAAAATTTACATACAGTCCTGACATACAAGGCATGTCAATGATGTAGCAAGATAGTTGTTGTAGAATGAATTCTATCACCCCAAAATTCATATGTTGAAGTCCTAACCCCCAAGTACCTCAAAATGCAACTCTATCTGGACATGGGGTCTTTAAAGAGGTAATTAAGTTAACATGAGGTCATCATTAGGCAGTCTCTAATCCAATCAGACTGGTGTCCTCATAAGAGGAAATTTGGAGGCTGACACACACAGGGGGGAAGACCCTGTGAAGACACAGGAAGAAGACAGCCATCTACAAGCCAACAAGAGAGGCCTCAGAAGAAAGCAACCCTATGGACACCCTGATCCCAGACTTCTAGGCTCTAGAAATGTGAGAAAATAAATTCCTGTTTTTTCGCCACCAGTCCATGGTACTTTGTTATGGCCCTAGCAAACTAAAACAATAGCTAAAACTTAGTTGCTTGTACAGGTTAGTAACATAACTGTTTTTTAATGGATGTAAGTAGGTAAGGAACAGGATAAGGAAAAGGGTATGAAAGTGAAAAATCATAGAGAACACCAAACAGGTCAGTTTGGCTAGGGCAGAAGAGGTAAGAAAACTATGTCAGTTTGGTTTCTGGGAAGAGAACTGACAAAGAGTGAGGGATAATCTGGTGAGGGGAGGGTGTGAGGATGAACTGGGCATATCCACTAGCCTCAATTCAGAAGTCAGTCAACTACCCTATGTACAAGAACAACCTGCTGGTGACCTAACGTTCCATCCTGTGGCTGCCTTATGCACGTATTGAATCCTTTTCCAGAAATATTCAGAGAAACAGATGCTTCAATTTATGGCAGTGGCTCCCAGAATCACATGAGGGGGGCTTTATTCAGTGTCCCCATCTTATAGTCAAAGAGAAGCCCTAGGGCAGTGTTCTCAACCTTGGCTGCATAATATAATCACCTGGAGAGCTTTGAGAAAATTCTGATGCCCAGGCTATAGTCAAGACCAATGACGTCAGACATTGGTGGTAGAAGACAGGCATTAGTATGTTTCTTACACTCCCAGGTGATTCCAACATGTACCCAAGTTGGAGACTCACTGCCTTAGGCATTAGAGCCTGGATATTTGTGATTTTAGTAGGCTTCCCAAGTGACTCTTTCTAGCCAACCTATGGGAAACATTTGATTCTCAGAGTTGAAACATCTATCTTCTTTTCCTCAGTTAGCTTCCTCTAATCCTCTTAGGAAAACAAAAATGTCATCTTTTTTTTTCTCTTCTCTTTCCTACCAATAATCTCATTGCTAAACTTAATTCCCAATTTGGTAAGATTAAAAGGGGGTATTTATTATACATAGAACATACAACACAGGGATGGGGTTCCACATTCAACTTGACATCAAGACTGTTTAGTAACTATATTATGAAGAAATGAGTTTAGAAGATAGAGTCTTGAAAAATAAGACAGAAGCATGTGGCTGGCTCAGTGGCTCATGTGACTTGATCTCAGAGTCATGATTTTGAGGCCCATGTTGGGTGTAGAGCTTACTTGAAAGAAAGAAAGAAAGAAAGAGAAAGAAAGAACGAACGAAAGAGAAAGAAAGAAAAAGAAAGAAAAGAGGGAGGGAGGGAGGAAAGAAAGAAGAAAGAAAGAAAGGAAGAAAGAAAGAAAAAGAAAAAAGGGGGAGGGAGGAAAGAAGAGAAAGAAAGAAAAAGAAAGAAGAAAGAAAGAAAAAAAGAAAAAGAAAGAAAGAAAGGAGGGAGGGAGGGAGGAAAGAAAAAGAAAGAAAAGAAGGAAGGAAGAAGGAAAGAAAGAAAGAAAGAAAGAAAGAAAGAAAGAAAGAAAGAAAGAAAGAAAGAAAGAAA